>NW_019154103.1:17949360-17972811 GCF_002288905.1 Enhydra lutris kenyoni
GCAGAGAGCCTGATGTGGGGCTCGATCCCAGGACCCTGGGACCATGACCTGAGCCGAAGGCAGAGGCTTTAATCCACTGAGCCACCCAGGTACCCCAATAAAGTTCATTTTTAAAAATCAACTTGAGGGCGCCTGGGTGGCTCAGTGGGTTAAGCCACTGCCTTTGGCTCAGGTCATGATCTCAGGGTCCTGGGATCGAGTCCCGCATCGGGCTCTCTGCTCAGCAGGGAGCCTGCTTCCCTTCCTCTCTCTCTGCCTGCCTCTCTGCCTACTTGTGATCTCTGTCTGTCAAATAAATAAATAAAATCTTTAAAAATCAACTTGACATTTTTCAATAAGTAAAATAAAATTCTGATAATACCTTGTAGTGGGGTTTAACAATTTTTAAATACTAGCTAATTTTTTCCTCCACTCAAGCAGTGGCTAGGCTCACCTTGCCTCAGGAAAAGCAGTGGCAGCGGAAAGGAGAAATAAGGAGTCTTTTTCCTAACCTATGAATTTCAAAATCCTGGGCCTTGAGAAAAATAGGAAGGACTCAGAACATATGCTTCCCAAACAAAAAAGGGAATGTGGGGATTGGAATGAGCAAACCCTGTTAAGGAGCCACTATATAGCTCCAACTGATTTTTAGCATATAGAAATGTGGATCCAGTGTTGCCAGATAATTCTTTCTACCCCACACCCAAAAATCTGGAAATTCAGATTTTTATGTGAATTTTCCCAATTTTTTAAATACTTCCCAAGTAATATGCACTCCTCTGGGTCAAAGTCAGCCTATGTTTTTGCAGTATTTGGCACAGAAAAAAAATTCAGAGCACTCTAAAAACAAAACAAAGAAAAACAAGACTTCCTCACTCTCTAAACTTGATGAAGATTCCCTGAATGGGGAAAAGAAGAGTCAAAGGAATGATGGCTTTAGACAACTGTTCTTATAAGAGAACAGAGGCAATCTGTGGCCTGCTTCCTAGGTACAGATTCAGGACGGTAGGAAGATCCCACAGAACTGAAAGGGATATTGTAACAGGCAAACAAGGTATTATCCTCAGAATTTCTCGGGCCCCACTCCAGCCCAGCAAAGCTTAGACAAGGGGCAGTCTCACAGAATTCTCCATATATTAGTGGAGTTTGGGGACCACAGAAAGATTACAATGTTATCAATAGCATGGAAATTCTAAGAAGAGTTGCTTTACCAGCTAATACCTTGTGGATGAGAATGAGGAAAGAGCAGCAACCTATGATGATGACCCATAACTTCAGAAATAAAATGAAAGGGTGAACATTTCTACAATTGCCACCACTGTGAAAAGATGAAGATGTCTAGTTTGGCCCACCACTCCCATTCAAAAATTAACAGAGGTAAGAAAAATGGAAAAAGTAAGAGACCTCGAGTTAAGATTAAAATTTCAGTCACCTAGGCAGAACAGAAGTTCAAAATAGAAACTTGAGTTTCAAAAAAATAACAGAAAGTATATCCCTTGAACATCTGACATTGTAGACAGATGTACTTCTACCATCTGTTGTAAGCAGGGAGGTTATCAAGGGAAGGGGGAAGCATTTTATTTTCTTTCTTTGGATAAATTGTGCCAAATACTGTATTTGGTAATATGCCCTAAAGACAGACTATCAGAGCATAAGACTTCAAATTACTTGAAAGACTAGAGAACTAAACTGTTCAGATGACCTCTGTTAACAATTTCACTAGATTGACTGAATTATCAAACACATTTATTGACTTTCCCAAATTCATTTTGCAAGTAATAAATTATCTTAGGGCAAGTGTAAATGATTGGTAACACTAAACAAAATGAGCAAAACTTACTCATTCTGGAACTATTTAAATAAATACAATAATAGTACCACCAGAATCCATTTTTAACATTAGGGAATGTGTTTATCTGAGACATTAACAAGGTGGAAGCAGAGAGGTTGTCACAGTGTGTGAGTGTTTGGGTTTTTTAAAATTGCATTTCTGGGGCACCTGTGTGGCTCAGTGGGTTAAGCCTCTGCCTTGGCTCAGGTCATGGTCCCAGGGTCCTGGGATCAAGCCCTGTATTGGGCTCTCTGCTCAGCAAGGAGCCTGCTTCCCCCTCTTTCTCTGCTTGCCTCTCTGCCTATTTGTGATCTCTCTCTGTCAAATAAATAAAATCTTTTTTAAAAATTGCATTTCTAATTTTTCTAAAATGACCACACACATAGTCCCTTAATTTCCAGAAAATAATTAGAAACTATGCATTTTAAAATAAAAGACAAGGCTTTTAATTATCCCTTCAATATATTCTTAGAAATTTAAGCACACATTGTCTGATTAAACATGATTAATACTGAGATCTACCCTGTTGCAATTAATCCTAGCAATTCAGACAAATGATGACTTGCCATCACTCTTAGAATAAAATCCACAAACTTTTCTTTGGTCTATCAGCCTTTTCATTATTTGTCTCTGCCTAACTCTTAACCCCATTTCCTACCCCTCCCCATTCATCCACTGCACTCCTTGCTGACCTTTGAAGACCTCAAACCTACGACTATGCACTTGTCTCATCCTGCTGCCAGGTGCGTACTGCTGTAAAACTCATATAGCTTGTTCCTGCACATCATTCAGACTTCTGTTTAAATATCACCTCCAGAGAGAAAACTTCTTTAACAATGCTTTCTGAAGTAGTAGAGTCCATTACTCTCTATCCCCCTTACTTGCTTTTTTGTTCTCCCCACAGCAAATCAAATATATACTTACCTGTTTTAATGTAAGCTTGATAAGAACTGAGACTTCATCTCATTAACTGTTACACATCTAGAGCCTAGAATGTGCCTGGCATAAACAATGACTGGCATAACAATGAATTATCATGGAAGTGAATCTGTTTAGTTAACTAAGTGGGAATATTTGAATATTCAAGAAAGGTTTCAAATAATGACAATGGAATGAGGAATACAAAGAACAGTAATAGTTATGGTAGCCATATGAACCTGGAATACCTGTGGCTAGAAAAGGTTAAAGGCTGGAGGAACTGGATTAGCACCAGAATTAGAGTTTTTTAGTAGCTTGAGGATGATTGGCAGGATGGATGCAAAAGGAAGCCAGGCTGCAGCTGGTTGAGGCCTAAACAGAAAGGAAAAAAAACTCTTTTTTTAATCCCATCTATTTTCCCTCATCTTCCTTTCTCTAAAGTTTACTCTCAGTGTCTACTCTCTTTTCCCTCCTCCTCTTTGCTTCCTCTGTCATAGTTTTTCACTTGTAGATTACACTCTGAGTTTTTCTTCCTATGAATCAGCCCCAGCAGAATAAATGCTCTCTAATGAGAAACTATTAAGAATATATTTGATATTCCTTTAAATGCCAAGAAGAACACCAACATCATTATCAGCAGTATCACACCCATCATGAAGGCAATAGACTGAAACGGAATCATAAAGCCATTCACTTTCACAAACTCTTACATCAAGAACAGAATGCTTTATGACTTCATCTGTTTAATTTTCTTCTCTACCTTCTCCAGAATATATCTTTAAAATACAATCAACATGCATTGCTTATCTTTATTGAGGTATAATTGATATATTAAAATTGCACATATTTAATGTATGCATTGTGATGGGTTTGGACATACACATGCACCCTTACCATCGCCACTGTCAAGTTACTATAAACATATGTATTATCTCCAAAACTTTCCTATAAATACTATTTCTCTTGTGTCTTTGTTTTTGTTCTGTCTTAAGAACAATTAACATGAGATCTATCCTCTTAACATATTTTAAAGTTCAACTATCATATTGTTAACTATAGGCACCGTGTTTTACAAAAAACAACCAACATCTTTGACTTTTATCCTTACACTCCATTAAAAAACTCATGACATATTCACTAAAGTATATTTGCTAAAATCCTAAGCCTGACATTACCTTTTTTTAAGTTGATCTTGGTGCCTATTAATGTTGAAGAGGAAGAAGAAGGAGGAAGGGGGGGGGAGAGGAAGGAAGAGGAGGAGAAAAGAAAGAAAAGGGGAGAAGAGAAGAGAAGAGAAGAGAAGAGAAAACTGACAAAAGAGTACCATCAGGTTTATAAATGACTGTATATTCCCACACCTCACTAAATGACACTGGCATTCACTGAACTTTTTGAAGAATAAACTATAATAATATAGCTTATTCTTCATATTCTTCATATAATAAACTATAATAAAATAAATAATTTTTATTTATATTATAAATTTATATTATAAATAATTTCATTTTAAAATTTTATTAATTTTTAATTTTATTAAATTTTTATTAATTGAATAATTTTATTCATTAAAATTTTATTAAAATAAATAAAACTATAATAAAAATACATAAAAGAGAAGGAGGGGGAGGAGAAGGACAGGGAGGCGGGAGTGGGGAGGAAGATGAGGGGGAGAAGGAGGAAGAGAAAAGAAAGAAAAGAAGAAAAGAGAAGAGAAAACTGACAAAACAGTATCATCAAGCTTATAAATGATTGTATATTCCCACACCTCACCAAATGACACTGGCATTCAACTGGACTTTTTAAAGAATAAACTCTAACACATTAGCAACAGGCAATATAATAGCATCTATTAATTTCAAATACCTCCCAAAATTTCTTATCCCAGAAGGTCAACTTACTCATTTGGAAACCTCTCATAAGAGGTTACAGCTAGAACATGATCCCTATAATTCAAACTGAGTCTTGAGAAAGTAAACTGTAAATCAAAATTTTAGGAGAAATTCATAATGAAGATCATGTTTTGCCCATTAATCCTCCAAAGCAAAGAAAAATCCAAGCAGGGAGAATGGGTTTATTTTTTTTTAATATCAGATATATTCACAAATGACAAAGCATTAAGATTTATAAACTACATGATGTCCTACTTACAGCTAATCAATATATTCAATAACAAACAAGATATCAAGTCATAAATGATTTATTTCACTATTTTGGTAACTATGCTTAAATTAACTTCAATTAAAACCATAAGTTCAAGGCTTAAGAGGAAAAAAAAAAGTTAATTCTACAAATTAAAAATCAAATACCTAGAGCATTATTCTCCTCTACATCTTTCCCTATGTCATCTAAATCCCCAAACCCACACTCCCTTTCTCTCTCATTGCACATTCAAGCCTAAAATATTATCAAATCTGACAGAGTAAGTATAAAATATGTGTAGCTAGCAGAGTGACTTTATTACTTGCTTTTGTGAGTTCCAATACTGAATGCTATTACAAAGGGGTGATCATTTCTGTATATGTCTCTCCCCAGTCCTTACAAAAGCTGTGCCTTCATTGACATGTGTTCAATAAAGAAAATGAAAAGTGCAGAATATAACAACTGTATTTGTCTGTATTACCACATCATATTTACCAACTGTGGCAGGAAAGGTCCAAATTTACTTTATTTAGCAGCCTAATCTAGCTTAAAACAAAATACATGTCCTAAAAGCATTTCTATTCTGAAATAACTCATAACTATAAAAGGTTAAGTATTTACAGAACAGAAATCTAGAACAATAGTAAGAACAGCAAAATATTCTTTCTTTCATTTTCACTAAGCTGGTGTTAATGAAATGCAACAATGCTATCAGTGTAGTACAATGAACACGAAAAGGTGCCCAATGTACAAAGAAAACATGAAAATTCCTACTGACAACAGTGAAAACAAAACTGTATTTTCTCTTTCCTTCCACATGCCCTTTTTGTTAGCTTGAGAGCTTATGACTTTATCTGTATACTATTCAAAAAAATAATAATATTGGTTGCAGGATGCCTAGATAGAGGCTTAAAAAATAACTAAGTAAAATTATATTTCTCTGTGTCCCATAGAAGATCCATCATACAGGACCCAGTTCTCACTTCCCTATGTTCAACAAGCTGTGGTAAATGCAGCTAAACAAGAGAAAAATACCTAAGTGACTCTCAGAAGTAGCATACACAGACACTATATCTTTGTCGAAATTTCAAATCTTACATTATCTAAGATTTAAATCACCTTTAAAGCAGAATTTAGTAAAATTTTAAACTCATATTGTGCTTATCTTTTTTTGTAAGTGGCTATATAGTCTTAGTAACATGCTTGTGTCTGATATTACCCATATAAATAAAAGCACAGAGTCATTTTAGGGATTAATAGAAAAACAGACATCTGCATGGAACATTTCCCTCATTAGATATTATCATGTTAGCATATTTTTCCTATTTCTGATTTTACTACAAAACAAAATGAGCTGACTTTTATCCTTAAGTTTCTCTCTATATATCTCCGATAATGCAAATACTTTAATTGCACATTAGAAAAATCTCATTTTCCTCTAAAAATTGCTATAGAAATTAGCCCCAAAGAGACTTCATAACACATAAAAATCAAAATATGACTAAGTCAAATTGGCATACCAGCTACCACTTACACCAAATGTTACTTTAAATATTACTTTTAAATTAAATGCTATCTTCAGTAAATTTCTGGTGAGATCACATGGGTCATTAAAATGTTATCTGGCCTCTTCCTAAATTAGTGCCAAACTGAATCAATTAGGCAATAATCAATTAACCAAAAACTATACATTAATCAATTGACATAACATCTAGCCAAACTGTATATTCAAAAAGCAATTCACTCTTTTGTCAGAAAGTCATATTTGGGGGTAGTGGGAGTAAAATTGACACTTCTCTAGAAAGCAACTTGGGTTAATATATATCAAATATTAGTGTTAATTTTCTTTGACCAATAATTCTACTCCTAAGAATTGTCCTAAAGAAAAAATAAGAAATACATATAAAGTTCATATAGATATAGATATAGATATATACAGAGAGAGATTGATGTACATCTTAAATTTACTTACTGGGGCAGGAAAAAATGCAAACGTCAAAAAGAACTTAGTTTAAAAAATGAATACTGTGCAGCCATTTAAATCATAATTATGAATAAAATGTAATGACCTAATAAAATTCTCAGCACATACACAGAAAGTGCACCAAAATATTTACAGTGATTTCCTCTAGCTGGTACAATTATGGGCTATTTTATTTATTTTTTTACATTTTTAGAAGCTAATATTGCTATTCAGGAATATTTGGGAGTGCTGAGCTGGCTCAGTCAGTACAGCATGCAACTCTTGATCTTGGGGTCATGACTTCAAGTCCCACATTGGGCACACAGCTTACTGAAGGAAAAAAAAAGAATATCTGAATATTCTATATTGAACTATTATAAACAAATTGCTTTTGTTAAAAGGGATTTCATTGATAGTCATAAAATATTTCACATAAATGGTGAAGAAAGGACTCCTTGTCCTAACTAAATGACTGTCATCATCAGTTGGCTTCACTAGAAGCACCAAGGACAGAGATAACCCTTCCCCTGTTAATACCTATTAACTATCAAAATAGTAGAGCATTCATGTTCACAATTTGTTTTTCCATCTAGGGGTAAATTTATTTAACAAATTTCTTTTAGTAGAGGCAATTAGTACAATAAAACACTGCATTTCTCAGTAGAGGCAATTAGTACAACAAAACTGAGAAAGGGATAGGAACCAGTATTTATTGAGTATGTAAAAAACAAGACACTAAACCCCTTATAGACTCCATTTAATCCACACAACCTTACAAAGTACGTGTTATTATCCCTGTTTTTTAGAGGAGGTAATTGAACCTCAGAAGTTAGGCTATTTATCTAAGTTTACGAAGGTACTAAATGCTGATACTGGAATTTGAACCCAGCTTTTCCATATGCCAGAACCCCTAATGATATCAGTGAAAGAAAGGAAGTAACTATAATGGTGGGATTGTTCATCCTGCATAAGTCTTGAAAATATTTTAGCTATAAAACACTAAATAATTTTGAAAGAGGCAACTGCTAGTTTACTGAAAATTACTCGTTTTTACCACATTCTACATAGTCAAGAGCAAGGCAAATAAACATTTTAACTAACATTCAACAAGATAATGCCTAATATTAACTGTTTCTGAAAATAAGAGGTGTTTAATAAATATTTGGTGGTACTGAACCAAATGGAGAATAGGTGACTCTCCTCTCTCTCTCTCTATATATATAGGTACATATGTAAATATTTCCCTGTCACTTTGCAAAAGATAGATGAATATGCTTTCACTCAAGATATAAAAAATTAAATTTACTAAATTATAATATAATATATAATTAACATGTTAGACAACTATTGATCATTAGATAGAAAAGATGTGTGTATGCCAGAGGTGGGAATAGTTACATATATATGGAGAAAGAAATACCACATACAGGGTGGTGCATTTAGTCAATGCCATATTGATTAAGGATCTATAAGTAGATAAAATAATTAAGAAAATTTCCATTTAACTCTTAAAATCCAACAATTAAAAATTTTTTTTAAATATTTTATTTATTTATTAGATAGAGCTCACAAGTAGGCAGAGGCAGGCAGAGGGGGGGGGGGGGAAGCAGGCTCCCTGCTGAGCAGAGAGCCCAATGTGGGGCTCGATCCCAGGACCCTGAGATCATGACCTGAGCCGAAAGCAGAGGCTTTAACCCACTGAGCCACCCAGGTGCCCCAAAATTCAACAATTAAAAATTTTAATCTGTAAACTACTTTCCTTTACATAAAGCATTCCAGCAATTTCTATAATTTTCCTATTTGCATAAAACTATTTGAAATAATAGCTCCTAATAATTTAAATAATCTGTTAAAATGCTGCTAACAAAGTCAGAGTTAAATTGGTATTTTTTTGATTCACAAACATATGCTCTGAATAATTTTTGCCTATTTTTACCAATATATGAAATCTACACCATCTATACCATTTAAATCATTAAACCAAGTTAAGGCTCATGTCTCCTGTAAATTTCCAAAGTCAAAATTTTTGTCACTGATGAATGCACCGAAGGTCAACTTCACATATGCTGAAATAGACAAAGCAATTTAAACTGCTATAGACAATCAAGGAGCAGAGTGGGACTAAAGCACACCAAGTAAGTATACTTTATACATATATATTCAGCAGCACTACAGTAGACCCTTAAATAAGATTAAATGTGTGCATGCTCACATACCCCAAAAATTACCCCTCTGAAGATAAAAAGAATTAAGAGTATCTAGTGAAATAACAGATTCTGGATGTGTTGATAATTCTCAAAAGTGTGTTCAAATTTAAACTCTGGCACAGAATGGATAAGTGACTCATGGATAATCAAGAAATTAATTACCAGCACACCCAAGATTATTTGTACAGTTTAAAGTTTAAATAAGACCATCTCATAAAAATTTTATCAGTATGCCTTATGTCTTCTTCATAAATAATAATAAATTATATAATTTAAGTGAATAAACAGAAAAATATGGACCAATATTGTAGTATTATTTAATATCACCTAAGATTATTAACCAAGATAGAATTATAATTAAGATGGAAATAATAAAATCTGTTGAATTAAACTTATAAAATTAGTCTCATCTACTGTTTTAATAACTATATTTTCCAGGCAATTTTTATGTAAAATTGTCAATCTTGTCACATTTAAAACTTGTGTAAGATTTGTAAATATAGGTCAATTTTTAACCGGTTCAGAAAGTAAAAAAGCTTAAAAAAAAAAAAAAAGAACCACATAGTAATTTCTGAAAATGTTTAAATAACTTGTCACAGTTACTCAGATGTTAAGGTAGCTCATTTTATTCATTGTTACATTCCCAGACCAAGCACAGTGCCTGTGACACTACAAGTAGTCAATTACAACTGAGGTTTCATCCTTCACAGGCTGTACCAATTTATTTTTTATTAAGATTTCCCACCCCGGGGGCACCTGGGTGGCTCGGTCATTAGGCATCTGCCTTCCGCTCGGGTCATGATCCCAGGGTCCTGGGATTGAGACCTGCATGGGGCTCCCAGCTCAGTGGGTCACCTGCTTCTCCCTCTCCCACTCCCCCTGCTTGTGTTCCCTCTGTCACTGTTTCTCTGTCAAATTAACAAATAAAATCTTTTTTTAAAAAATTTCCCACCCTGAACATTGAGTGCATGTATGCCTATGCCCATTTTTCTGGTAAGAGGACTATCTTTAATCACAGACTCAAGTGACTATATGGCACCAAAAAAAGTTAAAAGCTACAGACTGAAACAAAATATGGAATTGCTAAATGTAAGCTGTGTCACTCAAACACAGCAGAGAGCTGAGGTACCTCTAAGAACGGTTCAAAAGAAAGACATCAACTCTGGAAGAAAAGGGGTTTTTTGGCTGCATTTTTTTCACCTTTTGGTTTACTGCTCTTGTTGTCTGGTCTGTTAACCAAAAGCAGACTACTACAGTTCTCCATTTAATTCACTGCCACAAATGCATCTACTGATAGTTAAACTATAGCACACTTTAGATATGGTTATCATTAAGTTAAATGCACCTACCACAAATGAACAAATATGAGTGTACATACTAGATAATTCTCTTTGGAATCCAAACATTAGCTTATTAAATACTCTGCTTTATTAATTCCTGTAATCCTTGCTTACTCTCAGAAAAATAGTGGTTAAATCTCACATGATAAAGTAAGCTAGATTTCACATTAATTTTCCTTTATACACCACTTAAAATCTTCTTTTGGGGAGCTTAGGTGGCTCAGTTGGTTAAGCATCAACTCTTGGTTTTGGCTCAAGTCACAATCTCATGGGTGGTGAGATCAAGCCCTGTGTTGGGCTCTATACTCAGCAAGGAATCTGCTTGAAGATTCTCTCCCTCTGCCCCTGCCCCACACTGCACTCTCTCTCTCTAAAATAAATAAATCTTTTTTTAAAAAATCTTCTAATATTGAGTATACCTATTTTGTAGGTTAACACCATACAGCCTGGCTCCACCAAGCTCACTGTACATGCTCATCCTCATGCCAAATGTAACTAAGATGTTCCAATTCCATAACAGCACATTAAGAAAAAGCCAAGTTTCAGATTTTACACTGCCTGATTACTAAGATCATATTAGCTCACCACTAGTGGTTTAGTCACCATATCAACTATTCATATTAAATCTTTGGATGCAATGAAAGTTAACAATGTTATTTTTATGTTGTGCAAAAAAAAAAATCATTCAGTCTGTTTTCCCTTTTTGATTACAGTTCATTTAAGGAAAAAATGTTGTTGTATGGCTTGACAATGTTTTATGTGTCTTCGGCTGATAGAACACACAAAACGTTTGAATAGGCCCATTTATTTGAGCAGACGTATTAAATAATACTTTAAATGTGAACATGCATGTCATAAATTTTGTAGTCTCTTTAAAGTAGGATAAATCTGGTATTTAAAATAGTCTTTGTTCAAAGTCATTTTTTTTCTAACAGTCATAAAGGGACTCTGATTTGTGCTGCATGAACAATGCCAGCATCATCATTTTAATGTTATCCATATGGGCTTCTAATAATAGATAAGAGTCTACATTTGTATTATATGTCTTAGAGACATTTAAAATCTAGATAAGGAAAGGCTGATTTCATTGGCCCCATAGTTAAAGGAAAGCAGACCCTAATTAAAAGAATTCTGTTCTGAATTAACTAGTTTGACATGTGCTAATTGACAGTTCCTGTGAAATGGTTCTAATTAAAGTCAATATGTCTTTTTCAATTAAAAGGAAATTAAGAATATACTAATATACATTAACAACTTAATCTTCCTTCAATATCCCATACATCAGCTGCTTTTTCCCCCCTAACATTATTGAAGAACCATCTGACATGAATCATCTACTGTTTGCTTATGGTGTCTCATTATTACTTCACACGAGCACAGCAGTAGTATATGTCCCCTTGAGAAAGAGAGTAACCTACATATGCTTTAATTTTTAGGGCTCCCAACTTTTAATTCATTAAAAAAAAACCCACCTTTTTGAATTTAGAAAATGGACATTCTTATTAAGAATTTTTGCTAACTGAAAACAAAGACAAGTGTTCTCAATTAGTTGGTCTTTTTACTATAGGCCTTAGAGGTAATTGCATTTTGCTAGAAAGAAGGTTGGACTATGTTTTCATCATTTGGCTTGATTCAAAGCAAAGCTTGATTTGAGCAACATACAGAAAATATCCTTCAAATTTGTTCTGTTTCCCAAGTGAAATTTTGGGGAAATCTCAGGTGGGAATATTTTGCATTGTATATGTAACAGAAAAATAGAAAGCAAGATTGTTTAAATGCCAGCACTAACAGAAGGCCCATCATATTCACTGAAAATATAACATTAGCAAAGCTGTTTATAGAAACATAATTAAAATATTCAAATATGCATTACAAAGCTACGGTGTTAACAATTTTAATGCTAGCAAAAGTAATATTAAACTCAAGTACCAATACTAATATACACAACACTGAAATCACATGGAAAACTATAGAAAAGATTAAAACTATTTTGTTTTGTAGATGACTAAAACTTAGACATTTTAATTATAATTAAAAATATATATTTTTTAAAGATTTTATTTATTTGACAGGCAGAGATCTCAAGTAGACAGAAAGAAAGAGGAGGAAGCAGGCTCCCCGCTGAGCAGAGAGCCCGATGCGGGGCTTGATCCAAGGACCCCGAGATCATGACCTGAGCCGAAGGCAGAGGCTTTAACCCACTGAGCCACCCAGGCGCCCCTAATTAAAAATATTTTTTTTTTTAAATTTGTCAGAGAGAGAGGGAGAGAGAGCAAGCACAGGCAGACAGAATGGCAGGCAGAGACAGAGGGAGAAGCAGGCTCCCCGCCAAGCAAGGAGCCTGATGTGGGACTCGATCCCAGGACGCTGGGATCATGACCTGAGCCGAAGGCAGCTGCTTAACCAACTGAGCCACCCAGGCGTCCCTAATTAAAAATATTTTAAAGAAGTTTTAATACTATCAAGATACTATATGCAGTCCTTTCATAAGATACAGCTGATATTCTAATAGTAGTTCCATCAACTCCCTTTCTACAGTTTAAATTCAACCACAAAATGTGGCTACTTAGAGAAATAGAAAATTATTTTACTTAAGTTCACTAACATTAATTTATGCATGTTAAAATACAGAACAAAAAAAGGTAAACAAGTCATTTTCACTTTTCCACTTTTATTCACTATTTTAAAAGCATTAAATTTGCTATCACTTGTAGCATTCTGAATATATGCATGATAGAGAAACAGTCAGCCAGCCAGACAATGTAAGATCTCTCATGGAAAGCATTTTTTCCAAAGGTACTCTATTATTCTTTTCCAAGTAGTTACCAAAAACTTTAATGGGGACTCTAAAAATCAGGTGAAGTCTAGTAAACTTCCAGAATGAGTAAATACATATTAATCCATGTTCAAAAAAGCACCTCCATATGATTAAAAATATGTTCAAACTCAATAATCAAAATGCAGTGGTCTTTCTCACCATTTGGAGTCCCTAGTTTGATTTTCAATCCCAGGATCTTGCTCCTTGAGCTGGCATTGACAAAATGCTGCAGTAACATCATGTATTCATCTTTCTGAAATGGGAGGGAAGCCAGTGTGGCAACTTTTCTGCCCAATTAAAGAGCATTGTCTATAGCAGGCCTATATAACATACAGCCTATAGACTGCACACAGCCATAAAGCAATTGCTCATAACCCACCTACAGATTTGAGAAGAGGATCAAGTAAAAAGACAGACAATACGGCAACCATGTCAGGAACAAGAGATACAGCTGTTCCAAAGATTCCACCTCTTAATTTACATGTTATAATACTCGGTATCCAAACTCATGATAAAAATCAATGTGATTGGTCAATCCTAACAAAGGCATTCACTGTACTAGACTTGTATAAAAACTGTGCTAGACTTGTATAAAAACTTCCTAATAGGCAAAAACTATATAGAACTAAAACTAAGAAAAACCTGGAGCATTCATCTGACAGCTTTTCTTTGAGCAGTCAATAAATATTTACTGATGAGCTTCATGGCTTATACTTTCTATAAGAACTTCTTTTCGTCTCTTTTTCTTGCTCTTGTCATTTACTTACCGATGGGTGACCATAAAACTTTTTGTCCGAACAGGAACACTTTTAAAAATGAACACAGCAGGGAGTGGTATCATGGACGATGACAGTACGAAGCTCTAGAATCAGTCCCTCCACCAAAAGAACTACAAGCTGGTAAAAACAAAAACAAAAACTTGTTAGAAACAACTATTTCAGAACTCTGGAGTCTAGTTGAACACTTGTAGCATCCAGGGGAGTACTTGATGAAGAAAAGACTAAGTTTTAGTAAATTTCAGCATTACACATAGCAGCTACAATACATAAGCCCTGCCAAAAGTAACCATGGGGACAACAGCCTAAATTCCTGATGCAGCTTTCTGGCATCAGGGCAGACACTAAAGACCTTTTTCTCTAAAAACTAAAAGTCTGTGTTTTGATCTACATGGCAGTTCACTGTAGGGCCAACACAGAGCCCTGGCCATTGAGTCAACCCATCAGGTTGCTTTGCTTGCATCACTGAAGGAAGTCACAGAGACATAATAACCTTTCAAATTTTTTTCCCCTCTCTGTATCAAGGAATTTAAGGAAATATCTGTCAGGTCAGTGGCTGACCACAGAGGTAACAGAATACAGATTTCAGTGACCACAGATGACAAGAAATACAGTCTGCAAAAACAATGTGGAAAAATCAATAAACAAATGAATGAACGACTGCAGCCTTCATCAAGTAACAATAGCAATCTTGGTGTATAAGGAAGAATTTTATTTCAAGAATTACACTACAATATTCAAAATGTCCAAATATCAACAAGAAAATTAAAAAGCACACAAATGGAAAAATACTACTCATTCATAGAAAAAAATTAACAGAAATCATCCTAAAAACGCCCAATACTGAACTTAGTATGTAAATACTTGAATTTACTACTTTAAATATGCTTAATGAGCTGAAGAAAGCCATGGACAATGAACCAAAGTAAATTAGGAAAAGTATGTATGAACAAATAAGGAATATCAACAAAGAGAAATTATTAAAAAGATCAAAGTAGAAATTATGGAGCTAAAAAGTACAAAAGTTAAAACAAAAATTTCATGAGAGGCACTCAACAGCAAATATAAGCAAGCAAAAAAAAAGAATCATCACATCTTAAACCAGAGCAATTATAATTGCCTAGTCTGGGGAGAAAAATAAAAACAAAGCAAAATGAACAGGGCCTAAGAGACCTATGGGACACCATCAACATATCAATATATACATTATGGGAGTCCCAGGAGAAGAGAAAGAAAAAGGAGCAGAAAAAAAATTTTTGAAGAAATATTGTCCAAAAGCTTCCTAAGTTTGATAAAAGATATGACTATACACATCCAAGAATCTCAACAAACTCTAAGGAGACAAACAAAGAAATCCACACCACATTATTATCAACTTGTGGAAGGACAAAGAATCTCGAAAGCAACAAGAGATAAGCAATTCATCATATACAAGGCATTCTCAAGAAAAATTAATGGCCTTTTTCTTATAAAAGATGAAGGCCAAATGACAAGAGGATATATATTTAAAGAATTGAAAGGGGAAAAAAATGTCAACCAGGAATTCTGTATTCAGCAAAACAATGCTTCAAAAATGAAAAAGAGATTACAACATTCCCAGATAAACAAAAGCTAAAGGAATTCACTAGTAGTAGATGTTCTCTGTAAATAATGCTAATGGAAGTACTTTAGGCTGAAATTAAAGGATAATAGACAGCAAGTTAAAGCCATACAAAGAAATAAAGATCACTGATAAAGGTAACTACCTGGGTAATATAAAACGTAATATTATTGCTTTTTTTATATACAACTCTTTTTATTTCCTATATCATTTAAAAGACATGCACTAAATAATAATTATAAATCTATGTTAATGGGTACACAATGCAGAAAGATGTAATTTGTGACAATAACAACATAAAGGAGAAGATAAAGCTAGAAAGGAATAGAGTTAATGCATGCAACTGAAGCTAGCTGGTATCAATTCAAATAAAACTTTTATAAATTTATGATGTTAACTGTAATTCCCATAGTAGCCACTAAAAAAATAACTAAAACCATACATAAAAAGAAATAAATATACTTGAACCAATGTAACACTGTGTGTCAACTATACTCAAAAAAATTTTTAATGAAGAGGGACTCAAAATGGTATACTAGAAAAAATCAATCAAACACAAAAGAAGGCAGCACTTGAGGAATTTGAGGAACAAAAAAAGACATGACACATAGAAAAATAGCACAATGGCAGAAATAAGTCCTTTATAACAAATAATGTCTATAAAAGTTAAGGGTTAAACTCATCAATTAAAAGACAGCTACTCAGCATTATCAACAATATGCCAAACTATGTAAAGAGCCCAAATGTCCATCAACTGGTGAATGGATAAAAGTATGGTATATATATAAACGATGGAATATTATTCAACCATCAAAAAGAGTGAGATATTGCCATTCACAACATGGATAGAACTAGAACGTGTTATGCTAAATGAAATAAGTCAGAGAAAGACAAATACCATATGATTTCACTCATATGTGGAATTTAAGAAACAAAACAGATGAACATATGGTGGGGGGAAGAGAGGAAACAAACTATAAGAGAGTCTTATAAATAGAAAACAAACAGGTAAGAGAGGGAGGTGGGGGGAAGGGCTAGATGTGTGATGGGTATTTAGAAGGACACTTGATATGGTGAGCACTTATACAACTGGGTGTTGTATATAAGTGATGAATAACTGAATTCTACTCCTGAAACCAACACTGCACTGTATATTAACTAACTAGAAGTTAAATAAAAAATTGAAAAAATAATAGACAACTATTAGTAGAATGAATTTTTTTTAAATATGACACAACTATAAACCGTATATAAGAGACTCATTTCACACCCAAAAAACACAGGTTGAAACTGAAAGGAAGGAAAAAAGGTATTACATGCCAATAGTAACAAAAAGGGAGCCCAGTTTACAATATTAACATGAGACAAATGGATTTTACATCAAAAACTGTTGCAAGACACAGAGAAAGACATTTTATAGTGACAAAGGGTGAACTCATCACAAAGGTATGACAATTATAAATATCTGTGGTGAGGATATGGAGAAAAAGAAATCCTGATGCACTGTTCATGGGAATGCAAACTGGTGCGGCAACTATGGAAAACAGTATAGAGGTTTCTCAACAAAATAAAAATAAAATTACCATATGATCCAGTAATTCCACTACTTGGTATTTACCCAAAGAATACAAAACCATTAATTCAAAAAGATATATGCACCCCTATGTTTACTACAGTATTGTTTACAATAGACAAGATATGGAAACAACCCAAGTGTGCATAGATAGTTGAATGGATAAAGAAGATGTGGTGTATAGATACAATGGAATATTATTCGGCCATGAAAAAGAATGAGATTTTTGCCATTTGCAACAACATGGATGGACTTAGGGGATACAGTGCTAAGTGAAATAACTCAGACGGACAAAAACAAATACTATATAACTTCACCCATATGTGGAATTTCAATAACAAAACAAAGAAAAAAGATTCCTAAATACAGAGCATAAACTGTGGTTGCCAGGGGGAAGGTGGTTGGGGGGACTAGTGAAAGGGATAAAGGGTATTAAGAGTACATTTATTGGGGCCCTTGAGTGGCTCAGTAGGTTAAAGCCTCTGCCTTCAACTCAGGTCACGATCCCAGGGTCCTGGGATCAAGCCCCACATTGGGCTCTCTGCTTAGCAGGGAGCCTGCTTCCCTTCCTCTCTCTCTGCCTACTTGTGATCTCTGTCTGTCAAATAAATAAATAAAATCTTTAAAAAAAAAAGCATATTTATCATGATGAACACTGAGTAATGTATAGAATTGTTGAATCATTGTACTGTACACCTGAAACTAATATAATAGTATGTTAATTATACTTTAATGAAATTTTTTAAATTATAAACATATACACATGAATCAACAAAGTCTCAAAATATATGAGGCAAACACAGTGACATAATTGAAAGGAGAAATACAGTATATAGTAATAGTTGGAAACTTCAACAGCCTGCTTCAATAATGGATAGAATACATAGACAGAAAATTAGTAAGGAAAGAAAGGACTTGAATAATACTATAAACCCAACTAGATCTAAAAGACAGAACAAAACACTCTATCCACCAATGGCAGAGTATCTGTTCTTCTCAAATGCATTGGGACATTCTCTAGAATAGACCATATGTCACATAATAAAACAATTTTAAAATTTAAAAAATAATCAAAATCATTCAATGTATCTTCTCTGACCAAAATGGGATGAAGCTAGAAATCAATACCAGAAGGAAAACTGGAAAACTCAAACACCTGGACATTAAACAACATACTTTTAAGCAGCCAGTAGATCAAATAAGGAATCACTAGGAGACACAAAAAAATACTTTGAGATAAATGAAAATAAAAACGCAACATACCGGAGCACTGGGTGGCTCAGTTAGTTAAGCCACTGCCTTCAGCTCAGGTCATGATCCCAGAATCCTGGGACTGAGCCCCACATCAGGCTTCTTGCTGAGAGGAGAGCCTGCTTCTCCCCCGCCTGCCATTCCCCCTGCCTGTGCTTGTTTTCTCCCTCTCTCTCCATCTCTCCCCCATCTCTCTCCCCCTCTCTCTGTGTCAATAAATAAATAAAAATCTTTAAAAAATAAAAATAAAAAATAAAAAAAAACACAACATACCAAAACCTATAGGGGGGCAGCAAAAGAAATGTTCTGTGGGAAATTTATGGTTGTAAACACCTCCATTTAAAAAAGACATCATGTCAACAACCCAATTTCACACCTTAAGGAACTAGAAAAAGAACAAACAAAACCCAAAGCTGAGAGAGGGAAAGAAATAATAAAGATTATATTCAAGAGAAACAAAATAGAGAAAAGCAATAGAAGGAATCAATAAAACCAAAGGTCAGTTTTCGAAAACAAAAATCAACAAAAATGAGAAACCTTTAGCTAAACTAAGAAAAAAACTGCAAATAACTGAAATAAGAGATGAAAGCAGGGACATACATTTACTTTTTCAATATTGTTTAGGCTACTGGAAGTCTCCTGCAATTTCATATACATTTGAGGAACTGTAGTTCAACTTTATAGAAATTAAAAGGACTATAAGAAAATACTATGAACAATTTTATACCAAGAAATTAGACAATCTAGATGAAATGTATGATATGACTTCCTAGGAAATTCCAAGACTAACTCAAAAAGTAAAAAATCTTAACAGACCAGTAACAATAGATTGAGTCAATTAATAAAAATAGCCTAACAAAAGAGAAGTCAGGACCATATGGCTTTAGTAGTGAATTCTATCAATCCCTAAAAGAAGAATTAACAACATTCCTTCTTCTTCTTCTTCTTCTTCTTCTTCTTCTTCTTCTTCCTCTTCCTCTTCCTCTTCCTCTTCTTCTTCTTCTACTTCTTCTTCTTCTTTTTTTTCCTGCAGGGAGACCAATGTGGGGCTCGATCCCAGGACCCAGAGATCATGACCTATGCCAAAGACAGACACCTAACTGACTGAGCCTCCCAGGTGCCCCAACAACAGTCTTTCTTAAACTCTTCCAAAAAAACAGAGAGGGACCTCTTTCTAACACATTTCATAAGGTCTGCATTAACCTGATACCAAAGTCAGACAAAGATACCATAAGAAAACTACAGACCAATATCTCTTAGAATATATACAAAATTCCTCAACAAAATACTACCACACAAGTTCCAAGAGCACATTTTTCTTTAAAAATTTTATTTATTTATTTGAAAGAGACAGAGACAGTGAGAGAGAGAATACAAGCGGGGGGAGTGGAAAAGGAAAAGCAGGCTTCCTGCTGAGCAGGGAGCTCAATATAGGGCTCCATCCCAGGACCCTGGGATCGTGACCTGAGCCAAAAGCAGACACTTAACAACTAAGCCACCCAGGTGTCCCCCAAGAGCACATTTTTAAAATTATACACCATCAAAGCACCTGGGTGGCTCAGTCAGTTAAGCATCCAACTCTTGATCTCACCTCAGGTCTTGATCACAGGGTCACGAGTTCAAGTCCCATGTTGGGCTCCATGCTGGGCATGCAGCCCACATAAATTTTAAAAATTTTAAAAATAAAGAGTATACACCATCACCAAGCAGGATATAAATCAGGAATGCAATGGCAGTTCAATATATGGAAATCAATGTAATGCATACCACACTAACAGAATTAAAAAACAACAACAACAAAAAAACTATATGATCACCTCAATACAGGCCCAAAAAAGCATCTGACAAATTTCTAACGATTCTCATGATAAAAAATTCCCAAAAACTAGGATAAAGGGGGAATTTCCTCAACACAGTAAGGGGAATTTATAAAAAAAAAAAACAAAAACAAAAAACCCATAGTTAATATCATACTTAACTAGTGAAAGAATGAAAGCTTTCCCTCGAAGATCAAGAACACAAAAATGCATGCTTTCACCACTGCTATTCAACATTGTATTGGATATTCTAGCAAGAGCAATTAGTCAAGGAAAAAAAATAAGATGCATCCAATTTCTGCTTGTAAATGGTATGATTCTATATACACAAAATCCCACAGAATCTACACACACACATACACACACCAAAAAACCTACTAGAGCTAACAGATGAATTCAGTAAAGTTGCAGGGTACAAGATAACACAATTAGTTGTGTTTCTACATGGCAGCAATGAACAATCTGGAAATTAAGAAAACAATTTTATTTCCTATAGCATTCAAAAGAATAAAATACTGGGGAATAAATTTAACCAAGAAAGTGAAATACTTATACATCGAAAACTATAAAGCATTGCTGAAAGAAATTAAAGCTGCCCCAAATAAATGAAAATACATCCCATGTTCACAAACTAGAAAACTGAATATGGTTAAGATAACAATAATCCAGAAAGATAACTAAATTCCTCAAATTTATATGGAGCTACAAGGTACTCTGAGTAGCCAAAACAATATTCAGAAAGTAAAATGCAGCTGAAAAACTCACATTTCCCAATTTCAAAATGTACCACAAACCTACCCTAACAAAAAAGTGCGGTATTGACCTAAGGACAGAAATAGAGACAAACAGAACAGAATTGAGAGCTAGAAATAAACTCAATCATCCATAACCCATTGATTTTTGACAAGACCATTCGATAGGGAAAGAACAATTTCCAACAAATGGTAAATAAATAACCACACACAAATAATGAAGTTGGACCCGTACCTCACTTCTTATACAAATATTAACTCAAATAAATGGCCTAAATATAAGAGCTTAAACTGTAAAATTACAAGAAAAAAAAAAAAAACCAGAGGTAATCTTCATAACCTCAAATTTGGCAACTGATTCACAGATTTCACACCAAAACATGAGCAGTAAAAATGAAAGACAAATTGGACTTCATAAAAATTATAATCTTTTTTGTTCATTAAAGAACACTATCAAGAATGCCAAGGGAAAACCTAAAGAATGGAGAAAAATTCTGCAAATCATATATCTGATAAAGGATTAATAATGAAAATATATAAAGAACCCTTATAATTCAACACATAGACAAACAAACCCAAATAAAAAGTGGACAAGGGACATCACAGTTTCTCCAAAGAAGATATAAAAATAGCCAATAAGCACATAAAAAGATTTTCAATATCTCTAGTCACTGAAGAAATACATGATGAAAAAACATTTCACATCCACTTAAGATAGCTTTAATCAAAGAATAAATTAATAAAAATGACAAGTGTTGGCAAGGATGTAGAGAAATATGACCCCTTGTATGTTACTGGTGGGAATGCAAAATGGTTCAACTGCTATGGAAAACAATTTGGCTATTCCTCAAAAAATTAAACACACAATAGTCACATGGCTTAGAAATTCTGCTTCTAAATATATACCTAAAAGACATGAAAACAGAAACTTGTACATGAATGTTTATAGTAGCATTATTCACAACAGTCAAAAGATAAAAAGAGTCCACATGCCAATCAGCACATAAATGAATAGACAAATTGGGGTATGTTATGCATTGTGTGTATGTATACTCAGCCATAAAAAGGAATAAAGAACTGACACATTCTACAACTTGGATGAACCTCAAAAACATTACACTAAGTGAAAGAAACCAGACACAAAAGGCCACATATTATATGGTCTACTTAAATAACTGCTTATAAGTTTCAGTATGGTTTTCTTTGATACTTTAAAACACCACGCATTTTTCAAGTAGTGATACTGTATTTACATGGATTTAATCTACAGTCACCACGGGGTTTCATATAGGAGGCTTTTCTCAGTACTTAAGTTTCTTCTATTTTAATCTCTTCTCTAATGCTTCGTTTTTGTCTTTTCTTATTAAGAAAAGGAAAACACAATTATACATCCAAACCTAGCATTAAACTACAGTTATTTTAAAGTGAGAAAATAAAGTCAAGTACATAAGGAAAATGCAAACAGGATGAGGACCTCTCCAAAATTCTAAGATGTGATCCTTTAAAGTATACAGTTTCTGTAATGAAATGTAAATGTTTATAGACTTTTCACCAAGGGACAGAACTTAGGCTTGATCAAGACCACGTAAGGTAAGAGATGTTAAGAATCCTAATGCTTACCTTTTCATTCTATTTGGGGGAAAAATGTATTCCTAAAGTTTTTAATCTTTAATATATAAATATTTGTACCATATAAAATTTTATAATAAGGTATAATTGTATATATAAATATGGCTATTACTGGACATGTAATTTTTAAGAGAAAATAAATTTATTTCAAAACACTACTTACTCAACTAGTTATGAATTATTTTAGAAATGCTCTTCTCAAACAAATTTTCTGAATTTTACAACTTTTTTTTTAAGATTTTATTTATTTATTCGACAGTGAGAGACACACAATGAGAGAGGGAACACAAGCAGGGGGAGTGGCAGGCAGAGGGAGAAGCAGGTTTCCCACTTGAGCAGAGAGACCAATGTTGGGCTCAGTCCCAGGACCCTGGGATCATGACCTGAGCTGAAGGCAGATGCTTAACAACTGAACCACCCAGGTGCCCCTATTTTACAACTTTAAAACCAAGTAAAAAATTACAATAATATATCACCTCACACCTGTCAGAATGGCTAAAATCAACAACACAAGCAACAACATGTGTTGGCAAGGATGTGGAGAAAGGGGAACCCTCTTGCACTGTTGGTGGGAATGCAGACTAGTGCAGCCACTCTAGAAAACAGTATGAAGGTTCCCCAGAAAATTAAAAACAGAACTACCCTATGATCCAGCAATACACTAGGTATTTACCCAAAGGATACAAACATACTAATTCAAAGGGATACATGCACCCTGATGTTTATAACAGCATTATCTACAATAGCCAAATTATGGAAACAGTCCTGTGTCCATCAATCGATGAATGGATAAAGAAGATATGGTGTATACACACACACACACACACACACACACACACACACACACACACACACACA
>NW_019154103.1:17972821-18350321 GCF_002288905.1 Enhydra lutris kenyoni
CTGGAATATTACTCAGCCATAATAAAGAATGAAATCTTGCCATTTGCAATGACATGGATGAAGCTAGTAAGTGAAATAAGTCAGAGAAAGACAAATACCATGTGATTTCATTCTTATGTGGAATTTAAGAAACAAAATGAACAAGCAAAAGGGGAAAAAAGAGAGAGAAAGAAAGGCAAACCAAGAAACGGACTTCTAACTATAGAGAACTAATGGTTACCAAAAGGGAGGTGGCTGGAGGAATTGGTTAAATTGGTAATGGGAATTAAAGAATACACTTGTGGGGCACCTGGGTGGCTCAGAGGGCTAAGCCTCTGCCTTCAGCTCAGGTCATGATCTCGGGGTCCTGGGATCGAACCCCGCATCGGGCTCTCTGCTGAGCGGGGAGCCTGCTTCTTCCTCTCTCTCTGCCTGCCTGCTTGTGATCTCTCTCTCTCTTGCAAATAAATAAATAAAATCTTTAAAAAAATAAAAAAAAATAAAGAATACACTTGTTGTGATGAGCAACAGGTGATACATAGAAGTATTGAATCACTTCATCATAAACCTGAAACTATAGTACACTGTATGTTAACTAAAAGTTAAATTAAAATTTAAAAAAAAAAGAATGTTTTGGGGCACTATAAACCAAATACAGCATACATTTCTCAAAATTGTTATAGAAGATAAACTGTATTATTGCTAACAACATGACTATGATCTGAACATAAAAAAATTCAATATCCTCATGCTGAAAAAAATGAATTATTTCTCCAAGATTAAGTATCTCTTTTCTAAATATCATTATTAGGTATCCTAAAAGTTAATAAAATCAAAGTGAAACACACAAAAAGAAACTTTGAATTCCTTTATTCATTTATAGACAGTAATATGAAATAAACACAAAACTCACATTTCATTTTGTATTTATATAAAAAATTAGCAAAGCATTCTGTTTATGTCTTGCTTTGATCAAGCAGGCTTGTCTGTGAAAAAAAGAAATTGCTGTGTTGTCAATGCTAGCTAAGCCCACCCTTTAAATTTTAGAGTCCAGGAAAATATATTTTTCCGAATAGTCTATTCAACCAGAAAAGCATAAATGGGAACATGGAATGTCTTGGTCTTTATAGGAAAAAGCCCCATTGTTGTCAAAATTGTTCTTATTCAAGCACTTCTGCTGCTTTCCCTTCTTTCTCTACTATGTCTCTCTACCTTGACTATATAAAAATAGTACAGCATCCTCTTAATATATGCATTATATTTAAAAGAAACATGTTGGAGCACCCAGGTGGCTCAGTGGGTTAAGCCTTTGCCTTCAGCTTAGGTCATGATCCCAGAGTCCTGGAATCAAGCCCCAGCAACAGGCTCTCTGATCAGTGGTGAGTCTGCTTTTCTCTCGGCCTCTGCCCTTCTCCCCTACCCCTAAATAAAATCTTTAAATAAAATAAAGATAAACATATTTGCTACATTCATTTGTTCATGAGTTGAAAATGGAAATATAAGGTTTTTTTTTTTTTTTAAGATTTTATTTATTTGAGAGAAAGAGAGTGTGCAGGCATAAGGAGGGGGAGTGGCAAAGAGAGAAGGAGGAGCAGGCTCTACACTGAGCAGGGAGCCCAGTACCTGGGGATCATGACCTGAGCTGAAGGCAGATGCTTAACCCACTGAGCCACCCAGGCACCCCTACAAGGTTTTTTTTAATGTCTTTCTGGCTTTGTCATATAAATAATTGCTCCCAGGCACTCTTAAGTTACACACCGTGATTTTCGTGATACTCTTCTTTTTGTATTAAGTGAGTATTCATCTTAGGTATCTCAAAGCACAACAACTTTTCTCCTGATTTTGATCCCTTTTTTATAAGGATTCAAGATCCCTAAATGCATGACAGAGACAGTCACTTCCTCGCCAGAAGAAGGATATGCAGTATGCATGTACATAGGTCACTTTCTAAGTGTTTGCTTTAGCTTCCTCTTTACTGTGAATACACATAGCTTCATTAAATGGTGCCAATTTTTTTTATGATTTTATTTATTTATTTGACAGAGAGAGATCATAAGTAGACAGAGAGGCAGGCAGAGACAGAAAGAGAGAAGGAAACAGGCTCCCTGTCAAGCAGAGAGCCCGATGTGGGGCTCGATCCCAGGACCCTGAGATCATGACCTGAGCTGAAGGCAGCGGCTTAACCCACTGAGCCACCCAGGCGCCCCAATGGTGCCAATTTTTAGTAAGGCAACTTACATACAGAAAAAATTACATGAGAAGAAACCCAATGACTCTGAAATATTCTGTCCAAATTAGTGTACTTCTAAAATGTAGCTCTTTCCTAAATTTTTGTAATATATTCAGTACTTTTTTTGAAAGATACAATTCTTCCACATGTTTCAGTGATTCATAGTAGTCATTACCAGACTGATAGATATCAGGTAACTCAAAACCAAGTTTTTTGGTTGAGTTTCTATTAATCCAATGTGTAGGACATATATGAAAAATGCTGAAGCAGGAAGCAACATGGATAGCAATGGAGTTATGACGCTATCTGTTTAGGTTGCTGTGTGAAACCCCATTCTCATCACCAGAGCTGTAATTAAAACTCTGGCTGCCTGAAACCAAATATAAGGTTGTGTCCTCTTCACAGAGCTGTCAATCTTTCAACTAGCTGGTTTACAGGTTCTGAGAAAAGACATACTCTTGTTTTAAACACGTGACTGAAAGATACTGCTTTGGTAAATTTAATTAGATGGAAAATGGAAATTTTTTTCTTCATTCCACATCACTGTGGAACAGTGACAACTACAAGACTTTGGATTGTTATCTTGTTGAATCATTTTTACTTATTATTTGGTGTGTGTTTTATTGTCCCCACATATGAATTCATATTCAAATGTAAATACTAAAATACATTTAATGTAATACATATTTATAAATCTAAGTTGATAAAACCTTGATACAAATGACATAATGATTATATGAAGAAAATGAAAACAAATGCCAAGCCTGAAATACCAAAAAAAAAGTTAAGATTCTTATTAGCTCTCTCATATTCCTCATGTTTTCACTAAACATGTCAGCAAATGTATACACTGCATGATTTCGTATAATTTGAATCAAGGGTCAGTTAGAAAACGTTGCACTTTTATATTTGCTGATCAATGCACAGGTTTAAATACCATATGCCATTTTTCCACTGGATTTTCTAAGCATTCTTTTCAAAAAGAATTGAAGAAGTATTATGATTTAAAGTTTCTTTACGAATAAGCCTTACAACAACAACAACAAAAAAACCCATAAGGATAATATCTTTTAAGATACCCTGAAAGTTAACTTTCCTTAGAGCCACTTAAAGTAGTTTAAAGAAAGATTTAAGTCTTTCTTGCATTATTTTTCACTCTGGTTAAAACATTATACATAATAGGAGTTAAAAGCTAACAAAAACAAGTAGGAATGAAATTACTATTATTTTTATCACAAGAAACTCAAAAATGGTAGAAACAATTTTTCCAATACTTTTGCAAAATTCCTACGTCTAGTCAAAGTTCTAAGTAAATATGTCATCTCCAAAGGAGAATTTCTCTGAAAGCTACAAACCTCTTTAAGCGATCTGAATGACTTGTACATTTCTAAGCTGTTTACTGCATATTAATATTGCCTCTATATTTTAATTTGCAAAAATGTACAGCAAAATATCTAGGTGAATGTATGAAATAGAAAAGTTCCTCTGTGGCATTCCATTATCTGACACAGTTTTAATGAAACACCTGCACTGCAAATAAAGGAATATAAAAGAAAGCAACAGGGAGGACACAAGTTAGTGCACAAGTGAAACAAAGATATAAAATCAAACAGGAATGAATGTCATTGGATAAAGCCTCTTCAGTGACTTAAAAAATACCCTGAATCAAGAATCTGTACTTGAGCACAAATTATACTTAGGTAATTTTTTTCCTATTTTACTAAAAAGAATTTATATTCACCATAATGTTGCATAAAAGCTTATGACTTAACTTATTGCCCTTTTGAAAAAAGCACTAAGATTAGTTGACCTGGATTCTCAACAAAGATTTTTCTTTAATTTAGAGGGAGATGAAGAAAGAGGAAAACAAGTAAGAGAGAGAAGAGAAAAAGGAAGAGAATGTACTAAAAAGCACCTATAATAAAGATCAATAATATTTTCAGGCAAGAAAAAGGGGGGACGGTTTGGTAGGAAATGCCATAATGTTAGTCATAAGATATGTTGTAAAAACTTGTTTCATATTTGTGAATTGTGCTTGTTATTCCTTCAGCCAGTTAGTTACAAAAAAGGGATGACAGACATGAGTGACAGAAAATAAATGCTGTCCATCTACTTCTGGGAACATGACAAAGTGAATTTCTCCTGCTCCAAACACACACACACACACACACACACACACACCCAATGGTGGAAAAAATAGAACCAAAAAAATTAATACATAGCTCAGAAATGTCCAGGCTCCAAAAACAGAGAGAACTCAAAGCCAGAGTTAACAAGAGTCAAAGCTGAGAGCACGACAACTTAGAGAAGTACAGAGTAGAAACAGTGTAAGAGCCAGTAGCTGAGGTTTTAAGGTCCATATGTAGTGACAGAATACATGGTATAGGGCCCACCCAAGTAGGGGTTAGAATGAAATAACTGGGATACCCAAGTAAAAAGTTCAGATAATCAAAAGACTGCTTATTCAATAAAAAAGGGTATTAAAAACAAAAACAAAATCTCTGCTCACAAGCCCAGAAGAGAAGCAAGGAAGCTGGCTCTCTGCCAAAAGCTCTATGTAGGAAAAAAGTTTCCCATGAAAGAGCAAAACCTGAAGATGGGTTTGAGGTCTGAATTTACATTACACACATGGTACGGTAATCCCATGCCAGATAAAAAACAGATCCTAATAAGGAATTTTTACATACTATTATGGTATGATATCCAGGAAATATTAAATGAAAAAAGCTGGGTGCTGAACAGTGTGAATAGTATGCATGTATTTATCTAACAAAGGAAACAAAAACATAGACACATACGTTTAGTTCCGTTTAAAAAAAAAAAAGATATCAATCAAAAGCTAACTGAATTATTCATCCGTGGGAAAGAAAAAAAGAGGGCAGAAGGAAGGATAGAAGCCACATTTTCCAAATTTATCTTATTTTCCAGATTTTTAATATGAAATTGTAAATATCTGATTAATTATAAAACAAAATTGAGCCAAGAATTTTAAAAGTGCTCCCCCAAATCTGAAAGTAAAATCAAACAAACTAATCCATGTATCAAGTCAAACAAACTAATCCATGTATAAAGTCAATGGTTTTAATAAACATATAGGGGGCGCCTGGATGGCTCAGTGGGTTAGGCCTCTGTCTTCAGCTCAGGTTATGATCTCAGGGTCCTGGGATGGAGCCCCACATCAGGATCTCTGCTCAGCAGGGAACCTACTTCCCCCTCTCTCTCTGTCTGCCTCTCTGCCTACTTGTGCTCTCTCTGTCAAATAAATTAAAAAATTAAAAAAAAAAATAAACACATAAAAACAATTTTTTTTAAGATTTTATTTATTTACCTGACAGACAGAAACCACAAGTAGGCAGAGAGGCAGGCAGAGAGAGAGAGAGGAGGAAGCAGGCTCCCCGCCAAGCAGAAGGCCCGATGCGGGGCTCGATCCCAAGACACCAGGATCATGACCTGAGCCGAAGGCAGAGGCTCTAACCCACTGAGCCATCCAGGCGCCCCGAAAACAATTATTTTGAGTGACTTAAAAACAGAGTAATCTGATTACGAATCATCAGTGGGATATACAACAAAAACCAAAAGAACTACAATGAAGTCGTAAATTATTTCAGTAACCATATTATTGGTAATGGTGTTGGTGTTGATATACTGATAATAATATACCAAGAGCAATTAATTATATTAAGGTCACCAGGAACCAACATTTTCAACATAAAAGAAAAAACTACAAGTACAAAATGAAGAAAAGTTAAAAACCCTTGTATTCCCAAATTTGAAATGGAAATATGAGGCTATATCTACGAAGCAATTTCTTTAAAAAAAAGTTGTATTTCCTAGCTGTTCATATTTCCACTAAAAAGGCCTAGAAACGGTGCAAGTCCAGACCACTCAGCACCCCATCATCTAAACTGTGGTCTCTAAAAATAATTTTTGCACTAAAAGGAACTAGAGTAGAAACTGATCCCAGTTCTAAGGTAGAAAACAGACAATATGAGTCTGAAATATCTTGCTGTACCAGAAAACAAAAAAGTTATCAAAAACTGATAGTGTTGTATCAAAAGGGCTCAGTAGGTAACTTAAAGAGATGGGAAAAGATGTGACAATCTTGGGAAAAAGATAATACCAGTGGGTTAAAATAGTAAATATGTTAAAAATCCATATGTTCATGGCAATAATAAAAAATGAATGTTCATAATTGCTTTTGCAGGATGCCAGAGAACCAACTTAGTATTCTTTTTTTTTTTAAGATTTTATTTATTTATTTGACAGAGAGAGTGAGAGAGCGCACAAGCAGGGGGAGTGGCAGGCAGAGGCAGAGGAAGAAGCAGGCTCCCTAAAGAGCAGGCGAAGACCCATATGGGACTGGATCCCAGGACTCTGGGACCATGACCTGAGCCAAAAGCAGTGGCCCAACCAACTGAGCCACCCAGGTGCCCCCAACTTCATATTCTGAAAACTAGTAAATAAAAGGAAAAAAAGGGACGCCTGGGTGGCTCAGTGGGTTAAGCCGCTGCCTTCGGCTCAGGTCATGATCCCAGCATCCTGGGATCGAGTCCCACATCGGGCTCCTTGCTCAGCAGGGAGCCTGCTTCTCCCTCTGCCTCTGCCTGCCACTCTATCTGCTTGTGCTCACTCTCGCTCTCTCTCTCTCTCTCTGACAAATAAATAAATAAAAATCTTTAAAAGGAAAAAAAATCATGCATTTTTTCCTGTCTTTTCTTCATTAACTGTACCTCAGAAAAACTAAACAGCTGATGAGGGCAATTATATATAAAAAAGAAAGTTAAATTTTACAACTCTGAATGGCAGGATGAATCTGGGCAGTGATCACCAACAAATGCTAAAATCATTAGGCAAAGAGGAACTAAAATTAGCAGAGAGGAACTTAATGTACAGAGCAGGCTGACAATACCTGAAACTACTGATCACAAAAAGAGCAACCACATGTTATATGCCTCCTGGTGTGATACAAAAGAATATATGAAATATTCTTGCCAAAAAAAAAAATCAAACCTGAGTAAGCCTCTAGATCTAAGTACACCTGGTTTATAGGGAAATGACACAGAGTAACACATTTAATGACACCTCAGAAACAATTAACAAAATCCTGAATGTAGATGTACAAAAAGGAGTTAACATAGCAAGACTAAAACTGCTATCCTTAGAAAAGTCTGTTTGCAAGACTGGCCTTTGGCTGGTGTTCGGGAATTTGTATTTCACCAGAGTTCCCACCAATCCCAGAACTGGTAAGACTGCTCAATGTGCCTACCCTGTTTGTACAGCGGACACTGTGGTTTACACTTGACATGTGCTCTCCTTCTACAAGTCTAGAATTTTGGTACATGCCAGGCAAAAAAAGCCTACACAACGAGCCTCCAATAAAAACCCTAGGGACTGAATCTCTAATGAGCTTTTCTTTTAAATATTTCACGTAGTTGTCACAACTCATTCCTGAGGGAATTAAGTATAAACTGTATAACTGCACAAGGAAAAGACTCTTAGAGACTCATGCCTGGATTCCTCCAGACTTTGCCCTATTCGCCTTTCCCCTCTCTTGATACTACCTTGTATCCTTTTGCTATAATAAACCACAGCCTAGAGTATAACTAACTATATGCTGAATCCTATGAGTCCTCCTAGTGAATCAATGAGTCTGGGGGTGGTCTTCACAATCCCCAACACAAAGGGAAAATTTACAGATTAATAAACTGATTTGTTCAATAAATTGCACAAGAAAAAAAAGGTCTAAAAATCTATAAAGAAATTTAACAGTAAATGTTTAATTACAGCATTTTGTTTCAGGTCCTGGGACTAAAGATAGAAAACACTAACTAAAAATTTTTTAATTTATGATTCAAAAACCATAAAAACTTTTAAAAAATTTAAATAAACTTCAAATAATTACACAAGTCTGTGGCTTTTATACCCTTTAGTCATTCAAATTGAAAACTGCACTTTTGGGACATTCTGTATAAATAACTGAAATCTGACTCAAGAAGAATATTGAAAACCTGAATATATTCATAAGCATCAAAAAATTAAATCAGCAGCCAAATATCTATCTACAAGAAAGCATCAGGCCAAGTCTGTTGTTTATAGACAAGTATTACCAAATCTTAAAAAAAAAAAAAAGATAACCCTTATTTTAAATAAGATATTCCAAAGAATAGAAAAAATAGAGAAAGCTCTTCAACCCATTTTATACAGCCAGTATAATCTTAATGCTCAAAATGACAAAAACTGTGTCAGAAAACAAAATAGAACATTCAAATTTACTAACATCAATAAAAGAAATTCTACACAAAACATAAGCAAATTTAGGGGCACCTGGGTGGCTCAGTGGGTTAAAGCCTCTGCCTTCAGCTCAGGTCATGATCCCAGGGTCCTGGGATTGAGCCCTGCATCGGGCTCTCTGCTTAGTGGGGAGCCTGCTTCCCCCCCTCTCTCTCTGCCTGCCTCTCTGCCTACTTGTGATCTCTGTTTGTCAAATAAATAAATAAAATCTTTAAAAATATATATATACACCAAATTTAATCAATTTAATAAACCAATTTGTCTATATGTCTATATACCTCATTTACATATCTATATATGTATACACACATAATACATAAATGTATCTATACAAACTACAACATGATCAAGTAAGGCTTATCCCAAGAACTCAATGATTAATTAATGTAATTTGCCACAACATATAAAAGAAAACTCATATTATCTTTTAAAAAGATGCAGGAAAAAAATTCAACATCTATTTGTCACCCTTTATTAAGAATCTCTTAGCAAGTTAAGAATACAAGGAAATTCCCCTAACCTGATATTTAATGGGAAAATTTTTAAAGCATTTACTTTAAAGTTAGTAACAAGGTGAAAATGTTTATTACTACATACTGCTTGTATTCAACCCTTCTTAAGTACAGGAAATGCTAACCAACTTTAAGTTTCAAAAGCATAAGGACTGAAAAAAAAACAGTCATTATTTTCAGATAACATTATTACATAAAAGATCCCAGAGATTCTACAAATTGCCAAAACTAATAAGAGAGTTCAAAAGGGTTATTGGATACAAGATCAATATAAAAATAATTAATAGAATTCCTATGTATAAATAATAACCAAGTAGAAATGTAATAGAAGATCTCATTAGCAATAGAAACAAAAATCATAATGTACCTAAAAGTATGTCTAATAAAATCAGATTAAGACCCCTATAAAGGAAATTATAAAACTTTATTGTGAGGCATAAATGGGAACACAAATGAACGGGAAGATGTACTATGTTGGTAGACAGGAATACTAAGTTTCATGAAAATGTCTATTCGTACTAAATTAACTCTATTAATTCAATTCCAAAAACCCCATGAGGGTTGTTAACAGTACCTGACAATAGGACCTTATAATTCACTTGTGAGAGAAGATACTAAAAATAGAAAATCTTCAAGAACATGGACAAGGTGGCGAGACTTACCTTAAACAGCCTTCATTACATTATAAAGCACTTATAATTCAGATGATATAAGATAAACAAAGATAAACAAATCAACCACACAGAATGGAGAACCCAGAAACAAATGCATCTATATACAACTATTTGATGAATGAAAAAGCTATTAACAAATCATTGGGAAAAGGAAAAATTATTTTAAAAAATGATCCTGAGAAAATTACTTACACATATGGGAAAAAATTTAGATCACTGGCTCACAAAATAAATCCCAGGTGATTTTAAAACCGAAATCTAGAAAGCAAAATTATAACACTTTTAGGGAAAAAAGCAGTAAATTAGCCATATGGGATCAACTAAGGAAAAGCTTGTTTAAACAAGATACAAAAAAAGTACAAGCATCAACATAAAAGGCTAAAACTTTTTACACAGTTTTAAAACTTCTATATATCAAGACACCATAAACAAAGGAAAAAGACAAGATACAAAATGGGACAAATTTATAATGCATACAAACAAAAATGAATTTTTATAAAGAACTTCTAAATCAAAAGGAAAACAACAGTAACAAAAAGGAAACAGAAATAGGCAATTCACAGAAAAGAAATCCTAAATAGACAATAAATATATGAAAGGTTGCTCATCCTCACTAAATGTTAGGTAAATGCAAATTAAAACAAAATAACATTTGACATTATATACAGTTTATAGTCTAAGTATCACCAAGTATGTAAAGAAAAAGAAATCTTACATACTGCTGGTTGAGGCATAAAATGATATAGCTACTTTAGCGAATGATTTGGCCATATCATGTAAAGTTAATAATGATTACAACCAAGAAATGCATACCCTAAAAAATCTTTCACACATATGTGTAAAGAAACGTGCATAAAAGTGCTCACTGCATTATTTTAACAATTAAAAACTGAAAATGATCTAAATGTCCATAAATCCCTGTGTCACTATAGACAAATGTGAAAAACACAATACTAAGTGAAAAAATGTGCTCCAGAATATGAATATGAATAGTGTATCATTCATATGAAATTTAAAACATGCAAACAATGGTTTATATGTGAACTTTTCCACAGTGATGATGTTCTATATCTGCACCATCCAATACTAGGCTAAGCCACACATGGATATTAAACAGTTATAATGCGGCTAGTATTCCAAGAAACTGAATGTATTTTATTTTAATTGATTTAAATTTAAAGAATCAAATGTGGCTGGTAGCTACCATATTGGCAGAATGGGTCTATTTGATTTATGGGTACATACATGCATGGAAATATAAAACTTTGAGGAAGAAAACACACCAACTTCAGGATAGTGGTTACTCCTAGAGAAGTGAGGTGGGTGAGAATGGAATGTGACAGTCTCTGGGATCTTTCATTTCTTTAAAACACTAAAACATATAAAACAAATATGTCAAAATACTATTTGTTAAAATTGACTAATCTGTTTATTCAGTATGTTTGAAATATTTTCCAATTTACTTTTTCTAATATTTCCTATTTCAAATGTTTCACTTTCATTTCTTTGAAGTATTTATTAATTTAAATTTTTAAATAACTTTTTGAAAGTAAACTGTGTTTAAATCTTTATCATACCTATAGATCTAAATGCAGGTGATCAACTCTCATACATACAGTCTCAATGAGTATATATATATAATATTGAGAAAAACACACAACACAGCAAAAACGGTGACACAACATACTTGCTTAGTTTCTAACTTGATTTTTACAAGTAATTTTCAAAGGTCCAAAATGAAATTTCAAAAATGTGTTATTTAGATTCTAAATATACCAAATGGAAATGACCATGTGTTTATCTTACAGATTAATTAGAAGTATTAAAAGTATATTAAATAAAATAGCGAAAATATCACTGGACCAGGGGTTGAGGCAGTTCATATTAACTTTCTAATACCAGTTTGTATTAACTTTCTGCATTCTTTTACCAAATTTCTCATTTGTACATGATGATCCAGAAAATTTCTGCATTCACTATCAATTTTTTTAAGATGGGAAATTTTCATTGAACATTTCATTTCTCCTTTTATATACATACTTAATAAGTTGTTTAGAATATACATACTTAATAAGTTGTTTAGAATAATTACTCCTTTGTATCAAACCTGCACACCTGAAATCCAAATTCCTTTACTGCTGTCTCATTGTGCACCAAACAGATGGAAAAACAGAGGATTAAATATATGATCAGCTGGACAGTGATGCATGGCTCTCAAAGAACCTCATTTTTGAGAGCTGGAAGCTCCTCTAATAGGTTCTTAATTTTCTTGTGGATAACACAAGATCCTCAACAGAATGTGATTCTCTATATGAACTGCATCTTTGCTCACATAAATGTTTTTATTCATAAAAATGTAAAATTTATACCTAGTTCTAATGAATATTTATGCCTCATTTTACAAAAATATTGAAGATCCTATTTTGAAAGGCAAATACAACTACTCACATGTGTAACATTAACCTGAGATCTCAATTTGTTCAGTAATCTACCCACGTTGTCATGCATCCAAAGAATGTGGAAGAATTGGGTCTCCTTTGCTATTCATGCACACAACTTTTAGTTACATCATAAAGTGTGTTACAGAAACATCCAGAGCAAAGAAGAGAAGTTTAACTGTTTATGATCTGTTCTGAGTAAGCAACATGACTATGATTAAATAGTGAGACTTTGAAGTTAAGTTATTTTGGATGGTTGTACAAAAGGCAGGAAATGGTGATAATCATCTCTTACTTTCTAATTCATTTTGTGGCAAAATTATTAAGACACTTTTGATTTCTATTGCCTTTCATAAAATATGTATAGAGCTTAACAAATACTTCTGAAATTAACTTCCCAACCTGGATGCGGGGCAGGCAGTATTCTTACTAAATATTAAGGGAATGATCTGGCCACATCATGTAAAGTTGATAATGATTACAACCAAGAAATGCATACTCTAAAAATAGCGTAGGGGAAAATTCAAGCTTGGAGTACAACAACTGAAAATTAGGGAACAGAATACCCACTACTCAAAGGGTGGGGTGAAGCACTTTATGGTTCATTAATCCTAATTATAATAGTTAACCGTCATGGAGACCACCATAAACCAGGAGTTAACAGATAAGATTACCGTGTGTTTGAATATAAAATTACAATGTAGTTTGAAACATTCAACTTCCTTTCATATTCTATTATATAGTCAAAGCCAGGATAACATTGCTGGTTGTTAAATACAGGGCTACTTAAAGGAACACTTTTTTTAAGGCCAAGGATTGAAAGAGAAGAGAGGAAAAAGTATTTCAACTTGGTATTTCTAATAACATCTAATATTAAGTATTCTATACCAAATAGCAAACATGCAAAAATTTGTTACTTTTTGAAAAATCTAAATTAAAAATTGCCAAACAAGACAGGAGAAAAATGAACATAAGGGCACTACCCTCATAATTAAAATATAAAACTCAAAGACACACATATTTCTTCTTCCAGTTTCCAACCTACCAATTAATTTTTACCTCCCGGTACCCATTAAAAAATGAAATTTATTTGGGAGTTCTATGAGTAATGAAGTGAGAGGTAGTGTCATAAAATCTGGCCAATTTCCCTGCAAACTTAGGAAACACTGAGAGCATATAAACTTGAGATTATGTGTAAATTACCTGCCATTCACTAATCACTAAGAACTTAAATGTTACTAAAATATCTCTTTTATTTCATTTAAGCACAGGAAATATTTTAGCTGGGGCTTCTTGCGCCTGATATCTTGAATTAAACATGGAGACAGATCAACTAACATTACATAACAGTATAAATAGCAATCAAAAATGCTAAGTAATTAACTTTAAGGAATTTTAAGCTTAGATTTAAGCTGTGATCAAAAAAATAAAAAGAAATATTTTATAAAACAAAATATTTTTAGTTTTTCAAATTTCTTTTAAGTTCTGAATTCAAACAACAATATGATTAGCCCATGTAACAAAGCAAAACTGAAAATTTAAAGTAAAACTAATGAGTTCTCTTTATAAAGTTAAATTTCAAAAAGTAAAAACATCAATGAAAAAATAATATAAATTCTTAATGCCTACATTAATATCTTAGGAAAAGAATTTTTGGCTACCTTTCTGAAGCTGTATTTTCCCACATTTCAAGGCAAAGAAACAGCATGCACAGAAAGTGACACATGTAAAGAGATAATAATTTAGTATACAGATTTACTCCACCAACTGCAAGCATATAAAATAAAACCATGAGGTTTTACTCTGATGGTCCAGTTTTTATATTTAACATAACTTTTATAAACTATTTTATATAATTCCTTATTACTTCAAGTTGTTTAAGTATACCTTACCAGTGGAAAATTACTTCCATCTATAATTTTATAAAAACTCTCACCACTAGAAGTCTGTAATATATAAGATAAACACAATAATGTTATTGATTATATAGGGTAATTTCCCACTTCTTTTTATCATTCAAATATATATTTATTACTTTTTCTATTTCTCTCAACTGTTGTCTCTTCTCACAAAACCACATACCTCTCCTTAGTATGGATAAGTGTTTTAATTTAATTCTGAAATTATTTGATTAATGTTCATGTTCTCCCCTAGATTATAATTTACTCCTGATTTATTCTCAGCATCTGCCACACTGTCTTAGTGCAAGTGATCAATAAGTATGTGTTAATGAATGAACAATAGTAAGAACAAAAGACTGATTGTTTCTTTCACTTTTAGAAAATCTCTTCTGTTTGCTATTGGGCCTCAAAACTTGGTGACTGACTATGAACATAACACCAGAAGACATTCCTCAAATTGTAGCTGTACATCTAAGAAATACACCTTTTTTATCTCTTTTGTATACCAATTTTGTCTCTTCAATGTATAAATTTAAGGTAATAAGCTGAAAATGGAATGCATCCTTTTTTTTAAAAAAGATTTTATTTATTTATTTGACAGACAGAGATCACAAGTAGGCATAAAGGCAGGCAGAGAGAGGAAGGGAAGCAGGTTCCCTGCTGAGCAGAGAGCCCAATGCGGGGCTCCATCCCAGGACCCAGGGATCATGACCTGAGCCAAAGGCAGAGGCTTTAACCCACTGAGCCACCCAGACGCCCCTGGAATGCACCATTAATAATACCTACATCCAGTATAGATTTTGAGGATCTGTTGAAATGGCTCAAAATATGAACAGAGACCAATAATCATGCGATCAACAAAGTGACAGCCAACTTTTCAAAATTAATGTAGTCAAATATTGCAGCTAGGACAATTAATTTGTACCTGACACAAAAAAAACAAAACAAAAAAAAAAAAAAACACAAAAATGAATGAATAAGTGAAGTTTTCTCCTCAAAAGGAATTATCTCTTCACATGCCTGTTGCACTACTTTGGTTCAACCAGACACAATATATATATATGCATTACATGTAAATACACTGCAACAACTACATAGACACTCAAATTATTCTCAAACGTGGTACGGAGGTAAACAAAAAATCAAAAAGACTACAAGATTCTAGAGCTGAAATCAATTTCAAATATAAGAATATACATGAACTAAAACCTGTATCTTATATTAAACTTCTCTCTAATCCTCTATTGACAAGAGACAAAGTAGTATGCTTTTCTGGAGTATTCTCACCCTACCTAATAAAGATTATAATTATTATCTCTCAAATAAATGTTAGTAAACAGAAATAATAACAACTTGATTTTTCCTTTTTCCTTTATATCCCTTCTCATTCTAAAGAAAGTATTTTAAGTGGTATATCTAACAGCACTTTACAACTTAAAGGCATTTTCACATAAATTCTCACTTAAGCTAGATAGTAACCCTATAAGTTATATGGGTTAGTATTATTAGCCCTATTTTACAAATGAGGACACCAAGGGCAAAAGAAGTTAAAATGAGTTGTCACAGACACAACTAGTAAGTAGAAAAGCCAGGACTGTAACCCAGATGTTCTGACTCTAATCTTTCACTGGACTGCAAACAGTAATTAAAAAGTTAGAGATACTTGAAATGCTAGATATTAAACCAGCAGTATACCTCTGTGAAGTTTGGAAACTAGAAAAGAATAATCTGAGCCCTTCATATCATCAAAGAGATCTCACCATTTTATTCAGAATTATTTCACTATACAATGTACTAGTTAACAAAAGACTCACTAGAATAGCATCTATCTACCAAACTAGAAAAAGAAACCATCAGGTCATTTGTTTATAAAAACAACAGAAGTATTTTCCTGAATCTTTCACTGATAGAATGTAATCTTTTCAATTAATTTACATTATCATTTTATATTTTTCCATGACGTTTATTTAGACGGTCTTATTTTTCTTCTCCCTCAAACTCTAGAATTTTTTTAAAAACTTCTAAAGGTCTAAGACAGAATAAGTAATTGCTTGATACCTTCTTGCTAACTCTTTAAAGTGTTGTACAGCTGTTAATGTATGTTTGCGCTGGCATTGCAGAGTGGAGCCTGGGGAATACAAAATCTGATTTCAGAGAAACCAGAGCTTACTTCAAAGAAAAGAGCAACTCTCCAGCTGATAAGATTTTTCCTGAAAGAAAACAACCACCAAGTAAGAAACACACTAGTGATATCTCCTGTTAGTCTTCTACAATCCTTCTCAAACCTTTTTCCCATTTATTTGATTACATACTTCCATTTCACATTTTCTCCTGTGGTGGTTTAATTTTTGTTAGCTGACTTGTTTACTGCAGGGTTCAGAGTGTAATCCCCACTGTTTCAAAGTACACTGAATTAGATATTTAAGACCAAAAAAAAAGAGGTAAGTAACTCCAGAATATCCTCAAAAATCGCATCAGGAAGGGAAACAAACTTAAGAAATATGAAGTGGGTATTTTTCTTACAGATTTAGAATGTTACTGGGCAACAATAATTAGGTAATTTCATATACTCATGCCATAAAACTTACATGTCATAACTAACTGAGTTTATATTCTTCTTCTCAGAAGAGATGAATGAAATAAACTGGTAACCAAGACTATTCCATATTCTGGGAAACACCAGATTAAAGCAGGAAGAATAAAACCATATGGGTAACCTATTACATAACTGTTTTTATAGTTTACATACCTGAATAAATTTGAATTGGGAGAAAAAATGAAAAGAAACATTCATTCAAAGGACTTCTACAATATATTACAAGCATAAAGTGACCTCTAAAGTTTGAGCTCATGGTAATAAGAGTTCTGCAAAACTGCATTTATGATAAATATTAGTAATGTGATGCCAAGCTAGTAATAAATAGACTTAATGTCTCCAGACCTGAGGTTGTGTGGAAACAGAAGAAAGAGCACTGAGCTGTTCTCTTCCAGTATATTACTAAAGTAATGGCTGTACAATTAGTAATATAGTAGAATATTATAATACTGGCTTTGTATTTGTATGAAAATTTACAGTTCAAAACATTTTCACCTAGATGATTTCATTCAACCCCCCCAATAACCCTCAAATCCCCATTTTACAGCTGAGAAAAAAGAGACTAAAAAGACAACGATTTTCCAAAGATCGCGTAATCTCAGAAATGGAATATGAACCTAGAACTTGTCAACTAAGAAAATACATTTGCCTTCATCTGTACTTCAGTTTCTTCATCATTAAAATGGGAACCATTATATCTATAACATGGTTTTTCATACACTCTTCAAATATTTAGTATCAATTACATGACAGGAAAAGTTAAAATGATATGTGCGTTGTAAGTATTTGGGACACTATATAAAAAAGAAAACAAAACATCCACACAAAAATATAGGGTACTACTAGCAATAAATACACTGGTCTGGGCCTAAAGAGGATCAACATCAAAGCTGACAATTTAACCCACAATATTATGCTTCTTCGGGTCTCCTACAAGATATATCTGAGAAATCAGGATACAGACTGGTGCAGGAATCTATTAAAGTAGAGTTAAAGTAGGTTAAAACAGTTTACCAGGCTATTCAAAACTATAAATTAAACAAAAAAAAAAAAAAAAAAAACACTAGTTAAATTACCTTTTTCTCAGGGATAAAGATCTAAAGTCGACACATAAGAAAAATCTGCATAAAGTCAAAATCCTTTTGCACAACACACACTGAAGACCAACATACTTCCTCTCACAGCCAGTTATCATTTTTTCTTTAGTTGAATACCAGATGAATTAGTTGGCTTGCATTCATATTGTATTAAAATACATATATATGTTATATATACCTGTATACATATATGTGCATGTGTATATATAAATATACATACAGATAGATACATAGATATACACACACACACTCAGTCTAGCATATGTAAAAGAGCTGAAACCAACAGGAACAGAATATTTACATTTCGCATTCACTCCCAGCACAGATTGATTGAATAGAATATTTTTTTTCTTTGGCCAAATCTCGAGGTAAATGTATAATGTGAGTTCACTATGTAAGTCACTAAAACGTAAAACCTGAAGATATATATCTACACTAACAGTCAAACGTGAAAATAAAGATATACTCAAAAAACTGCCCACACTTGAATGCAAGCTGGTGCAACCACTCTGGAAAACAGCATGGAGATTCCTCAAAAAGCTGAAAATAGGGGTGCCTGGGTGGCTCAGTGGGTTAAAGCCTCTGCCTTCAGCTCAGGTCATGATCTCAGGGTCCTGGGATCAAGCCCTGCATCAGGCTCTCTGCTCAGTTGGGAGCCTGCTTCCTCCTCTCTCTCTCTGTCTCTCTCTGCCTGCCTCTCTACTTGTGATCTGTAAAATAAATAAATAAAAATCTTTAAAAAAAAAAAAAAAAGCTGAAAATAGAGCTACCCTATGACCCAGCAATCACACTACTGGGTATTTACCCTAAAGATACAAATGTAGTGATCCAAAGGGGCATGTGCACCTGAATGTTTATAGCAGCAATATCCACAATAGCCAAACCTATTTGGAAAGAACCTAGATGTCCATCAACAGATGAATGGATAAAGAAGATGTGCTATATATATACAATGGAATACTATGCAGCCATCAAAAGAAATGAAATCTTGCCATTTGCGACAACATAGATGGAACTGGAGGGTATTATGCTGAGCAAAATAAGTCAATCAGAGAAAGACATTTATCATATGATCTCCCTGATATGAGGAAGTTGAGAGGCAACGTTGGGGGGGGGGGGGTGGGAGGTAGGAAAGGAATAAATGAAACAAGATGGGATCAGGAAGGAGACAAACCATAAGAGAATCTTAATCTCACAAAACAAACTGAGGGTTGCTGGGGGGAGGGGGTATGGATAGGGTGGCTGGGTTATGGACATTGGGGAACATATGTGCTATGGTGAGTGCTGTGAAGTGTGTAAACCTGGTGATTCACAGACCTGTCTGTACCCTGGGGCTAATAATACATTTTATGTTAATAAAAAAAATAAAAAATTATTTTTAAAAAACTGCCCACACTTGATGATGCTGAGAGGACCCTTAACTTCTATTTTGAGACTGTATATTTTGGTAATAAATTACTTGTTAGTCTATTTATCATACCCACTAAAGAATATGAAAGTAGGGGCACCTGAATGGCTCAGTCAGTTAAGCATCTGCCTTTGGCTCAGGTCATGATCCCTGGGTCCTGGGATCAGGCCCCACATTGGGCTCCCTGCTGAGTGAGGAGTCTGTTTCTCCCTCCTGCCCTCCCCCTACTCATGCTTGTGTGCTCTCTCTCTGAAATAGATAAAATCTTTTTTTTTAAAAAGAATATGATGGGCACCTGGGTGGCTCAGTTGGTTAAGCGACTGCCTTCGGCTCAGGTCATGATCCTGGAGTTCCGGGATCAAGTCCCACATCGGGCTCCCAGCTCTGGGAGGAGTCTGCTTCTCCCTCTGACCTTCTCCCCTTTCATGCTCTCTCTCTCTCTCTCTCTCAAATAAATAAATAAAATCTTTAAAAATAAATAAATAAATAAATAAATAAAAAGAATATGAAAGTATACATAAATGTATATTAAAATTTTCAAAGGAAGACCCTCTGAAACAATGCTTTCTGTTTAGACATGCAACTTAGAACTCCATTTCTGTTGCTATTGCCCAATAATTCTTAATGACAGACATAAAGGAAAATATCCAACTTGACTACAAGAAATGTGTGATCTTTTTTACAAAAAAGGATTCTACAACTGCTACTACATAGTTTGTTCAACAGAAAACTTAAAATACAATATACTATTTGAAAAATTAGACTAAAATAACATTTAAGAAGTCAGGATGCCTGAATGGCTTAGTCAGTTAAGCGTCTGTCTTTAGCTCAGGTCATGATTCCGGGGTCCTGGGATAGAGACCCTCATCAGGCTCCCTGCTCAGCAGGAAGTTTTCTTCTCCCTCTCCCTATACCCCTCCCCACCCCCCCCGCACTTGTGCTCTCTCAATCACTCACTCTCTTTTAAATAAATATAATCTTTAAAATAACATTTAAGAAGTCTAAACTAACAATTTCTAGAATATTACTCATGAGTGATGACTATGTACAAGTTGACATTTCTCCCAGATGAGGTTTTAAAAACTCTTATTTATAGAAAGACAAATTGAGCATTATTGTACCTAAAGCCTCAAGGTTAAGAATCATAAAGTTTTCAAGAGACAAATTCACATTTATTATTTATAGTGCTATACAGATCCTACTAAATTCATGTGAAACACATAGAAAAGATGTGGTCTCCCTATTTAACAACTTAACCATATATATACATATTATTATAACAGTTTACACAAGCTCAAAAAAATAGATTATTTAAAATTTTAGTTATTAGTTGTTTCTTCTGCATATTTTAAGATTGGGTATAGATTTGGTTAGTCTCCACTTTTTTGTTAATGAACACGTACATATTTTCCTTTTTCTAAAGAAAGAATGCCAAATACACTTGAAAAAGTTGTCAAATTGACAGTCTCATTTTCACATACTTACCATGCTCAGTTATCCAAAGGAAAGTTCCTAACAAGTAGACTAATAAGTGAAATCTTAATAAGATCAAAAAAAAATAATTTAATTGTATTAATATTCTACTTTTTCACCCAACAAGAAGAAATGCAGGTTAATTCTACTAAATAAAGAATACCTTCATCTAAATTAGAAACTGTTTAATCTAGGACCTATTCTTAACCCATGAACTTCAAGAATATTTTCAAGGGTAACACAGCCCATTCTTAAGTGGATTTGCACCAGATGTTATGGAGACTCTGATGAGCACAAATAAGTTCTCATATTCCATCAAAAACAAAGGAAATTGTTTAAATGAGCAAAATGTAAATGGTGGTCATAACCAAAACACCAGATTAATATAGTACTCTACTTTTGTGGTAAAATAAAGCTCCTACAGGGGAACCTGGGTGGCTCAGTGGGTTAAGCCTCTGCCTTTGGCTCGGGTCGTGGTCTCAGGGTCCTAGGATTGAGCACCACATTGGGCTCTCTGCTCAGTGGGGAGCCTGCTTCCCTCTCTCTCTCTCTCTCTCTCTCTCTCTGCCTGCCTCTCTGCCTACTTGTGATCTCTGTCAAATAAATAAATAAAATCTTTAAAAAAAGCTCCTACATTTTCCCAGTCCAAAGGGGAAAAAAATTTATGACTTTTATAATTCTTTGACCAAAATAAGAATATAAATTGCAAAATCAAGCATCTGGAAATGTCACAATACTTCATCATAAACAGATGAGATGTTAATACTTATAAATGTTTTACATTTGTATCCTCTAAATACCCCAGAGGAACAATCCAACAGTATGAATTTCCAATGTTCTATACTTTATTTATGAGTTTACATAGTGAAGATATAACTAATTCTATTTTTTTTTAAGATTTTATTTATTTATCTGTCAGAGAGAGAGAGAGAGCAGCACAGGCAGACAGAGTGGCAGGCAGAGTCAGAGGGAGAAGCGGGCTCCTTGCCAAGCAAGGAGCCCAATATGGGACTCGATCCCAGGACGCTGGGATCATGACCTGAGCCGAAGGCAGCTGCCCAACCAACTAAGCCACCCAGGCATCCCTAATTCTATCTCTTTAAAAGAATGAAGAGTATGAAGGACAATTCTTATTTTTGGCTTAGTACAATTCAACATGGAATATGAATGATAAAGAAAAAGAAAATTATATGTATGTATTCATGTGTATGGGCATATGTATATATACTGCATGGTCTTCAGCATAGTCTGGCTAGCCTGTATTATTAATGCTAAAAATTATTTCTCACATAATACAAATAACAATTGATAAATGTGCTGTTATTATTGCTGGAGAAATAAGAAAGAAATAAAATTTCCTAAAGCAATCCTATATTAAAGGGAGGAGGCTCACCAAAGTTACTGGTAACTACACTGATGCTGAAAGGGACCAAATGCCAACATATATATGCTAGAAGAAAGATGAAGACATCGAGAAGTTTAAAAAAAGATTAACACAACTGATTCAGTAACACTTAGATTATAGAAAAAGTGAAGAATTTGGCAATTATCTTAACTGACAGAGACTGTACCAGAAAAACAGAGACTGTACCAGAAAAATCCTTTTTCCCCCTTCATAATTTATTCACTTCAAAGAACCTACAACTGTCTACTTCTCTTTTCCTGGTAGGTCAAGGCCAAAGTGATCATAGGTGAATTATTTAATCAAATGATGAGTCATTTTCAACAAGAAATTAACTCATGTTATAGAGATTTTGAGGATACAGGAATCCTAGCTCTGAATTTAGAAATACTTTGTTAAAACTTCTACCTTCATTTTTATTTATGCAGATCTGTTAATATAAAATGTAAAAAATAGGAGCACCTGGGTGGTTCAGTCGGTTAAGTGTCTGCCTTCTGCTCAGGTCATGATCCCAGGGTTCTGGAAGGTACCAGGCTCCTTGCTCAGTGGGGAGTCTGCTTCTCCCTCTCCCTCTGCCCCCTCTGCTTGTGTGTTCTCTCGCTCAAATAAATAAAATCATATATATACATACACACATATATATATGTGTGTATGTATATATATACACATACATATATATATATAAAATAAATTGTGATTTTGTAGAAAGAGGGAAAAATTATTTTCCTTGATTTTGTACCAATATTCACAACTTTCATACTTAGCAAAACCAGTAGGTAAGCTTTATAGTGGGCTTTGAAGTTTACAAAGTTCTTTTATATAAACTGGCTCAGCATGTCCCTTATATTCACTTCACAAATTAAAAACTGTGACACAAATCATTAAATAGTTCGGCCAAAAATAAATCAAAGAACTCATAACTGACAGAATGGAACCAAGATTCCAATATCTTTACCTTTTTTTAAGTGTTACCACTTATGCTCACTGTTTTCCATTAGATCTTAGGCATTATACATCTTATAGCTGAAAATTTGGGCCTTTTTACCAACTTCTATTTCCCCCACCTCCAAGCCTCTGCTACTCTTGGTTTCTAGTTAAAGTTTGGGTTTGTTCTTTTTTAATTTTTAATTCCACATGTAAGTGATACCATGCACTATTTGTCTTTCTTTGTCAGGTTTATTTCATAAAACATAATGTCTTGAAGGTCCATGTTGTCACAAATCAAAGGATTTCCTTATTTCTCATGATTGAATAATATTCCATTGTGTGTATGTCCACTGATGAACACCAAAAAATAATAATAAAAAAATTAAAAAGCTTTGCTACAGAAGAAATGGCCTGGACAGAGCTAAAAGCAAGGTAGGATACCAGCTGTGTATCATATAGATGATGTCCTTACTCTAAATTCTGTATCAAACTTGCTTCCAGTCTAAAATGGCAACATAGGTGGCCCTGAACTCACCAACTCCAGTGGACTCAGCTAATCTCCAACTATACATAAGGCAATTTACTCTGAAAGATATCCAAAAACTAGCTGAAAAGTACACAGCAATACCACATGGAAACAGGTCTTGGCACTCCCTCTACTATTTGGAACAACAAAGAACAAATAAGGTAGATTAGACAATCAGGAAGATTTGAGAGACAACCAAGAGCTTGATCCAGGCTGAATAGTAAGGTTTCTTTCTTACACAAGACCACTCTGTCAAGACTGGGAGAGGGGGCTGTTTTATTAAGTGTTGCAATCCAATAAAGAAAACCAAGGAAACTGAAGAAAAAATAATGTGTTCCAAAAAAAAAAAAAAACAACTCACAAAAAAGAGGATCACGAAACAGAGATGAGTTATCTACTGAAGAAAGAGTTAAAAATAACAGTCATAAAGATCCTCACCAAGTTCCCAAGAATAATGCTTAAACAAAATGAGAATTTCAACAAAGAGAAAATGTAAGAAAGTATTCAATAAACGTAATACACCACATTAACAAAAGAAAGGGCAAGAACCATATGAACCTCTCAATAGATGCAGAAATCCTTTATTGATAAAAAACCTTCAAGAAATTAGGGATAGAATGTCACAATACTTCATATATAGGCCATATACAAAAGACACACAGTTAACATCATTCCCAAGCTTTTCCCGTAAGGTCAGGAACACAATAGGGATGTCCACCCTTACCACTCTTGTTCAACATAGTACTGGAAGTCCTAGCCTCAGCAGTCAGAAAACAAAAAGAAAAAAAAAAAAAAGGCATCCAAACTGGCAAGGAAGAAGTCAAACTTTACCTCTTTGCAGATGATATGATACTTTATATGGAAAACTTGAGAGATGGGACACCTGGGTGGCTCAGTCAGTTTACCATCCAACTCTGGATTTCAGTCCAGGTCATTATCTCAGGATCATGAGATTGAACCCTGCATCAGGCTCCATGCTGGGTGTGAAGCCTGCTTGGGATTCTCTCTCTCCCTCCCCCTCTACCCTTCCCCCATTCTCTCTCTCTCCTGAAAGAAAGAAAGAAAGAAAGAAAGAAAGAAAGAAGAAAACCTTAAAGACTTCACTAAAAAACTACTAGAACTGATATATGAATTTAGCATATAGGATATAAAATCAACATATACAAACCTGTTGCATTCCTATACACCAATAATGAAGCAGCCAAAAAAGAAATCAAGGAATCAATCCCATTTGCAACTGCACCAAAACTAAAAGGCAGCCTATGGAATGGGAAAAGATATTTGCAAATGACATATCTGATAAAGAGTTAGTATCTGAGATCTATAAATAACTTAGCAAACTCAAGACCCAAAAAAAACAAACAATCCAGTTGAGAAATGGGCAGAAGACATGAACAGACATTTTTCCAAAGATCCAGATGGCCAATAGACAGATGAAAAGATGCTCAACATCACTCATCATCAGGGAAATAAAAATCAAAACCATGATGAGATACCACCTCACACCAGTCAGAATGGCTAAAATAAACAACACAAAAAACAGCAGGTGCTGGTGAGGATGCTGAGAAAGGGGAAACATCCGGCACTGCTGGTGGGAATGCAAACTGGTGCAGATACTACAGAAAATAGTATGGAGTTTCTTCAAAAAGTTAAAAATAGAACCCTTCGACCCAACAATTCACTACTAGGTATTTACCCAAAGGATACAAAGGATACAAACAATACAGATTCGAAGGGGTACATGCACCCCAATGTTTACAGCAGCATTATCAACAACAGTCAAACTATGGAAAGAGTCCAAGTGTCCCTCAACTGATAAATGGATGAAGAAGGTGTGGCATATATATACAATGCAGTATTACTCAGGCATCAAAAAGAATGAAATCTTGCCATTTGCAAGAGCATGAATGGAACCAGACAGTATTATGCTAGGCAAAATAAGTCAGAGAAAGACAAATACCATATGATTCCACTCACATGTGGAATTTAAGGAAAAAACAGATGAACACAGGGGGAAAAAAGAAAAATAAAATAAGATAAAAACAGAGAGAGACTTTCTATGCTTGCACTAGCAGTAGTGACAGTAGGTCACCCTTGACATGTAAAGAATGATGCCAGTGAGTTCATGGACCTGCCTGTGCAGTGGAAATGCTCCACCAGCAAAAGCATCATTGGCACCAAGGACCACATGTCCATCCAGATGAATGTGCCCAAGGATGACAAGGTGATAGACAGGCTCAAAAGCCAGTTCAAAACCTACGCTACTGTGGGGTCATTCGCAGGATGGGTGTGTCTGATGACTCCATTCTCTGACTGGTCGAGGCTGATGGCATAATTTTGAAGAACTTCCAACAGGAGGAGATCACAGATGTGGGATATTTGTCATAAATAATAGTAAAACCAAAAAGAGAGAGAGAGAGAGCACCAAACCATAAAAGACTCTTAACTATAGAGAACAAACTGAGGGTTGCTGGAGGGGAGGTGGGGGGGAGGGTGGGCAAAATAGGTGATGGGCATAAAGGAGGACACTTGCGATGAGCAGTGGATATTATATGTAAGTGATGAATCACTAAATTCTACTCCTGAAACCATTACTACACTATATATTAACTAACGTGATTTTAAATAAAAACTTGGGGGATAGAAATAAAACGGTATTTAAACAGATTATCACAAAGCTGAAAAATATAATAACTAAGCCAAAAAATTCAATACAGGGGTTCAACATCAAACTATATAGAGTAGAAGAAAGAATCAGTGAACTCAAGGGTGGGGTATTCACATTCATCCAGTTGGAGGACAAAAAGGGGAAAAGAATGAAAAAGAGTAAGAGAGCTTAAGGGACATGACACCATGAAGTAGACCAAATATACAAACTAACTTTACAACTCAAGAAACAAGAAAAGAACAATAAACTAAGTCCAAAGTTAGTAGGAGAAAGGAAATAACAAAGATCAGAGAGGAAATAGATGAAAGAGGGGCTAAAAAGAAAATCGAAAAGATCAGTGAAACCATTAGCTAATTTCTTGAAAAGATATACAAAACTGACAGACCTTTAGCTAGATTCACCGAGAAAAAAGAGGGCTCCAAACAAATAAAATTAGAATGAAAGAGGAGACATTGCAACTCATACCACACAAATACAAAAGATCCTAAGAGACTATTATATATAATTATATGCCAAAAACCTGAAAAACTTAGAAGAGATGAATAAACTCCTAGAAATGCACAGCTGACCAAGAGTGAATCACAAAGGAACAGAAAATCTGAAGAGACAAATTGCTAGTAAATGGATTGATTCAGTCATCAAAACAACAACAAAAAAAGTCCAGAAGCAGACACCTTCACTGGTAAATTCTATCACCAAAAAAAAAAAAAAAAAAAGAAAAAAGAAGAATACAGTCCTAGTCGAAAACTTCTAAAAACTCTACCACTTACAGATTCATTTTATGAGGCCACTACTACCCTGACACCAAAACTTAGACAAAGACATTATGAGAAAATAAAATTATAGCCAACATCTTTGATGAGCGCAAATGCAAAAATCCTCAACAAAATACTAGTAAATTAAATTTAACAATACATTCAAAGTATCATACACCATGATCAACTAGAATTTATTCCAGGGATTCAAGAATGATTCAGTATGTGCAAATCAATCAGTGTGATACACAACATTAACAAAATGAAGGATAAAAATCATATGATCGCCTCGATATATGCAAAAAAAAACACTGAAAAATTCAATATCCATTCATAACAAAAATTTTCACAAACTGCATATAGAGAGAACATACCTCAACATAACAAAGGTCGTATATGACAAGACACAGCTACTATCATGTTCAATGGTGAAAAACTAAAATCTTTTCCTCTAAGATCAAGAAAAAGATAAGGACTCCCACTCCTGCCATTTTTATTCACATTGTACTAGAAGTTCTAGCCAAAGAAATTAGGCAAGATCAAGTGGGGGCAAAGGCATTCATATTGGAAAGGAAGAAGTAAAACTGTTTCTATTTGTAGATGACATGAAATTACATATAGAAAGCCCTAAAAACTCTACCAAAAATCTATTAGAATTAATCAACAAATTCCATAAAGTCACAGGACACAAAATCAATTTACAAAAATCAGTTGAGTTTCTATGCACTAAATTTTTATATTGGAAAGATAAAGAAAATAGTCACTTTTACAACTGCATCAAAAAAAATAAAATACTTAGGAATAAATTTAACCAAGGAAGTGAAAGAATTATACCCTGTAAGCCATAAGACACTAGTGATTAAAAACTAAGAAGACACAAATAAATGGGAAAATATTCTGTGTTCATGGATTGGAAGAATTACAATTGTTAAAATGACCATACTACTTATGAAAGCAATCAACAGATCCAGTTCAATCACTATCAAAATTCCAAAGCCATTTTTCAAAGATAGAATGAAAAATCCTAAAATTTGTGTAGAACCACAAAAAACCCTGAATAGCCATAACAAACCTGAGAACAAACAAAGCTGGACTCATAACATTTCCTGATTTCAAACTCTAGTCCTGAATACAAAGCTACAGTAATAAAAACAGTATGGTTCTGACACAAAAACAGAAATATGAATCAGTGGAACAAAATAGAAAACACAGAAATAAGCCCACTCACATATAGTCAACTAATTTACAAGAAATAAACCAAAAATATACAATGGGAAAGGAGAGTCTCTTCAAAAAATGGTGTTGGTAAAAGTGGACAGTCACTTACAAAGAATGAAACTAGACCCCTATCTTACATCATACACAAAAATCAATTTAGAATAGATTAAGGACTTCAGTGTAAGACTTGAAACAATGGAAGTTCTAGAAATAACATAGGAAGCAAACTCCTTGACAGTGGTCTTGGTAATAATTTCTTTGGTTTTGATACCAAGATCAAAGGCAAGAAAAGCAACAAGTGGAACTACATCAAACTAAAAACCTTCTGCACAATAAAGGAAACCATCAACAAAATGAAAAGGAAGCCCATAGAATGGGAAATAATATTTGCAAATTATACATTTTATAAGGGATTAATGTTAAAAATGTATTAAAAAATCATACAACTCAATAGCAAACAAAAACAGAAACAATGTGATTAAAAATTGGCAGAGGAACTGAACAGACCTTTTTCCAGAGTCAGGCAAATGACCAGCAGGTACATGAAAAGATGCTCAATATCTCTAGTCATCAAGATAATGCAAATCAAAACCACAAAGAGATATCACCCCATAACCTGTTAAAGTGGCTACCATCAAAAAGAAAAGAGATAACAAAAATATTGGCAAGGAGTAAAGGAAACCCCAGTGCACTGTTGGTGGAAAAGTAAGCTGGTGCAGCCACTATGGAGAACAATATGAAGGTTCCTCAAAAAATTAAAAATAGAACTACACATGATCCAGCAATCACACTTCTGGGTACACAGCCAAAGGAAATGAAAACAGGATTTCAAAGTATCTAAACTCCCATGTTCTTTACAACATTACTCATCACAGCCAAGGTATGAAAACAAACTAATACCTACACTTTTAATTTAGGTCAGAGGATCTGATTTGGAGAATTTTAAATTTTATTTTTTTAATACTTTATTTGTTTGTTTGTTTGTTTATGTGAGAAAGAGTGTGTGCACGATCAGGGGAAGACCAGAGGCAAAGGGATAAGCAAACTCTATGCTGAGCACAAGCCTGATCTGGGGCTCAACCCTGAGACTCTGAGACCCTGATCTGAGCGGCAATGAAGAGTCAAGCACTCAATCAACTGAGCCACCCAGGTGCCCCTGATTTGGAGGATTTTAAATGGTCCTTTTATTCACGTCTCTTAAGTAGAGATTTTTGTGCCAGGAATATAAATCTCTGGTTTTGCCAGGGATCAGATGACTCTTTTCCTTTAGGCTCTAATAAGGTCCTATTGGTGGTCTCATCAGAAAGTCAGTCCTAGAAACAATATTTGGTCAGATATAATTTTAGTTTGAAGCGGGGGGGGGGGGAAATCTTAAAGATCAAGTTCTAGTCTTCACTTTATTCATAAGGAAACAGATTCAGACAAGCTCAGTGACTTGTCCAGGGTTACTTTTCTTAAGTTTAATTTTTTTAAATGGAGTGAATTTTTCAAACTTTTTTTTGACAGCTTTTGCATGGGAAAAAGAAGTAAAAATTTGTACAAACTTTTAAATACATTCTTTTAAAAGTTGCCATTTTCAAATTTGTCCAATGTACTCTGATTGAAAGACAATAAATAAAGGAAAATGAACTTGTCATTCTGTTTAATAAAAAAAAAGAGAGAGGAGAAACCTGTATATCAACATATATAATATTTCATACTGCAGCAGTGCTCCTAATATCAAAAAATTCAAGGAAAATAAAATAATGCCAAATGCATTTCAAACTTCGCAGAATTTTTTTTTAAAGATTTTATTTATTTATTTGACAGATAGAGATCACAAGTAGGCAGAGAGGCAGGCAGAGAGAGAGAGGAGGAAGCAGGCTCCCTGCCGAGCAGAGAGCCCAATGCGAGGCTCGATCCCAGGACCCTGGGACCATGACCTGAGCTGAAGGCAGAGGCTTTAACCCACTGAGCCACCCAGGTGCCCACTTCGCAGAATTTTTTAAAGAGTTTTCTGGAGAAAGTAAATAAAGACAAGTCCATCTCTGAATTAAGATATTCTCAGAAAATTGCTTAAAAGATAAATGACTCTGCAACAATGTCCACAATAGACAAAATATGGAAAGAGCCCAGATTTGCAACAACAGATGAATAGATAAAAACAATGTGGTGGGTATGTATGTGTGTGTGTGTGCGTGTGTGTATAACAGTTATATAGCATATAACTATTATATACATAAAATGGAATATTACTCAATCATCAAAAGAATGAATTCTTGACATCTGCAACTACGTGGATGGAACTAGAGGGCATTATGCTAAGTAAAATAAATCAGTCAGAAAAAGACAAATATTACATGATTTCACTCATATGTGGAATTTAAGAAACAGAACTGGGGAAAAGGAGGAAAAATAAAATAAGATAGAAACAGACAGGGAGACAAACCATAAGAGACTCTTAACTACAGAGAACAAACTGAGGGTTGCTGGAGGGAAGGCAGGTGGGAGGATGGGCTTAATGAGTGATGGACATTAAGAAGGGCACTGGATGTAATGAGCACTGGATTTCATATACAACTGATGAAATACTAAATTCTACCTCTGAAATTAATAATATACTATGTCAATTAAATTGAATTTAAATAACTTTTTTAAAAAAGATAAATGGCTTTGTTTCATGTTCTACAAGGAAAAAAGAAATCAGACTTTATGAAACACACTGGAAAGTCCAATCCTTCCCATGCCTGTGCTCAGTAATACAATAAAATAACGAAAGCCTGTGTATCCAGGCTTTCATGATCCAAACTGCATGCATTAATCCAGCATCTTTAGTTTCCACTAGGAGTTACTCTAAATTTCCTAATAAAATGTTTTTACTTTTCCATTTATCTGACTGATTTCTTTTTAACTACTACTATCACACAAAAGTTCACTCATAGTTAAAATCGTCTATGGCTTATACTTGTGTTCGAGATGATTATTTTGCCATCTTCTTATTGTCCCTTGCCCCACTTCTTTTCTATCTTAAGAAAATCCAGCGGTGAAGCACACCTGGCTAGCTCAGTCAGAAGAGCATGTGACTCTTGATGTCTGGTTCATGAGTTCAAACCCCATAGTGGGTGTAGAGGTTACTTAGAACAAATAAATAAAATTTTAAAAATAATATATCCAGTGCCTACATCTTTATTAACAAACCCAAGAATGAAAATACACCAATATTGACCAAGAGAGAACTTGTAGCCCTGAAGTAGTATATAAACATGAAAAAACAAACTAGTAATGCAGATAAGTATTATAGCCAAAAAACTGAAGAATGCTCTTCAAGCTGCGCTTTAATGCCAGACAAAGTAAATCTAACATTCACTTTGTTTTTTGTGTTTCTGCAATCCATTCCTACTCTGAGGAAGAATAAAAACAGTAATAAATCTAAAGCAAAGCAAAAAGTTTTGAAGAAGACTAATTATATCTTTGTTTCTTCAAAATACAGAGCAAATACTACTCAACAGCATAACATATAACAGAAAAAGATCTCATTAATTAAAATACCTCACTAATATTTAAAGACTGCTTTGGTGGCCTAGGTGAAACAGATATACAGTGCCTTTTTAACAAACGTACAACTGCCCCCAAGTTTTTCTGCCAGCGTTTTTCATCTTCTTTGTTAGTCTGATATACTTACTCTTTTTCTAAAATGTAATTTTCAATTAATTTTGCAAGTACTTATCATAATACACTCAATTTGTGGACCTCTGTCTCTAAAAAGAAAATTGTAAATTTATTTTATATATGAATTTATTTGGTTGTTTCATTTACATACTTAGCTTTTATAAAATTCCTTGCATTTTCATAAACTTCAGACTGCAGGACACACACAGAAGAGAGAGAAAAAGAGAACAGGATTTTGTAATAGAATCCTGCCTGAGCCAACTCTCAGTAGTATTTTGACAAAAGGCCTTATGGAACTATTGCCAAGACCTCAGACTAAGGCAGCCAAAGTTTCCACAATAGAATAGGCCAAAAATGGCTTATAACCTTTCACATTTGACCTTTTATCCAGGTGCCTCGTACTTTGTGAATTTAAAATCTAATGAGAGAATGCTTAGTCATCCTGTTTACAAACAGCCTATTTATTCCACAGGAACAGTTTGGCAGGACATATCCGGGTCAACTGACATTGAGTTGTCACAGAAACCATGGGTCTCATACTCCTTAATTAAGCCAAACTGCAACATTTTGACTGGCTGAAATCAGTGGTGGTCTGTGTAGCAATCATCAATTATTTAATTTACTTTTATGTTGTACACTTCAAAGTAGTAACATACAAAATGTGAAAGCAATCATCATAAACTACAAGTGGTATAAATCATGCCTACATAGAAGAAAGAAAAAGCATAAATTTTTGCCCTGAATATTATAAGTTATTCTCAACTATTACACTGCAAAATGTGTAAGTACACAACAAGAATCACTCAATCTTTTACTTATTTATGTGTTTTCAAAACTCCAGTCCTAGTCAGGCTTTACCTTCATATTAGGCATTTACCTAAAGAAATTACTTGATTAGGGGCACCTGGGTGCCTCTATCCGTTAAGCGTCTGACTCTTGGTTTCAGCTCAGGTAATGATCTCAGGGTCATGAGATCAAGACTCACAGTGGGCTCCATGCTCAGCGAGTCTGGTTGAGATCCTCTCCCTCTCCCTCTCCCTCTCCCCGGCACCCCGCCCCTGCACCAGCTACAGCTCGTGCGTTCTCTCTTTAAATAAATAAATAAAATTTTTAATAAAAAGAAATCACTCGATTAATTTTCTCCACAGGCAGTGCAAGATAGATTTATAGCTACATTTGGAATAATTCCCTCTGAAAAAGAACTGAAAAGCAGTTTAACAGCTCCTTCACAACAAATGGTAAAAGGGCCACATCAAGATGGCTAAAAAGGTAAAGATACAATCTCACCAAACCACCCCCCAATCAAGTTGGTGACCTACAATCAGGAGAGATCTCACAAATCCTGAGCTTCTCCCTAAGGAGTCAGGGGATCATCTCTCTCCATATAAGGCACCCCAACCTTGAGTACTACAAGAGAGATAAGCTTCCATAAGGTCTGGCTTTTGTAAACCAACAGGGTTCACATCCAGGAGACCCAAAGAGATGTAGGGAACTGAGATTCTGCTCTATAAGAGCTTATGGACAGACTTACTCCCCAGGGGGACCAATACAAAAGCAGCAATTTGAAAAGTATCTAGACTTTAGGTGAAAGAAATTCATTTGCCTATCTTAAAATATCTGTCAGAGGAGGAGAGGCCTGTTGAGGCTATCTCCAGGGACAAAGGTGCTGCAAGTTAGAAGCAGAGCACAAAAATGGTAATATTAACTTGCTAAAGTCAGTGAGCACATCCCAGTCCAGTGCTTCCTGCTGCCCTACAAAAGCCAGGGGGTGCATGCTGACCCTACGTTCTCCCAATGCTTTGCTAAAGCCAACTGGCCTATATAGTACACACAGGGGACACTCCATGATCACCTGGCTCAGGTGGCCAGGATGGCTTTCGTCTCGGGGCTCCATGGAACTGAAATGGTCAGAGACAGTTATTGGCAGGCTACCACCCCCCAGGGCACTACACAGACACACACCCCAGTCCTCCTGTGAAAAAGGCCTATTTACCTTTCCTGGAGCTTCAGCCTGAGGGGCAGACTTCAGGTTTGCCACAAATTTGGAGGCTACAGAGCAGTTTAGGGAACATAAGCAGGGGAATGCCATCCACATAGTCTCCTTCAGCCTTGATACAGCTCTAAAGTACTTCCCAAAAAGGAGCTTACAGATTCATCTGAAGTCCCAATTTTTGCAACTGCCACCCAGAGGTTCCCTCTACATCACTTTATCTGGAAGCCAGCAAGGTTTAAATTCCACAGGACAGTATATATTTGCATACTTAAAAAAGCTGCTGCCTGAGGGTCTGGTTTCCAATCAGCCTGAATATAGATGCTGTCTGAGATCCCTCCCTTTGGAACACTGACCCATCCGGGCACACCTTGACCTATCAGGTATAAATCAAGTTGCTTAGATAATCACAAAGGTCTGAAAGACAACCAGAGCTATAGCAAGGTTAAAAGGTAAGGTTTATCTCCAACACAAGGCCCATCCTTCCAGACTAAAAGAGGTAGCTGTTTTGCCTAATACACAGAAATGAATCCAGAGTGTTTCCCAGAGGAAACAGAGGATTATCTAGCAAATGAAAGAACAAGATAAAACCTTGAAAAAAAAAAAACCTTAATGAAACAGATAATATATATGATAAAGAATTCAAAGTAATAGTCACAAAGATGCTCAACTAAAGGGAGAATGGATGAACATGGTAAGAACATCAACAAAAAAATACAGAATATAAGAAAATACCAAAAAGAAGTCATAGAGCTGCAGAATATAATAACTGAACCAAAACTTACAACAGTAGACTAGATCAGAGCAGAAATGATCACTGAGCTCAAAGACAGGCAGTGAAACTCAGCCACAGAAAGCAACAGAAAGATAAAAAAATCTTTTTTTTTTTTTTAAAGATTTTATTTATTTATTTGACAGAGAGAGATCACAAGTAGACAGAGAGGCAGGCAGAGAGAGGGAGGGAAGCAGGCTCCCTGCCAAGCAGAGAGCCCGATGCGGGACTCGATCCCAGGACCCTGAGATCATGACCTGAGCCGAAGGCAGCGGCTTAACCCACTGAGCCACCCAGGCGCCCCAAAAAATCTTTTAAAGTAAAGGTAGTTTAAGGGACCAATAGGACAATATCACATGAAATAACATTCATTTTATAGGAGTCCCAGAAAGAAAAGAGAGAGAGAAAAGAGCAAAAACTTATTTGAAGAAATAATGGCTGAAAATTTCCCAAAGCCAGGGGAAAGAAACCAATATTCAGATACAGGAAGTGCAGAAATTCCAAATGACAGGAACCAAAAATATCCACAGCAAGACATCATAATTAAACTGTCAATAATTAAAGACAGAGAATCTTAAAAGCAGCAAAAGAAAACAACCTGTCACATATAAGGGAATCCTCATAAGACTATCAGCAGATTTTTGAAAGAAATTTTGCAGGCCAGAAGGGAGTGACATGATATATTCAAAGTGGCAAAAGGAAAAAAAAAAAAAAAGAATACATTACCCAACAAGGCTTTCATTCAGAATTGAAAAAAGAGATAAAGAGTATTCTAGATGAAAAAAACCTAAAAATGTCATCACTACTAAACCAGCCTTACAAGAAAGGGTATTAACCCAGTATTAAGAATATGAAAATATAGGGATTCCTGGGTGGCTCAGTGGGTTAAAGCCTCTGCCTTCAGCTAGGGTCATGGTCCCGGGGTCCTGGGATCGAGCCCCACATTGGGCTCTCTGCTCAGCAGGGAGCCTGCTTCCCCCTTTCTCTCTGCATACTTGTAATCTCTGTCTGTCAAGTAAATAAATAAAATCTTTAAAAAAAAAAAAAAGACAAAAGACAAAGAGTGGGGGAAAGAAGCAAGATGGCGGAGGAGTAGGAGACTGAAATATCATCAGGTCCCAGGAGTTTAGCTAGATAGTTATCAACCATTCTGAACACCTACATACTTCACAGGAGATAGAAGAGAAGAGTAACAATTCTAGGAACAGAAAATTGACTACTTTCCGGAAGGTAAGATGTGTGGAGAAGTGAATACAAAGAAGGAAGGTAGACTGCAGCGGGAAGGGCTGGCTACCAGCAAGTAAGAAAGCAGTGGATCACAAAATCTGAACTTTTAAAAGTCTGCTCCACTGAGGGATGTTGCTCCAGAGGCTATGGGGGATGAAGCCATCGTGGGGACAGTGTGGTCTCAAGACCTACAGTGTCACAGAAAGACTGGGGTGTCTGAGTATGGCAAAGCTCCCAGGTATTGGAGCAGGGAAGCCGGTTACAGAGACAGAGTCGAAGAGTGCGCTCTCAGCTCAGGGTTACCTTAAACTGTTATCCAAGGCACACTTGGGCAACTGCTCTCTGAGCAGGGAACCCCTAAGTGGCACATGTGGAGAGATCCCCTCCTTCCTACTCTGGGAGGAGCAGAACAGGAGCACGTGGCAGGAATCTGCTGGGTTTGGAAACCCCAAATGGGGCTGTGTAGCAGAAATAAAAACATTCAGTCATAGGCTGGGTGAGCTCAGTGCGGTCCAAGACCAGGGAGATGGGAGGGATTGACTGCTTTTCTCTGAGGGCTCACTGAGAAGTGGGGCCCCGAGCGTTCAGTTCCTCCAGGCCAGAGATTTGAAAGCTGCCATCCTCATTTCTATCCTCCTAAGTGGTACCAAAAGTGTTCAGGGAACAAAAGATATCAAGAGCAAACCCAAGCGGATTACTTAGCCTGGCCCCTGGCAATAGCAGTGCAATTTCACCTCAGGCAAAGACATTTGAGAATCACAAGAGGCCCCTCCCCCAGAAGATCAGCAAGAACATCTAGCCAAGACCAGTTCACTGATAATAACAACTGCAGAACTCGAGATACAGACAGCAACACATAAAATTCATGGCTTTTTCCCCATGATCCTTTAGTCTTTCAAAGTTAAATTTTTTTAATTTCATTTTTTCTTATTCTATTTTTCTAACTTTTCATCTTTCTTATTTTAACATTTTTTAACAATTTTATCTTATCAATACCTTTTTAAAAAAACCTTTTAAATTGTCATGGTTATAGTCATATTTTATAGCTTCATTTTATTTAACCTTATTTTTGGTATACATGTAAGGTTTATTCCTTTAAAAATTTGGGATACAATTTCTTCTAAAAGATCAAAATATACCCTAAATCTAGCACATGGCTTTGTTCTAGTCTCCAGCCTGATCACATTCTCTCCTCTTTTTTTTCTCTCTTCCCAAACAACTTATCTTATCAATTCCTTTTTTAGAACCTTTTTTACTTTTCATCTTTACAGTCATATTCCATTCTTTTATCATGTTTACCCTTATTTTTGTGTATATATATATATAGTTTTTCTTTCCTTAGAATTTTGGGAGGTAGTTTCTTCTAAGAGACCAGAATACAACCAAAATCAAGTGGGTGGCTCTGTTCTATTCACCAGTCTGAAAAAAAAAAAATTATATATATAATTTTTTTTCCCACTTTCTTCTCCCCCCAGTTTCAGATCTCTTCTAATTTCATTAGAGTATATTTTTCTGGGGTCTTTGTCACCCTTCTAATATTTTGTTCTCTCATTCATCTATTCTTATCTGGATAAAATGACAAGGCAGAAAAAAAGAACAAGAGGCAGTACCAACAGCTAGGGACCTAATCAATATGGACATTAGTAATATGTCAGAACTAGAGTTCAGAATGATGATTATCAAGGTGCTACCTGAGCTCAAAGAAAGCATGGAAGATATCAGAGAATCCTTTTCTGGGGAAACAAAATCCCTTAATGGTGAAATAAAAGAACTAAAATCTAACCAAGCTGAACTTTAAAAAGCTATTAATGAGGTGCAATAAAAAATGGAGGCTCTTACTGTTAGGAAAATGAGGTAGAAGAGAGAATTAGTGATGAACAAGACTAAATGATGGAGAAAAAAGAAGCTGAGCAAAAGAGAGACAAACAACTACTGGACTATGAATGGAGAATTTGAGAGATAAGAGATACCATAAGATGAAACAATATTAAAATAATTGGGATCCCAGAAGAAGAAAGAGGGAGAGGAGCAAATTATAGTAGAGAATTTCCCTAATATGGCAAAGGGAATGAGCATCAAAATCCAGGAGGCACAGAAAACCCCCTCAAATCAATAAAAATAGGTTTATACCACATTATCTAATAGTAAAACTTACAAGTCTTAGTGACAAAGAGAAAATCTTGAAAGCAGCTCAGGACAAGAGGTCTGTAACATAGAATGGCAGAAATATTAGATTGGCAGCAGACCTATCCACAGAGACATGACAGGTCAGAAAAGACTGGCATGATATATTCAGAGCACTAAATGAGAAAAAATATGTAGCCAAGAATACTATATCCAGCGAGGCTGTCATTGAAATAGAAGAAGAGATAAAAAGCTTGCAGGACAAACAAAAATTAAAAGAATTTGCAAACACCAAACCAGCCCTACAAGAAATATGGAAAGGGGTATCTAAGCAAAGAGAGAGCCTAAAAGTAGTGGATCAGAAAGGAACAGAGACAATATAGAGTAATAGTCACCTTATAGGCAATACAATGGCACTAAATTCATATCTTTCAATAGTTACCCTAAATGTAAATGGGCTAAATGCCCCAATCAAAAGACACAGGATATCAGAATGGATAAAAAAAACAAAACCCACCAATATGCTATCTACAATAAACTCATTTTAGACCCAAAGACACCTCCAGATTTAAAGTGAGGGGGTGGAAAATAATTTACCATGCTAATGGACATCAAAAGAAACCTGGGGTGGCAATCCTTCTATCAGATAAATTAGATTTTAAGCCAAAGACTGTAATAAGAGATGAGGAAGGACACTATATCATACTCAAAGGGTCTGTCCAACAAGAAGATCTAAGAATCTATCATGCCCCTAACATGGGAGCAGCCAACTATATAAACCCCTTAATAGCAAAATCAAAGAAACACAGCCACAATGATACAATAATAGTAGGGGACTTTAACACCCCCCTCACTGAAATGGACAGATCATCCAAGCAAACGATCAACAAGGAAATAAAGGCCTTAAATGACACACTGGACCAGATGGACATCACAGATATATTCAGAACATTTCATCCCAAAGCAAGAGAATCATATTCTTCTCTAGTGCACGTGGAACATTCTCCAGAATAGATCACATCCTGGGTCACAAATCCGGTTTCAACTGGTACCAAAAGATTGGGATAATTCCCTGCATATTTTCAGACCACAATGCTCTGAAGCTAGAACTCAATCACAAAAGAAAAGTTGGAAAGAACTCAAATACATGGAGGCTAAAGAGCATCCTGCTAAAGAATGAATGGGTCAACCAGGAAATTAAAGAATAATTGAAAAAAATCCATGGAAACAAATGAAAATGAAAACACAACTGTTCAAAATCTTTGTGACACAGCAAAGGTGGACCAGAAAGGAAAGTAACAATATAAGCCTTTCTCAAGAAACAAGAAAGGCCTCAAGTACACAACCTAACCCTACACCTAAAGGAGCTGGAGAAAGAACAGCAAAGAAAGCCTAAACCCAGCAGAAGAGAAATCATAACGATCAGAGCAGAAAGCAATGAAATAGAAACCAAAATAACAGTAGAACAAATCAACGAAACAAGGAGCTGGTTCTCTGAAAGAATTAATAAGATTGATAAACCCCTGGCCAGACTTATCAAAAAGAAAAGAGAAAGGACCCAAATTAATAAAATCATGAATGAAAGAGGAGAGATCACAACCAACACCAAAGAAATACAAACAATTACAAGAATATATTATGAGCAACTATATGCCAGCAAGTTTGACAATCTAAAAGAAATGGATGCATTCCTAGAGACATATAAACTACCAAAACTGAACCAGGAAGAAACAGAAAACCTGAACAGACCCATAACCAGTAAGGAGATTGAAGCAGTCATCAAAAACCTCCCAACAAACAAGAGCCCAAGGCCAGACGGCTTCCCAGGGGATTTTTTCCAAACATTTAAAGAATAATTAATACCTATTTTCCAGAAAGTGTTCCAAAGAGTAGAAATGGAAGGAAAAATTTCAAATTCATTTTATGAGGCCAGCATTACCTTAATCCCAAAACCAGGTAAGACCCCATCAAAAAGGAGAATTACAAACCAATATCCTTGATGAACATGGATGTGAAAATTCTCACCAAAATATTAGCCAATAGGACCCAACAGTACATTAAAAAGATTTTTCACCACAACCAAGTGGGATTAATTCCTGGGCTGCAAGGTTGGTTCAACATCCACAAATCAATCAATGTGATACAACACATTAATAAAAGAAAGAACAAGAACCATATGATATTCTCAATAGATGCTGTAAAAGCATTTGACAAAGTACAACATCCTTTCTTGATCAAAATTTTTCAAAGTGTAGGGATAGAGGATACATACCTCAATACCATCAAAGCCAACAATTAAAAACCCACAGCGAATATCATTCTTAATGGGGAAAAATTGATTACCTTTACCCCTAAGGTCAGGAACATGGCAGGGATGTCCACTATGCTATTCAACATAGTACTAGCAGTCCTAGCCTCAGCAATCAAACTGCAAAAAGAAATTAAAGGCATCCAAATCAGCAAAAAAGAAGTCAAACTCTCACTCTTTGCAGAGGAAATGATACTTTATGTGGAAAACCCCAAAGACTCCACACCAGAACCACTAAAACTCATACAGGAATTCAGTAAAGTGTCAGGATATAAAATCAATGCATAGAAATCAGTTGCATTTCTATACACCACCAGCCAGAAAGAAGAAAGAGAAATTAAGGAGTTGACCCCATTTATAACTGCACCCAAAACCATAAGATACCTAGAAATAAACCTAACCAAAGAGGCAAAGAATCTGTACTCATAAAACTATAAGGTACTCATGAAAGAAATAGAAGAAGACACAAAGAAATGGAAAAACATTCCACGCTCATGGACTGGAAGAACAAATGTCGTGAAAATGTCTATGCTACCTAAAGCAATCTACAAGTTTAATGCAATCCCTTAAAATACCATCAACTTTTTTCAAAGAAATGGGACAAATAATCCTAAAATTTATATGGAACCAGAAAAGACCCTGAATAGCCAGAGGAAAGCCAAAGTTGGTGGCATCACAATTCCAGACTTCAAGCTCTATTTCAAAGTTGTAATCAAGATAGCATGGTAGTGGCACAAAAACAGACACACAGATTAATGGAACAGAATAGAGAGTCCAGAAATAGACCCTCAACTCTATGGTCAACTAATATTCTACAAAGCAGGAAAGAATGTCCAATGGAAAAAAGACAGTCTCTTCAACAAATGGTGTTGGGAAAATTGGACAGTCACATGCAGAAGAATGAAACTGGATCATTTTCTTACACCATACACAAAAATAGACTCAAAATGGATGAAAGACCTCAAAGTGAGACAGGAATCCATCAAAATGCTTGAGGAGAACACAGGCAGCAACCTCTTCTACCTTAGCCACAGAATCACAGAACCATTGCCTAGATGTGGAGAAAGGAAACCCTCCTACACTGTTGATGGGAATGCAAGCTGGTGCAGCCACTGTGGAAAACAGCATGGAGGATCCTCAAAAAGCTGAAAATAGAGCTACATTATGACCCAGCAATTGCACTACTGGTATTTACCCTAAAGATACAAATGTAGTGATCCGAAGGGGCACATGCACCCCAATATCCACAATGGCCAAACTATGGAAAGAACCTAGATGTCCATCAACAGAAGAATGGATAAAGAAGATGTGGTATATATATATAATGGAATACTATGCAGCCATCAAAAGAAATGAAATCTTGCCATTTGCAATGACATGGATGGAACTAGAGGGTATTCTGCTTAGCGAAATAAGTTAATCAGGAAAGACAATTATCATATGATCTCTCTGATATGAAGAATTTGAGAGGCAGGGCGAGGTTTCATGGGGGGTAAGGAAGGAAAAAATGAAACAAGATGGGGTTGGGAAAAGGCAAACCATAAGAGACTCTTAATCTCACAAAACAAACTGAGGGTTGCTGGGGGTGGGAGGGTAGGGATAGGGTGGCTGGGTTATGGACATTGGGGAGGATATGTGCTATGGTGAATGCTGTGAAATGTGTAAGCCTGATGATTCACAGATCTGTACCCCTGGGGCAAATAATACATTATATGTTACTTTAAATATTAAATAAATAAATAAATAAAATTTTAAAAGACACAGAGTGGTTGAATGAATAAAAAAGACCAAACTGTACACTACCTACAATAGACTCACTTCCAATATAAGGACACACACAGAGTGAAAGTGAAGGGATGAAAAAAGTTCCACACAAACAGAAATTAAAAAAAAAAAAAAAAGTTGGAGTAGTTATATCAGATAAAATAGTCTTTAAAACAAAGACTATATAAAAGGAAAAAGAAGAGCATTATATAATGATAAAGGAGTTAATCACACAAGAGGATATAATATTTGTAAATATGCATCTATAAAAGGAGTACCTAAATATATAAAGCAAAATTTAACACACCCAAAGGGACATAATGACTGCAATACAATAATAGCAAGGGACTTTAATACCTCACTTACATCAATAGATTGCTCACTGAAACAGAAAATTTGTAAGGAAACATCAACACATCAGATCAGATGGACTTAATATATATGTTATATGCCATCTAAAAACCGCAGAATACACATTCTTCTCAAATGCACATAAATATTCTCCAGGCTAGATCACATGATCTCATACAAACAATCTAACTTTACACCTAAAGGAACTAGAAAAAGGATGAATGATGCCCAAAGTTGGAAGAAAATAAATAACAAGCATCAGAAATGAAATAAATGCAATAGAGACTGAAAAGACAATAGAAGAGATCAGTGAAATTGAGTTGTTTCTTCAAAATGATAAAGAAAATGACAAATCTTTAGCAGATTCACCAAGAAAAAAGAGAAATGGCTCAAATAAATAAAATCAGACATGAAAGAGAAATTACAATGATACCACAGAAATACAAAAGATCAGAAGAAACCTACTATAAATAGTTACATGCCAACAAACTGTACAACTGAAATGCATAAATTTCAAGAAACAATCTTCCAAGATTTAATGATTTGGAAATAAAAATGTAAATAGACCAATCACTACTACTAAGCGTAATGAATAATCATAACTTCCCAAAAAACAAAAGTCCAGGACCAGAGAGCTTCACTGGTGAATTCTAGGAAACACTTAAAGATTTAATACCTACACTTTTCAAACTCTTCCAAAAAACTAAAGAGGAGAGAACATTTCCAAACTCATTTCTTACGGCTAGCATTACCCTGGTAACAAAACCTGACAAGGACACCCCAAAAAATTGCAGGCTAATATCCCTGATCAAGACAGATGCAAAAATTTTGAGTGACATATTAACAAACCAAGTTGAAAAATACATTAAAAGAATAATATACCATGATCAACTAGAATTTATTCCAGGGATGCAAGGATATATCAACATCTACAAGTCAATCAGCACGATACACCACATTAACAAATTGAAAAACAAAAATCACATGATCAACTCAAGAGGTGCAGAAAAAAAATTTAACAAAATTCAACATCCATTTATGATTTTAAAAAATTCTCAACAAAGTGAGTATAGAGTAAATGTACCTCAACATAATAAAGGTCATACATTTAAAGTCCACAGCTAACATTATATACTTTATCCTGAGATCAAGAACAAGACAAGGATACCCACTCTCCCCACTTTTAATCAAGATAATATTGGAAAACCTAGCCACAGCAATAAGGCAAGAAAAACAAATAAGCATCCAAATTGAAAAGGAAGAAGTAAAACTGTCACTATTCATAGAAAACATGATTTTTAAGATTTTATTTCTTTTTCAACATTTCCTTAGCGATTTGGTGTCTCTTCTGATTCCATACAAATTTTTGGATTATTTGCTCCAGCTCTTTGAAAAATACTGGTGGAATTTTGATCAGAATGGCATTAAAAGTATAGATTGCTCTAGGCAGTATAGACATTTTAACAATGTTTATTCTTCCAATCCAAGAGCATGGAATGGTCTTCCATCTTTTTGTGTCTTCTTCAATTTCTTTCATGAGTGTTCTGTAGTTCCTCGAGTACAGATCCTTTACCTCTTTGGTTAGGTTTATTCCCAGATATCTTATGGTTCTTGGTGTGAAAAAATGTTCATCATCACTAGCCATCAGGGAGATTCAAATTAAAACCACATTGAGATACCACCTTACACCAGTTAGAATGGTCAAAATTAGCAAGACATGTGTTGGAGGGGATGTGGAGAAAGGGGAACGCTCTTAAACTGTTGGTGGGAATGCAAGTTGGTGCAGCCCCTTTGGAGAACACTGTGGAGATTCCTCAAGAAATTAAAAATAGAGCTTCCCTATGACCCTGCAATTGCACTACTGGGTATTTACCCCAAAGATACAGATGTAGTGAAAAGAAGGGCCATCTGTACCCCAATGTTTATAGCAGCAATGGCCACGGTCGCCAAACTGTGGAAAGAACCAAGATGCCCTTCAACGGACGAATGGATAAGAAAGATGTGGTCCGTACACACTATGGAGTATTATGCCTCCATCAGAAAGGACGAATACCCAACTTTTGTAGCAACATGGACGGGACTGGAGGAGATTATGCTGAGTGAAATAAGTCAAGCAGAGAGAGTCAATTATCATATGGTTTCACTTATTTGTGGAGCATAACAAATAGCATGGAGGACAAGGGGAGTTAGAGAGGAGAAGGGAGTTGAGGGAAATTGGAAGGGGAGGTGAACCATGAGAGTCTATGGACTCTGAAAAACAATCTGAGGAGTTTGAAGGGGCGGGGGGTGGGAGGTTGGGGGAACCAGGTGGTGGGTATTGGAGAGGGCACAGATTGCACGGAGCACTGGGTGTGGTGCAAAAACAATACTGTTACGCTGAAAATAAATTTTAAAAATTAAAAAAAAAAGATTTTATTTCTTTACATGACACAGAGAGAGACAGAGCATAGCAGGGGAAGCAGCAGGCAGAGGGAGAGGGAAAAGCAGAAAAGCAGGTTCACTGCAAGAAGGGAGCCCAATGCAGGGCTCAAGCTCAGGACCCAGGGTTCACGACCCAAGCTGAAGGCAGATGCTTAACCAACTGAGCCACCCAGGCCCCGAGAAAACATGATTTTAAACATAGGAAAACCCTAAAGACTTCACCAAAAAATTGTTGGAACTAATTAGCAAATTCAGTAAAGCTACAGGATATAAAAATCAATATACAAATATCTGTTGCAGATACTAATAACAAACTCTCAGAAAAAGAAATTAAGAAAATAATCACTTTACAATTGCATTAAAAAGAATAATATCTGGGAATAAATTTAACCAAGGAAGTGAAAGCCCTATACACTGAAAACTTTAAAACACTGATGAAAGGAATAAAAGAAGACACAAATAAATGGAAAGATATTCATCATTATGGACTGAAAGAGTTAATACTGTTAAAATGTCCATATTGCCCCAAAACAATCAACAGATTCAATGCAATCCTATAAAAATCCCAATGGTAAATAATCCACAAACAATCCTAAAATTTGTATAAAACCATAAAAGACCACAAATAACCAAAGCAATCGTGAGAAAGAACAGAGCTGCAGGCATCACAATCCCTGATTCCAAATTATATTACAACATTATAGAAATCAGACCAGTATGATAACAGCACAAAAAGAGACACATAGGGACACTTAGGTGGCTCAATTGGTTAAGCGTCTGCCTTTGGCTCTGGTCATGATCCCAGGGCCCTGGGATGGAGTCCCACATTGGCTCCTTGCTCAGCATGAAGCCTGCTTCTCCCTCTGCCTGTCACTCCCCCTGCTTGTGCTGTCTCTCTGACAAATAAATAAAATCTTAAAAAAAAAAAAAAAGATGCATAGATGAACAGAACAGAATAAAGAATCCAGAAATAAACCCACACACACATGGACAATTAATCTGTAACAAAGGAACCAAGAATATACAAAGGAGAAAAGCTACACCCTTCAGTAAATGGTGCTGGGAAAACTGGACAGCCACATGCAAAAATATAAAACTAGACTACTATCTTACATCACCCACAAAAATTAGGTTGAAATGGATTAAAGACTTAATGTAAGGCCTGAAACCATAAAACTCCCACTCTACCATTACTGAAAATCTTTGGCCATAGGCTGAACTTTATGGGGATTTCCTGAACAGGTTCTCCTTACCTTGAATGACGATGAGAACAACTCAAGCTGTGATTTTTGTTGAAATGGTCCTAGGTTCTTTGGTAAAAGTAAATGCAAGTCCTCTCTATAGAAAGGCAGCTTTACTCTAAGCCACCAGGACTCTCCAAATAATTTTGCAAGGGCAATGAGAAAGATAACCAAGAATACAAGGAAACAAAGCAGCAGAGGACAAAAGCCTACATAAATGAAAAATAACAGCAAGAGACCATTAAGACTTTAAATATTAGAATTATCAGATACAAATTATGAAAGTACGCTTACTACATTTAATAGTAAATGAATGGCATGCCTAAGAATATCCACAGGTCAAGGAAATGACAAGAAGTAAAAAAGCAGATTAGGGAAAAAATCAAATGGAATTTCAAAAGGAAAATGAGTGTTAAAATTCAATATTTGCAAATCATGTATCTGATGAGATTAGTATCAAAAAAATAAGTAAATAACACACAGCATAAAAACAAATAACCTGGTTTAAAAATGGGCAAAGGTGGGGGGCATCTAGGTGGCTTAGATGGTTAGGCATCTGCCTTTGACTCAGGTCATGATCCCAGGGTCCTGGTATTGAGTCCCACATCGGGCTTCCCGCTCGGTGGGGAGTCTGCTTTCTCCTCTGGCTCTGCCTTTCTCCCCTGTTCATACTCTCTCTCTCTAACAAATAAATAAAATATTTTAAAAACGTGAGCAAAGGGTTTAAATACACATTCTTTGAAATGGCCAACAAGTATATAAAAATACTCATTATCACTAACTGGGAAAAGCAAATCAAAATCATAAGGAAATAGCATCTCATACCTGTCAGGATGGTTATTATCAAAAAGATGACAATAAGTTTTGGCAAGGGTATGGAGAAAAGAGAATATATATTGAAATATAAATTGATACAGGTATTATGGAAAAAGTATGGAGGTTCCTCAAGAATCAAAAACAGAACTACCACATGTGGGGTGCCTGACTATCTTAGATGGTAAAGCACATAACTCTTGGTATTAGGGGTAGGGTTTACTTAAACACACACACACACACACACACACACACACACACACACAAACTGCCATCGATCCAGCAATCCTACATCTGGGTATATACCCAAAGGAAATAAAATCATTATCTCAAAGAGATATCTGCACCCCCATCTTCACTGCAGCATAATTACAAAAGCTAAGATATGGAAACAATCCAAGAGTCCATCAAATATAAATGGATTAAAAAGTGTGCTACAGGGGCACCTGGGTGGCTCAGTGAGTTAAGTCTCTGCCTTCGGCTCAGGTCATGATCTCAGGGTCCTGGGATCGAGCCCTGCATCGGGCTCTCTGCTTAGTGGGGAGCCTGCTTCCCCCCCCCTCTCTCTGCCTGCCTCTCTGCCTACTTGTGATCTCTGTCTGTCAAATAAATAAATTAAATCTTTTTTTAAAAAAAGTGTGCTATTTATCTACCATGAAATATTATTTAGCCATCAAAAAGGAACTTCTGTCATTTGCAAATATGGATAAACCTAGAGGACACTGTGCTAAGTAAAATAAGTCAGACAAAGACAAACACTATATAATCTCATTTTTACATGGACTCTAAAATGTCCAACTCATAGACTAGAGAGAAGAACTATGGTTGCCAGGGGTGAGGGTGGGGAAATAGGGAGATGTTGATCACAGGGTATGAACTTTCAGTTATAAGATTAATAAATTCTGAAACTCTAACATACACCATTATAGTTAATGATACTGTATTGTATTTCCACAATAGTCAAACTGTGGAAGGAGCCAAGATGTCCTTCAACAGATTAATTTATAGATAAAGACATGGTTCATATATACAATGGAATATTACTCAGCCATCAGAAAGGATGAATACCTACCATTTACATTGACATGGATGGAACTGGAGGGGATTATGCTAAATGAAATAAGTCAATCAGAGGAACAAAATTAACATATGGTTTCACTCATACGTGGAACATAAGAAATAGCACAGAGGATCATAGGGGAAGGGAGGGAAAACTGAATGGGAAGGAATCAGAGAGGGAGACAAACCATGACAGACTCCTGACTCTGGGAAACAAACTGAGGGCTGCAGAATGGGAGATGGGTGGGGGCATAGGGTAACAGGGTGATGGGTACTAAGGAGTGCATGTGATGTGTTGAGTACTGGGTATTATATGCAACTAATGAATCACTGAACACTACATCAAAAACTAATGATGTGCTGGCTAATTGAACTGAAATAAATATAAAAAATAATACTGTGTTGTATACATGAGATCTGCTACGCTAAGAAAGTAGAGGGCTTATTTTATTTTATTTTATTAGTGTTCCAAGATTCATTGTTTTTGCACCACACCCAGTGCTCCATGCAATATGGACCCTCCTTAATACCCACCACCAGGCTCACCCATCCCTGCAACACCCCCTCCAAAACCACCAGTTTGTTTCTCAGAGTCCACAGTCTCTCATGCTTCATCTCCCCCTCTGATTTCCCCCAATTCACTTTCCTTTTCCTTCTTCTAATGTCCTCCATGTTATTCCTTATGCTCCACAAGTAAGTGAAACCATAAGATAGTTGACTCTCTCTCTGCTTGACTTATTTCACTCAGCATAATCTCTTCCAGTACCCTCCATGTTGATGCAAAAGTTGGGTATTCATCCTTTCTGATGGAGGCGTAATATTCCATTATAAACATTGTTAAAATGTCTATACTGCCCAGAGCAATCTATGCTTTCAATGCCATCCCGATCAAAATTCCACCAACATTTTTCAAAGTTCTGGAACAAACAATCCTAAAATTTGTATGGAACCAGAAAAGACCCCGAATTGCTAAGGAAATGTTGAAAAAAACAAAACTGGGGGCATCATGTTGCCTGATTTCAAGCTTTACTACAAAGCTGTGATCACCAAACAGCATGGTACTGGCACAAAAACAGACACATAGACCAGTAGAACAGAGTAGAGAGTCCAGATATGGACCCGCAACTCTATGGTCAAATAATCTTCCAACAAAGAAAGAAAAAATATCCAGTGGAAAAAAGACAATCTCTTCAATACATGGTGCTGTGAAAATTGGACATCTATGTGTAGAAGCATGAAACTCAACCATTCTTTTACACCATACACAAAGATTACTCGAAATGGATAAAAGACCTCAATGTGAGGCAGAAATCTATGAAAATCGTAGAGGAGAACATAGGCAGTAACCTCTTCGACATCGGCCACAGCAACTTCTTTCAAGACATGTCTCCAAAGGCAAAGAAACAAAAGCAAAAATGAATGTTTGGGACTTCATCAAGATCAAAAGCTTCTGCACAGAAAAGGAAACAGTCAACAAAACAAAGAGGCAACCCACGGAATGGGAAAAGATATTCACAAATGACACACTACAGACAAAGGGCTAATGTCCAAGATCTATAAAGAACTCCTTAAACACAACACTCAAAAAACAGATAATCATGTCAAAAAATGGGCAGAAGACATGAACAGACCTTCCCCAAAGAAGACATACAAATGGTTAACAGACACATGAAAAAATGTTCATCATCATTAGCCATCAGGGAGATTCAAATCAAAACCACATTGAGATATCACCTGACAACAGTTAGAACGGCCAAAATTAACAAGACAGTAAACAACAAGTGTTGGAGAAGATGTGGAGAAAGGGGAACCCTCTTACACTACTGGTGGGAATGCAAGTTGGTATAGCCACTTTGGAAAACAGTGTGGAGATTCCTTAAGAAATTGAAAATAGAGTTACCTTATGACCCTGCAATTGCACTACTGGGTACATTTACCCCAAGATACAGATGTAGTGAAAAGAAGGGCCATATGTACCTCAATGTTCATAAAAGCAATGCCCACAATCACCAAACTGTGGAAAGAGCCAAGATGCCCTTCAGCAGACAAATGGATTTTTGTAAGATTTTATTTATTTGGCAGAGAGACAGAGAGCACACAAGCAGGAGGAGGTACAGGCAGAGGGATGAGCAGGCTCCCCACTGAACAACAAGCCTGATGCGGGACTCAGTCCCAGGACCTTGGGATTATGACCCGAGCTCAGTGGGTTAAAGCCTCTGCCTTCGGTTCAGGTCGTGATCTCAGGGTCCTGGAATCAAGCACCGCATCAGGTTCTCTACTCAGCAAGGAGCCTGCTTCCCCACCCCCCCCCTCTCTCCGCCTGCCTCTCTGCCTCCTTGTGATCTCTGTCTATCAAATAAATAAATAAACAAATATTTTTTAAAAATTATTGCGATGTATAATATACTTCAGGAAAATTATTTAGAAGCTAATGTGTATACACAGACATACAACCTGACCTTAGTGAAGCAAATATTTGTAACTCAAACAATGGCCATAAATGAGTAATCATTATATTCTTGTACTATGGGCTAAATACTTGTGTCCCTTCAAAGTTCATATGTTTAAGTCCTAATCCCAGTTTGAAGGTATTTAGAGGTAGAGCCCTTGGGAGGTAACTGGGTCTTGGGAGTGAAACTGAAGAATGGGATTAGTGCCCTTTCAAGAAAAGACATGAGAGAGATGATCTCTCTCCCCACCATGTGAGAATATAGCAAGAAGGTAACCATCTGCAAATCAGGAACAAGATCCTCACCAGACACTGAATCTGTCAGCACCTTCATCTAGGTCTTCCCAGACTTCAGAACTATGAGATAAATGTTGGTCATTTAAGTCACCCAGTTTATGGGATTCTGTTACAGAAGTCAGAACTGACCTGAACATCTTGAAAAAGCAGTAACTAATTACTTACAGGAAGTAAGATACAAATATATGAAACTGCTATGCTTTCTAACAAAGATACAGTTTAAAAAAAAAAAAAGCTAGGCACAAATTAATGCAAATGAAAAAATGTTTGCCAGTCCTTTGGGAAAAAGACAAATTTCTAAGCAATGAGGGTCAGTATGACCAATTCATACATCATATAATATATTTTTTTAAGATTTATTTATTTAAGAGAGAGAAAGGGGTGCATGGGTGGCTCAGGTTCGAGCCCCGCATCGGGCTCCTTGCTCAGCAGGGAATCCTGCTTCTCTCTCTCCCTTGTCACTCCCTTTGCTTGTGTGCTCGCTCTCTCTCTCTATCAAATAAAAAAGTAAAATCCTTAAAAAAGAGAGAGAGAGAGAGCGCGCAAGAGAGAGAGCATGCAAGCAAGAGAGCGAGAGATCAGGGGGAGGGGCAGAGGGAGAGGATCTCAAACACACTCCCTGCTGAGCACACAGCCTGACATGGGACTCCATCTTACCACCCCCAAAACCAAGAATCAGATACTGAAACAACTAAGCCACCCAGGTGTTCCCACTTAATACTACTATTAAGGCATTAGTAACATTTTTTTTCTCTTTTGGTGGTGCATAAATGGTGCATGTCTGAATTGACGCTGTTTCAGATTTATAAAAATGATACTTGAAGAGATCAACAAAATTTTCAGAACTGATCAAAGACACCAATTCACATAATCAAGAAGCCAAAACTTCCCAAGCAGTATAAATAAAAAGAAATCCACACTTAAAGACATCACATGAAATTACTTAGATCTAAAAGGAAGGACCGAGACCATAAAAGCAACCACAGTGGAAGGAAGAAAAACGAAGGTTACCATCAAAAGAAGGTCACGTGTCAAGTTTGTGAAATAGAAAGTTCGAGAGTGTTACAATAGCAATACTCCCCAGACTGATTCATATATTCAACACAATCCCTACCAAAACTTCAGCGGCCTTTTGGCAGAAATTGGTAAAATAATCCTAAAATTTATATAGAATTGCAAATTATATAAAATTGCAAAATTTGTATAGAATTCATAGAGAGAGACACCAGGTGGCTCACTCGGTTAATGTCTGCCTTCGGCTCAGGTCATGATCCCAGGGTCCCAGGATGGAGTTCCGCATCAGATCCCTTGCTCAGCAAGGACCCTGCTTCTGCCTCTGCCTGCTGTTGCCCCTGCTTGTGTGCTCTCTCTCTGACAAATAAATCAACAAAACCTTAAAAAAAAAAAAAAAAGAATTCACAGAGAATACCAAAACAATTTTGGCAAAGAAAAGCAAAGCTGGACAACTTATACTTTCTAATTTCAAAATTTAATATAAAACTAGTTGCTATCAATACTATATGGTACTAGCAACAGACAGACATGGAAATCACTAGAATAGAAGTGAGTACAGAAGTAAATCATACTTATGGTGAAATGATTTTCAACAAAGGTGTAAAGGAAATTTAGAGGGAAGGGACAGTCTTTTTAATGAATGGTACTGGGAAAACTAGTTATCCATAAGCCAAAAGATGAAGTTAGACCTTTATCTCATACTATATATATAAAAATTAACAGAAAATAGATCAGAGCACAGAGCACCTGGGTGGCTCAGATGACTGGGTGTCTGCCTTCAGCTCGTCATGATCTCCACATCCTGGAATTGAGCCCCATTTCGGGTTCCCAGCTCAGCGGGAGTCTGCTTCTCCCTCTCCTTCTGCCTCTCCCCCTGCTTGTGCTCTGTCTCCATATCTCTCTTGAATGAATAAATATTTAAAAAAATAGATCAGAGCTAAATATTAGACCTAAACCTTTTGTTTTTTTCTGAGATTTTATTTATTTACTTGACAGAGAGAAAGCACAAGCAGGCAGAGCAGCAGGCAAAGGGAGAAGAAGCAGCAGGCTCCCTGCTGAGTAGGGAGTCCAACATGGGGCTCAATCCCAGGACCCTGGGATCATGACCTGAGCCAAAGACAGCATTCTTTCATTTAGCATAATATTTTTGAGGTTCATGTATGTTAAAGCATGTATTAGTAATTTGTTCTTTCTATTGATGAGTAGTATTCTACTATATGGATATACCACATTTTGTCTCTCCATTCATCAGCTGTTGGACATTTAGATTTTTTCAAGTTTTGACTATGAATATGAATAATGCTGCTAAAAGAAATCATGTGTAAATCTTTGCATATGTTTTCATTTCTTTTGTGTAGATACCTAAGAAAAGAATTGCCAGTCACCTGACAAACTTGTTTTTTACTTTTTACAAGAGACTTCTAGATTGTTGTCCAAAGTTTTTGCATCATTTTATATTCCTACTAGTAGTAAAATCATGCATTCTATGACTTGATTTATATGAAATTTCCAGAAGAGGAAAATCTAAAGAAAAAAAATAGATTAGTGCTATCTGGGATAAGGGGGGGGGGATGGGGATTAACAGTTAATGGACATGAGGTTTCTTTTTTTTTTTTTTAAGATTTTATTTATTTATTTGACAGACAGAGGCAGGCAGAGAGAGAGGGAGGAAGCAGGCTCACTGCTGAGCGGAGAGCCCAACGCGGGGTTCGATCACAGGACCCTGGGATCATGACCTGAGCTGAAGGCAGAGGCCTTAACCCACTGAGCCACCCAGGTGCCCCTGACATGAGGTTTCTTATCAGAGTGACAGAAATGTTCTAAAATTAATCAATGGTGATGGCTACACAAAACTGCTAAATTTACTTAAAAAAAAAATCACTGAATTACATAATTGAAATGGATGAATTACATGATATACAAAATATGCCCCAAAGCTAATATATACATATATACATATATTCATGTGTGTACATATGAGGGTCAGATCAATAAATAACATCACTAAAACAGTGAAACCCAGAAAACAGCAGAATGAGACCTTAAACATAATGACAAAAATTATTCCTAATCCTGAATTTTATACCCAGCAAAATATGGTTAAAGAATTAACAAAACAACTTTCTCAAAACAATAAAACAGAGTGGGTCATCAGCAGAAAGTCTCTAGAGGAAATGCTCAAGAATATACTAGTAGGAGCAGGAATGTATTCCAGATACAAGATTCAACATGCAAGAAACAACAGCAAATATAGTGCCAAATATGTATTTGTATATAAATATAAAATATAAAAAATAGTAACAATAGGGGCGCCTGGGTGGCTCAGTGGGTTAAGCCGCTGCCTTCGGCTCAGGTCATGATCTCAGGGTCCTGGGATCGAGCCCCGCATCGGGCTCTCTGCTCGGCGGGGAACCTGCTTCCTCCTCTCTCTCTACCTGCCTCTCTGCCTGCTTGTGATCTCTCTCTGACAAATAAATAAATAAAATCTTAAAAAAAAAAAATAGTAACAATAAAATCTCAGGGGTTAAAAACTATACAAAGCATAATAACAATGTGTCAGGAGCAAAAGAAATGGGGTTAAAATACTATCCAAAAGGAGGTTAAATGTAGTGATTAACTTTAGGCTATGATCATTATGTTTATTATTATTTCTAGAACTAATAAATGAACAGACTATAGAACTCCTAAATTAGGGGGAAAATGGAAAACTGTTAAATTATCAATCGTATTACTCAGGGATATCCAGAGAAACAGAACTAAAATCAATAGGATGGATGTATATGTTGATTCATGAAATTATGGAGGCTGAAAGTCCCAAGAGCTGCAGTCAGTTAACTGGAGACTCAGGAGAGAACTGATGGTACAGTTCCAATCCAAACCCAAAGACCTGAGAACCAGGAGAGCCAAGTCTATTTCTTGTTTGAAAGCCAACTGGCATGAGACCCAGGAAAAGTTAAATGTTTCAGTTTTATGCAGATCTTCAACAGATTAGATGAGGCTCACCCATATTGGGAGGGCAATCTGCTTTACTCAGTCTACCGATTCAAATGGTAATCTCACATCCAGAAACACCCTTACGGACACACTTGGGATGTCTGACCAAAGAATGTTTGACCAAATATCTGGGTACCCTTCCAGCCCAGTGTAGTAGACACATAAAATTAATCATGATATCAATCCAAAGAAAGAAAGAAGAGTAAAATGGAAAAACATGTCAAATAGAAGATGTAAAGTAAAACAGCAAAGTCTACCATGTCAGTAAATACATTAAGTATGAATAAACTTAAATTCTACTTGGAATCAGCTAGATGTCTAAGAGAAGGAAATTAATTCAATCCACTCATTCACTAATATTTACTCTGTGTTATCTGCTGTTTTAGGTACTACGACACATCAATGAACAAAACAAAGCAATCAGATTATAAAATAATAAATATTTTACATTCATTTTTGTCTATCTAGAATCTTTAAAAGACTGTGGTGATTTATAATTTAAAATATTGTTATAAGACAGGTTAATTTAAAACTAAGGGAAGAGCTTAGCAACTATATGAAGAAACACAGGACATAATTACATGAGAAACCACAAATGAGAAAACTACTACAAGTGAGTATTAATATTAACTGTGAATTTATGGGCAACCAAGACAAAAGGGAAAATGACATATTTTAATCATTTGGCAAAAGTTATACACGCTATGGAAGACAGAAACCTTTATTAAATAAGCCCTAAATTACAATGAAAACTAACATGGATCCTTATATATTAAGGAACACATAATTATACAGGTTGTCCCAAAAGATCCAGTAACCTTACTAAGTTTCATACAAAGACAAGCTGAGTAAGGTAGTAAAATACTACAGGCTACAGATTCAAAAAGCATCTGAATAAAGTTTGAATCCTGTTCCATCACTTATTGCTTGTAATACCATGGGCAAGTCACTTAACCTCTCTGCACATCGGTTTCCTGATCTCTAAAACACAACTATGACTGAAGGAATTAGACATTTCATAAATTAGTTAACTTTAAAAGAATTTTTATTATTATTATGGCACATAATCAATAAACATAAGGTCAGTGAAAACTGATACAGACTAGAGTTTCTACTTTTAGATCAAAGGACATGGTGCTTTATTTTTTTTATTCCATATAATTATTTTTAATGTCCAGTGTCTGTAATACAAGGCCACAGCTTTCTCACCAACTCAAGTTTATAAATTTTGAATTGGCTTGTGAGGCCAATAGAGATATTTCTTCTTGTCTAATTTGGTTTCTGGAAAGACTTCATTCAGGTCCTCAACGATCATCTGATCAAATGGAACTAGGTGATCAAATGGAACTATGTTCTTCATCTTCTCCAGCTCTTTTTTCATATACCTCAGTCCTAGCCTTTGAGAGAGACAAAAACTCAACACAACTTTTCACATCTTCTTTTTGTTCAGCATCCATCTGAACAGTCTATTTGTCCTCTGGCACAGGAACCTTCCAGGCATTAAACCTTTTTCTCAAAGTCATCTACCAAGGCAGCCTTTACCAAACTGGCTTTGTAGTAAGTCCAGTCGGTAGCAGGTGGATTCTCAGGGACATCAGCCAACATGGAGGTAAAGGTCTCATTATGGGATTTCAGGGAGTTAACAAGGACCTTTAGGTTGTGGGGTATGATCTCCCCAAAAGCTACCCAATCAATGGCCTTTAAAGCAAGTTTTCGCCCAGCCATCTTGAGATCCTTCACCAACCCTGGTAGCCCAGCAGGACACAGTGCCTTAAAAATAGACAATTCCACAGTACCAATGAACTAAAATAAGAAAAATTTCCAAAACTGTTCTTGTAAATCTCTAAAGAACAGTTTCAAAGTAATATAAATTATTTAATTAAAGAGAAAGTTGACAATTTTAGACCTTGAAATAGAAGGTTTATGCTAAAAAAAAAAAAAAGTTTACATAAGGCAAGCCAGTAAAATGGGCTTTTAGTAAATGGGTTTGTCTTTGGGTTAACAACTATTTTTTTCTCTTTCTTAAGCACTGACAATAATCAGTATTCATGAAAGCAGAATCCATTTGTAGTTTTGCATACTGTTCTTTTCCAATACTAGCACTTAAAGAACACTCAATTAATAATTCTTAATAAGCAAATGGCTATCAGCTACTATCTCTGGAACTGAAAATTTTTCACTTCAGGGATGTTGCCTAATGTGTTCTGTGGTAATAGTTTGATAGTGTGATGCCAGGCATTTTTGTGACTTATGACATAAATATTTTTTTAAAAGGCCAATTGTGATGTTTAATTTTATATGTCAACTTGTTTATACTTTATATGGTACCCAGTTATTTAATGAAACACTAATCCATGTGTAGTTATGAAAGTATTCTGTAGATGTTGCTACCATCTACCATCAGTTGACTTTAAAGAACAGACATTATCCTCAAAAATATGGGTGGGGCTCATCTCTTAAGTTGAAAGCTTTTTTTTTTTTTTTTAAGATTTTATTTATTTGACAGAGAGAGAGATCACAAGTAGAGAGAGAGAGAGAGAGAGGAGGAGGCAGGCTCCCTGCCTAGCAGAGAGCCTGATGTGGGACTTGATCCCAGAACCGAGATCAGGACCTGAGCTGAAGGCAGAGGCTTACCCCACTGAGCCACCCAGGCAGCCCCTTAAGTTGAAGGCTTTAAGAGCAAAACCAGATGGCCATGGACAAGAAGATATCTGGCCTCCAGCCTGCAGCATTTCCTCCTAGGTTTCCAGCCTGCCCTGCAGAATTTAGACATGCCAGTCTGCACAAGTGGGTGGCCACTTTCTTAAATCATGAATATACCTGTGTGTATGTATATGGTACATGTATCTTATTGGTTCTGTTTATCTGGTGAACCCTGACTGATATGCCAACAAAAGTGAATGATGTTTTTTGAGTCTTTAAAGTACTAAAAAGACATCAAAAGTAGAACACACCAAGTGATACTATAGCTTTCAACCTTTAGTTTTAACTAAAACAAAATGCCTTTTCTTTGATTTCACTCCCAGATTATAGATCCCAACCAACAAATATCACATTTAATATTCATGTCCTTTGAGCCTTGTGTATAAGAATATAAAGATTTCTCAGAATCAAAACTATGTATCATTAAATTCAATTAAAAAGACTCTAAAACAGAATTCTTTAAAGATTATCCATAATATCAATAACACAGACAACTGAAATCATATAGAATGTACTTATATCACACTAGTAGTGAAAACTAAGATATCATAATTGTGTTCATGCAATAAAAACTAAGATATGATAATTGTGTACTCCATACCTATAAATCTATAGTTCCACCCTTTAGCATATGCCTAAGAGAAATAGCTTATCTATTCCAGGCAAATGAAGGATTTAGCCAAAAATACCCAATAGTAGTTATTTCTTTATCTTTAAAGATTTTATTTTTAAGTAATATCTACATCCAACATGGGTCTCAAACTCACAGTACTGAGATCAAGAGTTGCAGGCTCTATCAACTGAGCCACCCAGGTGCCCCTCCAATCCTATTTAAAAACTCACTTTATATCACCAAAATAGAAAATGTCATTTTTAACATAAAAACTAGCATAGGTACAACAATGCAATGTTGACATTGAGAAATGCAATATATTTATGTAGCCTGAGACACATGAACCATGCTACAAAAGTGTTCATTTTATTGTCATGTACATTTTGTGGGGTAAGGGAGGGAGAATAAATATCAAGGGTTAAAATATAAATCGTGGAACACAAGCTTTTGGCTGATTTTATTTATACTGGACATCTTAACCCCTTTATACACTTACTGAGAAAGACATATACCAGAAATTCCTTCTTGAATATTTTCCTTCAGTTTTTCCATAACCTCCAGATATTCCCATTCCCTCTCACAATGACTGTCCTAAAGTTAAATTGTTCAAAGGAAGCAATTAAGGAACGCAATCAGGTTGTACATCACAAAATGGAGACAACTTAGCAATTTCTTCTATTTAAACATAAAAAATGATTTTAAAAATTCAGTACATTTCTGAAAACCTATTTTTGTCTCCTCCTTTCTACCCTCATCTTCTATTCCCAAGTCCTATTGCCCAGTCACAGCAACAAAAGCCCATTTTATCATACATTGTGACCTCAAACCGTGTGAAGAAATAATGCTGCTAGATTCCAAATGTATAGCTATGTCAAAGAAGTAAAAAGCATAGAGCTGGCCTGGAAAATGGCAGCATTTTATGACCACAGTTTAGTTTATGTTCATTTCACAAAATCTACTGAAGTTACAAAAGACTTAAAGTTTTTTCTGTAATTAATAAATTGATCCTCTGTCTCTCCATTTCTTATTCCTTAATTCCAATTCTACCAGCATGGTTAATATTGCTAAAAACATCTATGGAGGATTAATCTTTTGGTCATAATTTTTAAATGGATATAATAATTGATTATATATATAATTCACTGCCTAATCAGAAATAAAATTTTAATTCCATAAAAGATGTTTAATAGCAATTTTAACTACTAAGCACATAATTAATGGTTAGGGGATTAAAAATTAAATTTCAAGGTAGCTAAAGCATAAATTCAAAAACTTTAGACAATTTTAAAGAGAACAAAACATTAAAATAAAAGCTTATAATTGTGTTTCTAGAATTATGTGTGATTATATATTGCTATTCTACATTTTTCATGTAAATTAATATAGTAGATGGGTATCATTCAAAAAAACTTTTGTAAAATATTTTTAAAGACAATGGAAGGACAATAAAACTATTTTTACAACTGAAGAGCCACAAAACAATTTTTAGTTATAATATAAACAAATTTTATTCGTAAAAGAAAGCAAAGAAAGTAAGTTAAAGGTACTGGAATGCTGACATAGGGAAAAAGTATGGCAGTAGAATTCTGTGACTGTTACATATGCAAAGCTTCCACTAACTTTGATTACTTTGCCTTCACAACAAAGAATTATTTTTTACCTATGTAAAAAATTACATATATAATCTTTTTATTAGTAAGAGGACCTCATAACAACACTGTTAAACAAATGGGGCTCTACATTCCCATGCCTAACAATTTTCAGTGAAGGAACCTCACTTTTGCTAAGGAAATGACTGAATTTTGTGCAAGATTCTCAAATTTTGAATATATCACATTAAAGAACACACTTGATTTTCAGTTGCTTGAGCGGATAGAATTGGAACAAATGCAGTTGTACTACAGGAATTTTCTGCCACTCAAATGCCAGTGAAGTAATGCATAAAGAATTTTTATTAAGTCAAAAGAGAAGAGAATGCATTTGAAAGCAGAATTTACCTCCCTGATTAAGTTTAACGATGGAAAGATCAAGATTCAGTTCACTATGGACCATTTTCCCAACTCAAAAAGAGACCCTTTCTATTACTAACCATTAAAATGTTCCACATTTTAGGGACACCTGGGTGGCTCAGTGGGTTAAGCCTCTGCCTTCGGCTCAGGTCATGATCCCAGGGTCCTGGGATCAAGTCCTGCATTGGACTCCTTGCTCAGCAGGGGAGTCTGATTCTCTGCCTCTGCCTGCTTGTGCTCTTGCTCTCTCTCTCTCTCTCTCTCTCTCTGACAAATAAATAAATAAATAAAATCTTTTTAAAAAAATGTTCCACATTTTAAAGTATGCAATCATGGCCTCATTACAAATTAGGTATTTAGGAAAAACTGTATTTCCTTCAAAGAAAAATGTTAAAAGTGTACAATGCCTTCATCATACATTTTTAAATATTAAGGAAAAAATATGCAACCGTTTTTGTAACCGAGGCACAGGCAACTGCTCAAGAAGCCTATAGAACTGATATCAATGGGAGTTTTATGCCAGATGGAAAATCAGTCTACAGATTTATCTTAATCTGAAAAATAATGTCATCACTGTGAGTTATACCTTGAAATACAAAAGTAGGGATTACATTGTATTGTTAAAATGTTAGCAACTGCATTTCATTTTTTGAAAAGGCAATATAGTTTTCCCAAAATAAAGAATTGATTAATCTCTTATAACTGTTATAAGAATTTGATATATCACAAAGCGTAAGAGTTACAGCATGTGCCAACTATCAAACAGAAAAAATGAACCTGATTCATAATTCACTTTGAGAATGTCTAGTTAGTCAATCAAGTGATTTATAATCATGAAGACTGCCAGAAAGGTAGTGAATAATGAGCTACAGTAAAATCCCTGGATTTTTTTTAGTATTCTTATTTCATTATGTGACTTTTATTGCCATTTTTGATCACTGCTTCTCAGCAGCACACATATTTACTTACAAGTTTTTGACTATTAAATAGGCTAAAGGATATACAAGTTGAATGACCAGAGTATTAAATGTCTTCCCACAAAATTGAAAGTCTTACTGTTTAGAGCTTGAGCAAAGAAATTTTCATTCTGTTCAAACCCCTTGGAATTCCCCTCATTTTATTTCAATTATTTAGTGAATATGCTATTTCAGTATAGCAAATTTTAATTCAGTATATTTCCTTAAGTTGTTTTATATAGACTAAAACAAAGAAACTCACTTAACAGAATATAGTTAATAACAGAAGCCTTAAGCTTCCGTTTAATATCTTCATAGTACAGTATTTCCTTAGTTAAAACTAATATAAGCTGATGACCAAAGAACATTCAACCTCTAACTAATCTTATTAAATTATAAATAAACAAAATATAAACCAACTTAAAGTTTGGCATATTACTAAAGGACTAATATGATACACTTCAGTGTTTTTCTTTTTTTTTTTTTTTAAGATTTCATTTATTTAATTGTCAGACAGTGAGTACAGGCAGGGGTAGTGGCAGGCAGAGTAAGCAGAGGGAGAAGCCGGCTCCCCGATGACCAGGGAGCCCAACGCAGGACATGATCCCTGGACCCTGGGATCATGACCCAACCCAAAGGCAGATGCTTGACAGACTGAGCCACCCAGGCATCCCCATTAGTGTTTTCCTAAATGCAAAACTACTAACCTATGTTAGAATTTGTCATTCTGATAATACTGGCCATTATAACCTTTTAAATCAGGATTCCATAACATAAGAGTTACAGTTGCAAAGCAAATGGAACTTCATTTTTTTTAAAGATTTTATTCATTCATTTGACAGAGAGATAGACCACAAGTAGGCAGAGCGGCAGGCAGAGGGAGAGGGAGAAGCAGGCCTCCCGCCATGCAGGGAGCCCAATGCGGGGCTCAATGCCAGGACCCTGGGATCATGATCTGAGCTGAAGGCAGCTGCTTAACCAACTGAGCCACCCAGGCACACTGCAAATGTAACTTTAGATGTGATAACAAGTAGGGTCATTCCTTGACATATTTTTCATCATTTTCAAGTAGAAGGGTCCTTTTCAAACTTTAGACTGATTATAATAGCAAAACACATATGGATCTCCTTAAAGGAAGTGATAGAATCCTTAAGTCAAGACCTAAAATACTTATTATTAAAGTATATTATTCAGGGGCGCCTGGGTGGCTCAGTGGGTTAAAGACTCTGCCTTCGGCTCGGGTCATGATCTCAGGGTCCTGGGATCAAGCCCCATATGGGGCTCTCTGCTCAGCAGGGAGCCTGCTTCCTCCTCTCTCTCTGCCTGCCTCTCTGCCTACTTGTGATCTCTGCCTGTCAAATAAATAAATAAATCTTTAAAAAAAAATATATATATATATATATATATATATATATAATTCATGGGGGAGCTGGGTGGCTCAGTTGGTTAAGCAACTGCCTTCAGCTCAGTTCATGATCCTGGAGTCCTGGGATCAAGTCCCACATCAGGCTCCCTACTGGGTAAGGTGTTGCTTCTCCCTCTGAATTCTCCCCCCTCATGCTCTCTCTCTTTCTCTCTCATTCTCTCTCTCAAATAAATCAATAAAATCTTTAAAAATAGATACATGTAATTCATGAAGAAATTCAACTATTGAAATTTTGTGGGTAAATTTTCAATAATGAATGGTTAGTTGTTCAAGATAACCAAACTCCAGATGTACACAAAACTGAGGCCTCAGGAAAGATACTGTTTTTAACACTGAATATTCCCTGATAAGTGTAGTAGCACTCCACCTTGGAATGCACTTTATTACCATTATCACACCAACTGTGAGGATAATCTTTTCTTTCCTTTATAGTTTAACCATTTCTTTATTCATCCCTTTAACAAATACTTATAAGCATCTATATGTACCAGGTATTGTGCTAGAAACTGAGGACATAAAAATGAATTAGACACATTGCCTTTGTACTTGCCATTAAGAAATCTACAGCCTAGGGGTGCCTGGGTGGCTCAGTCATTAAGCATCTGCCTTCCACTCAGGTCATGAATCCAGGATTCTAGGAGCAGGCCCCACATCGAGCTCCCTGCTCAGGGGAAAGCCTGCTTCTCCCTCTCCCATCCCCCTGTTTGTGTTCCCTCTCTCACTGTCTCTCTCTCTCTCTGTCAAACAAATAAATAAAATCTTAAAAAAAAAAAAAGAAAAGAAACCTCAGTCTAGTTAGAAAGAGGCATGTAAGTACATGAGTACAATAAAATATAAAGGTATATAAATACAAAATATAAGCTTCTAGAATAGAAGTACATACAAGAAAAGCTCAAAGAAGATAAGGTTCAATGATAGAGGTCAGTAGTTAGGAAAGCCTTCAAACAGTAATGAACCTGAATGTTGAATGAAAAGTTGGTACTAAATAGGAACAAAGAGAAAAAAAATCATAATGGTAAGAAGGAAAATATTAATGCAGGCAAAGTGCTGAATACCTAATCATGGTAATATTAACTACAAGCTATTCAGGGTTTTTTTTTTTTGGTGGGGGAGGGGGTAAGATTTATTTATTTATTTTAGAGAGAAAAAGAGAGAGCATGAGAGCACAGGAGTAGGAGGGGGGAGCCTCAAGCAGACTCAAGCAATATGCAATGGCCCACTAACAAAAGACCTTGCATGTATGCTAAAGACAACACAATCTGCATCCTAAAGTCCTTCAATGGTTTCTGTTTGTAACAACAACAACAAAAATCCATAATGTCGACACAAGTTATGGATCTGGCTTTCCTCAATGATGATCAAAGTAACATTTCACACTTTATTACACATCTGTTAGAGAGCTAATACCAGCATTTTAGCCTACCTGTTTTATAAGCATATGTGAATAATCCCCCAGAACAAGGGTCTCAGCCTCTAGCAAACTTATATATTAAACAGCAATGCTTGCCACAGGTTTGCTGTCCCAGAAATATAGTGGATGGCTACACATGTTTAATATTATTACAAGAAGTAGTAGGGTATCTAATAGCAATCTGTAGTTTAGTTCAGGAAATTTCATATAACTGCAGTATCAATGTAAAGATACTTTCTGTTTTCAGATACATTATTTGGTCTTTGAATTTCCTGAAGTTCATAATATATTTTAAAATAAATGTATTCATAAGTGATTCTGCTGAATCAATATTCAAATAAAAGTCATGAATTATAACTTGATAGCAATGTATTATTTTTTTAAATTTACTTATTTATTTGACAGAGAGATCACAAGTAGACAGAGAGGCAGGCAGAGAGAGGGGGAAGCAGGCTCCCTGCTGAGCAGAGAGCCCGATGTGGGGCTAGAACCCAGGACCCTGAGATCATGACCTGAGCTGAAGGCAGAGGCTTAACCCACTGAGCCACCCAGGTGCCCGCTAGCAATGTATTATATTTAAATAAGAACAGAGGTGAGAAAGAATCCCCCAATTGGGGTGCATGGCTGGCTCACTTGGAAGAGCATATGAATTTTGATCTCAGGATCATGAGTTCAAACCCCATACTGGGTGTAGTGATCACTTAAAATTTTTTAAAAATTATTTTTTAAAAGGTTTTATTTATTTATTTGTCAGAGAGCCAGCAAGAGAAGGAACACAAGCAGAGGGAGTGGGAGAGGGAGAAGCAGGCCACCCACTGAGCAGGCAGCCTGATGTAGGACTAGATCCCAGGACCTTGGGGTCATGACCTGAGCTGAAGGCAGACACTTAACTACTGAGCTACCCAGGTGCCCCATAAATAAACATTTAAAAGAAAGGAAGGGAACAAGGGAGGGAGGGAGGAAGGGTACCCAAACTACTTTCAGGTATATTCATAAACACCAAATTATTACTTCCATCCCTTTTCATTGTCAGGTTGATTTCTGTGTGAATCTTTACACTCAAATAATAAAGCATGATGGCTCAACCTCCCATAAAACAAAGTTCAAACCAAACCATTGTTTGATAACCCTGAAAACGTCAAAGAACTCTAGCATGATCCTTCCTGTGTGAAGATGACACTAACTCACCTTCAACAGAGATGAGATTCAACTTGTTTTTCCACAATGGAGATGAACTTGCTCATCTGGCCAATTCTCTTGCCAAACCTCCCTGGTGAACAACAGCTTACATCTGCAAGATGAGTGATACCAATGGTCACAGAAAATAACAAAATAAAATTGTTAATGTATAAATGAAACCTACGCCTTGGTCCCAAATCACTATGTTTTAGTCAACTAAAAATAAGGTCAAAGAAACATAAAAATGCTATAATACTTACATACAAAACTGTACATGTATTTACTCTAATACATTCACTAATTCTATATATCACTGACCTAAAAAAATACAAATAGAGCCTGACCTCTATCCCTAAGTAAAAATGTTCTCAGCTATCTTACCTAAAACAGAGGTAAAATCAAAAGTGTATAGTGAAAATGCTCAGAACACAAAAGCATGCTAACTTTACATCCCTCATCACAAGCAGCAATAACTGAGGAAATTACGGAATATTTTTTGTTAATGTTAGCAACATTCTCAATAACATTAAATGCAGTATGACTACAGCCAAAATTACTTTGACATTTTCCAGAATTCTGAAAAATACTTCTATTTTTTTATGGAGAAAAATAATTACTAGCCACAGTGTTTATTCATGTTAATACAGACAGAGCTTTGTAGTTCAATATTCCTGATGTGGAATTTTATCAATTGCCAGTTGAATCTCCTCCATAAGTGTTGAGAAGCTGTTAAACGTTACCTGAAGACACAGTTTTTAAGTAGAAGTAAAGTTGATGCTATGTGCTTCTTTATCATTTAAGGGAATAAAAATTGGATTAACATCTATTAGAAATCAGCAAGGAACTATTTATAACTAGAAACAATTCAAACAAAATCACAATTAAGTATCTATGATGAGTAAGGCACTAACTATTTGGGAGTTCTGTGAACAGGTATAAGAATAACAAGGCATCATCAATAATCTCAAAGAAATCACAGTATCAGTATAATTGAAACATTCCACTTCCATTTCTACATAATTGTTTGCAATAAGAAACAGTTAAATTCTAACCTAGACCTCTGTTAAAACAGGAATGATGAAGTAGAAAAGCACAGCATCATACCAAAGCATGGTAGCTACCACAGGGATGAGGCTCTGGGGCTCCTCATTCAAGAAAATATAAGGAAGTTTCAAAAGAAATGTTGAGAATATCTGCTACAACTCATAATGGAGGCCGACTGTCACCTGTAAACAAATAAACTTTGTTAATTTAAAGGCACTATACAAATGTTTCCAGTCTGTTTCAATTCTGTTTCAATGGGTTATTCCCCTTAAGAAACTTTTCACTCTATTTCTTACCATAATTCCCTACCAACTCACCAAAACTGGAAGTCCTCCCCTAGGTTGCAAACTCGTGAAGTTCCTCTTAATTTTAGTTTCCCATTTCCACAATGCCCAGCAGAATAACTTACAAATTGTAAATACTTAGTAACTGATAAGTTGATATGAACTAGTCAACTTACCCCCTTACCTGTCACTCCAAAAATTATCACTTATTATAGCTATATTCACTATTATTGGCAGAACAGTCATAGATGAAAAGACAAGATTATTTATTTAGCAAACATTTTCCTCAAACATCTACCTAGGTACCATGCTAAGTGCTACAGATACTAGCATAAATAGCACATGATCCTTGCCCTTAAGTAACTCAATCTGTTATGAAAGATAAAGGTGGTATATTCTGAAAATTACAAAACATTGATTAAAGTAATTGAAGGCGGGGCGCCTGTGTGGCCCGATGGGTTAAAGCTCGGTGGTTAAAGCCTTTGGCTCGGGTCATGATCTCAGGGTCCTGGGTTCAAGCCCCACATCGGGCTCTCTGCTCAGCGGGGAGCCTGCTCCCCCCCACCTGCCTGCCTCTCTGCCTACTTGTGATCTCTGTCAAATAAATAAATAAAATCTTTAAAAAAAAATTTTTTTAAAGTAATTGAAGGTGACACAAAGAAATAGAAAGACATTCTATGGTCATGGATTGGAAGAATAAATATTGCTAAAATATCCATATTATCCAAAGCAATCTACACATTTAATACAATCCCTATCAAAACACCACCATCATTTTTTTACTGAGCTTGAACAAACATTCCTAAAATTTGTAAGGAACCAAAAAAGACACCAGATACCCAAAGCAATTTTGAAAAAGAAAAGCAAAGTTGGAGGCATCATAATTCAAGTTATATCACAAAGCTGCAGTGATCAAGACACTTTGGTACTGGCACAAAAACATATTGATCAATGGAACAGAACAGAGAACCCAGAAATGGACCCTCAACTCTACAGTCAACTAATCTTCAACAAAGCTGGAAAGAATATCCAATGGGAAAAAGACAGTCTCTTCAACAAATGGCTGGACAGCAACATGCAGAAGAATGAAACTGGACCACTTTCATATACCAGATATGGATTAAAGACCTAAATATGAGACAGGAAACCATCAGAATCCTCTAGAAACATAGGTAGCAACCTCTTTGACATTGGCTCTAGCAACTTCTTAGGAGATACATCTCCTGAGGCAAGGGAAACAAAAGCAAAAGTGAACTATTAGGACTTCATTAAGATAAAAAAAAAAACTTCTGCACAGAGAAGGAAACAACCAACAGAACCAAAAGGCAACCTGTGGAATGGGAGAAGATATTTGCAAATAACGTATCTGATAGAGGCTTAGTAACCAAAAGGTGGCTCAGTTGGTTAAGCATCTGCCTTCCGCTCAGGTCACGATCTCAGGGTCCTGGGATCAAGCCCCGCATCAGGATCCCTGCTGAAGGAGCAGTATGCTTCTCCCTCTGCCTGCCACATCTCTCTCTCTCTCTCTCTGTCAAATAAGTAAATAATATCCTAAAAGAAAAAAAACAACTTATCAAACTCAATACTCAAAGAAAAAATAATCCAGTTAAGAAATGGGCAGAAGACATGAACAGACATTTCTCCAAAGAAGACATACAGATGACTAACAGACACATTGAACAGACACTCAACATCACTCATCATCAGGGAAATACAAATCAAAACTATGATGAGATACCACCTCACACATGTCTGAATGGCTAAAATGAAAAACATAGGAAACAACAGACATTCACGAGGACACAGAAAGGAAAACCGTCTTACACGGTCGGTGGGAATACAAACTGGTGCACCCACTCTGGACAACAGTATAGAGGTTCCTCAAAGTTAAAAATATAACTATCGTATGACCCAGCAATTGCATTACTAGGTATTTATCCAAAGAATACAAAAATACTGATTTGAAGGGGCAAATCTACCCCAATGTTTACAGCAGCATTATCAACAATAGCTAAATTAGGGAAAGAGCCCAACTGTCCACTGACTGATAAATGGATAAAAAAGTTGTGGCATATGTATAGAATGGAGTATTATCAGCCATTAAAAAGAATGAAATCTTACCATTTGCAACAATGTGGATGGAGCTAGAATGTGTTATGCTAAGTAAAATAAGTCAGAGAAAGACAAATACAGTATGATTTTACTCATGTGGAATTTAAGAAATGGAACAGATGAAGATAAGGGGGGAAAGATAAGGGGAAAAGAGAGGTAAATCATAAAACAGACTCTCAACCATAGGGAATAAATTGAGAGTTGCTGGAGGGAAGGTGGGGGAGGGAGGATAAGTTAAATGGGTGATGGGTATTAAGGAGGGCACTTGTGATGAGCGCTGGGTGTTATAGGTAAGTGATGAATTACTAAATTCTACTCCTGACGGTAATATTACACTCTATGTTAACAACTATAATTTAAATACAAACTTTTTAAAATAGAAAAAAATAAGAAAGATAAAGGTAGAAATCAGTCACTAGGATACCCTATAATCAGTTTATAGCAAGTTTTCCAGAAAGTGCTACAGGTAGTGAAAGAAAGGGAAAACTGGCTTAGAATAAAGGCTTTAGAGAAGAAACGTCACGTGAAATATTAAGGAAATTAGCAGCTGCTGGACAGATGGACAAAAAGAAAAAGGATATTCTCAATGGAGGGAAGTAAAAATTATAGAGGTTCAAAAGAATACACAATATTCTGCGAACTTCAGGAAGCTTTTGGAGAGTAGCAAATGAGAAAAAAGAGGCATGAGAAAGGTCACAAAGATGCCTATAATGCTAAATAGCTGGACCTATGTCTGACTGAAGGAGGTTAGCTAGGAGAGTGATGTAATCCTTAAAAAGATCCTGGCAGTAGTGTGAAAGACAGGAGGAAGGACAAGACTGAGGCACAGGACTAAATCACATGAGACAAAACTTTCTTGACCTAATGGTTTATGGAATTATGTTGACCCAATTCATCATCAATGGTCACTAGGTCTATTTCCCAATGGGTCTCAAATTCAGATAGATATTTAGAGACTCCAGGTGCTGATTTATTTTAGAAAACTGTTACCTAGTACAATCTCAATCAAAAATCATGGCAAGAAATTCATAAGAATTCTATCAAGATGTCAAAATATTAATAACAAGTAGTTCTGGGTAGTGGGGATACAAGTCACGTTTTCTTCTTGTTCATCATATATTTCAAATTTTCTACAGGGCAAAATTAAAAATAAATCCTAGGGGTGCCTGGGTGGCTCAGTGGGTTAAGCCTCTGCCTTCGGCTCAGGTCATGGTCTCAGGGTCCTGGGATCGAGCCCCACATCGGGATCTCTGCTTGGCGGGGAGCCTGCTTCCCCTCTCCCTCTGCCTGCCTCTCTGCCTACTTGTGATCTCTCTCTCCCTTTCTGTCAAATAAATAAATAAAATCTTAAAAATAAATAAATAAATAAATAAATCCTAGAGCAATTCTTTGAAACTTAAAAGCTAGACCCGGCATTAACCCTAAAGAGCCAGAGATTCCTTCACCACATAAGTGACCCAAAGCTTCCCTTCACCACCATGGCACATTATACATAAAATACTCGCTCCTACATTAGAACCTAAACCCATATCCTCTCTGTTTCTGTAACACCCTCTTGTTCTGAATGTCTGTCTAAATTCCAACTTCATACCACAAGCTATACTGATTTTGTAAATGAATTATCAAAAGCTCATTATCTGCCCCATACATTGTGACACTCAATCACATCAGTTATTGAAAGCCTTTCTAAATCGTTCTCCAGTCTGTTCTTCATGTGGTTTTTTTACAAGAATATTAGAGCAAAATCAGTCCTATTCCAAAACAAATATTCAGACATGACTCATTTATGGGTATCCATGCATATAATTACACCAATGAATTGATCAACTGCAAATTTACATATATAACTACTACTAGAGAGTTTTCAAATCTATCATCTCAGAAAAAATTTGCCTACCATTAATGAGTTGAATTATGTCCCCTCAAAAATATACTGAAGTCCTAACTCTCAGTATCTCTGAATGTAACCTTATTTGGAAAGACAGTCATTGCAGATGTTCAAACTAAGATGAGGTCATAAGGGTAGGCTCTAATCCAGTACGACTGGTGTGTTTATAAAGGAAAATCTGGACATGGAGACAGAAACACACACACGGAGGTCACCACATGAAGATGAAGGCAGGGATCAGGATGATGCTGCTACAAGAAAAGGTACACCAAAGATTCCAATAAACCACAAGCTAGGAGAGAGGCATGAAACAGAGTATCTTCCTCACAGACACTGGAAGGAACCAATGCTGATGACACCCTGATATTGGACTTCAAGACTCCAGAACTAGACAACAATAAATGTCTATTGCTTACACTACCCCTTTTGTGGTACTTTGGTACAGCAGCCCTAGCAAAATAATACACCTACTAAGGGAAACCATGATTTTTTTTTTCCCCTGGAAGTCACTAAAGACAAAAACATTCTGAAGAAAGACTACAAAAAAGAAATAATAAACTTTCTTGCTATTCTTTTTTCAATCTGCCTGCAAGGGTGGTATTTATACCTAAGCCATCCTAGTGCCAAAAAATTCTAAGGACAGAGTTTCATCATAAAACAGCACACAATCAAACGGAGAGAATATTATTCTATAGCTACTGGGACATGAAAATACCATGAAATTTATATAGATTTCCTTTGTTTTGTAAAAGAGTTGCTCTGTGCTTTTTTATGTGCCTGTGAGAATACAATTTGACCCTTATAATCAAAAGGTAATATAATCAGTTACTCGATAAGAAGCAGTGAAATCAGCATAGATCAGTCATGGGCTCTGAAGTGACACATACTTCACTTCAAATCCTTGCTGTGTTACTCATCTTCTATGTGACTTGACAGTGCAAGTTACTTAACCACATTTGAGCCTCAAATTCACCAGTAAAATGAGAATTTTACATCTTACATAAACTGATTAAATACTATATATAATATGCTTAGCATACAATAAGAAGGTTTTACTACCTATATAAAAAGTAAAATTCATAAATTAAGGATTTTTTACAATTCTCTAGGGTAGGATAACTATTAGGCAAGTTTATATAAGAACAAAACTCTCCATCATACACACTATATATAAAAGTATAGTCTTTCGCTAGTTCCTTAAAATGCAGGATTTTCAGAATTTTAAAACTATTTGTCAAAATTCAGAACACAGGGATGTCTAGGTGGCTCAATTGGCTAAGCATCTGCCTTCAGCTCAGGTCATGATCCCCGGGTCCCGGGATTGAGCCCTGCACCCGGCCTCCCTGCTCAGCAGACAGCCTGTTTCTCCCTCTGCCTGCCACTCCCCCTGCTTGTGCGGGAGCTCGCACGTGCGCGCTCTCTCTCTCACTCTCTCTCTCTCTCTGGCAAATAAATAAATAAAATCATTAAAAAATTAAAAAAATCCAAAACACATTTAAACATATTAGTATTGGAACTGTAATATAAATAGGATCTTGGTGACTTTTGGCTCTGTCACAAATATCAGTTGGTATGTTGCTTTCAAAGCTCTATAATATCACTCCCTTATTCTTTCAGATCACTAAGTTCCAGCCAGTCCAAAACAACTACCTTTACAACTTAGACTGACATGAGACTGAGTCTAATAGTATAGCATAATGCAATGTAATTTTCTAGCAGGTATTACTGATGTTTTTGTCTTTTTTAAAATATAAATCTTATAAAATACACATCTCAAAAATGTAATTAAATAAAAATAACTGAATAAATTTTGGAATTTGTGTATTTGTTTTGAGAAATGTATAAATAATGCAAAACCTAATCAATCTCCAAAATTCTAAAGGACCTTGTTACCTCATGTGAACACTCTACACAAATATAAATTATACTTTGACTTTTATTGCAATAATAATAAACTGAAACTTACATCTGCATCTATATATAGTGAGATAAAAGAAGCTACATAACTTCTTTTTTGAACATAAGTTCAAAAAGACTACAAATATTATATGGAGAATAGAGGTATTTTTGTTCATCCTTTTTCAAAAACAGCTATCTACCTTGGTCAAATGTGTTAGCAAATATATCAACAACCCACTTCTCCTTGTTTGACAGGCAAATAGTAATTATTCTCGGCATCTTTTAATAAGCTTTGGTGAGCTATAAAAACATGTTCATGCGTAAAAAAGGTTCAGTGCTAAAATTCAATGATATTACCATCAAAGCTAAAGGGGAGTCAAGACCAAACACAGGTATTTTTCTAAATATTTTTGAAAACATGTTTGCCTTCATACTTAGTTTAATTCCTAACTTTAAGTTAAATGTACTTTGTTAGTTAAATTTTTAAAAAATGAATCTGCTTCTTGCTAAAAAACAGCACAAAGGGGCACCTGGGTGGCTCAGTTGGTTAAGGCTCAGGTCATAATCCTGTAGTCCCCGGATTGAATCCTGCCATCAGGCTCCTTACTCAGCAGGGAGTCTGTGTCTCCTTCTGACCCTCCCGCTTCTCATGTTCTCTCTTTCTCTCTCTCTCTCATTCTCTCTAATAAATAAATAAAATCTTTTAAAAAAAAAAAAAAGGCAGCACAAAGGCTGCTTTTCAGAAACAGTCAATTATTTTTTTATTTAGAGAGATATAATTAGATTGGCATACTTAAATAAGATAGAGTACTAGGAAAAATTCTTAGATCTTATACTTTAAAAAAAAAAACAATTTAGGGGCACCTGGGTAGCTTGATCCATTAGGCGTCTACCTTTGGCTCAGGTCATGATTCCAGGGTCCTGGGATGGAGCCCTACATCAGGCTTCCTGCTCAAAAGGGAGTCTGCTTTTCCCTCTCCCACTGCCCCCACCCAGCCCCCAAAGCTCAAGCTCTCTCACTCCCTCTCTCTCAAATAAACAAAATCTTTAAAAAAAAAAAAAAAAAAACTGATTTAAAGTTAGTAAATGCCACATCCAATTTATTCAAGATACTACATTAATATTATTTTGGCTGACCCTAAGTTACAATTTTTTTAAAGATTTTATTTATTTATTTGAGAGAGAGTGAGAAAGCACAACCAAGGGGAATGGCAGAGGGAGTGGCAGAGGGAGAAGCAGATTCCCCACTGAGCAGGGAACCTGACATGGGGCTCTATCCCAGAACCCTAGGATTATGACCTGAGCCAAAGGCAGACACTTAACTGGCTAAGCCACCCAGGCACCCCAATCCCAAATTACAATTCTAAGAATTTTTTCAAAAGGTAAATAACAGCAATGGAAAACTAAATATATTTTCTTTTCCTCTTAAAGTCTTCATGTAGGAGTATTTTAAAAATCACAAATATATTATATTAAGAAAATATAATCTGTTAAATTATGGGCAAAAGACCATATGAATAATTATTGCCCTGAAGGCCAATGACTATCCTTTTACCTACCTCATATGCAGTAAGCATGACAAGAACTCAATAAATAGATGTTAACTATCTATACCTCAAGAACAATAAGCACAACAGTAACAAAATTCTCATAAGAATCAAATAATGAGAAAATCCTAAACAGCTGGGATTTCAAAACAGGCCATGAACAAAGTTTTACAACATGCAAATCTAACATTAGTAGAAGAAAATTCTACCCTTTTACCCACTGAAAAATACATCATGAAATTATGTATTGGCTGTGTCAACAGAAAATACATAGCCAACACTAGTTTTGAAATAATCTCCACTTGGTCTGAAGTGAAGTCATTAGGGACTGAGTAGAAACAGTGCAGATATTTAAGCACCTATAATCCTGGTAGTATATATGGCAAAAAAAATACACTACACAAACAAACACACACACACATTTTTTTAACCATATTCAGATGTTGCTGTAAATAACACATCACCTTTCTTAAAAGAGATGATATATAACTAAGAGAGTAAAATAATATATATGGGCTATAGATTGTTGTCTCTCATTGAGGTCTCTCTGCTTTTAACATTGCTGGTTTGGTGGTTAAGATTCCATATTCTCACCAATACAGTCCAAATTCATATTACAGACATAGAGAAAATAAGTTAGTCAGGGGCTAATTTCCCCTACCCACACCTTTCCTGTTGAGTTTCACCTACTTGCTAAAGCAACAAGGAGAAATTTAAAATTCCTCATATTACACATTACAGATGTTCACCAGAACTTTCAACTAGACAAGAAATGCCTTTGAAATATTTACACATAGGCAGGCAGGCAGACAAACACACAGACACAGAGACACACAGACACAGAGACACACAGACACACACACACAGAGCTTTGTCTCCAGACAGAAATGTTACAGAAATGAAAGAAATCATATCTAATGAGTGTTAGCAAATAAAGCAATGTTAAATAAAAGGTGTACTGAGTGTTGGTATCTGATTACACTGGGTCTCTCCTCCCCACACTAATATGCTAGGGAAAATTTCCTACCAGAAGCTGCTGAATACGTAAGATAATTGACCTAAAATAGAGAAAAATGTGTTACCTGGGTTGCTTGTTAAAACACAACTATCCTAAGAATATTTATAGCACTGACAAAGCTACTATTAGTAGCTTCATCTTCCCTTAAAAGAATGATTACTACTATCACAAGTTTCCTAGTATATATTTATAGAAGGAAGCAAATAATTTATTAAACCAAGTTTTTGGTTTTGAGGCAACAAACTTGGGAAAAGATAGTTTTACAATAGGATACATTAACTCCATCTCTAGTTATATTGATATTTTTTCATAGGAGAGGCATGGCACTGTGTGAATATTATGACTCAAGCTTACTCATCTCAACTAAGAATGAATTAAATTTGTTAGAGTAAAAACCTGAAAGAGAACGTACATGCATGTAATTCTAGGTTGCCATTTTTAGAATAGGGTTTTTCTCCAAAGAGATTTTAAAAACATGTTTCCACATTATTCTATTTGTGCTATTCTCACTTTAGTGCTCTGGTAAGTTGGTTGCTAAATAGAAACAAGAAACAAACTCATTCTCAAATAGAAAGTCACATGTGATTTGGCCATACTATAAGTTACAAAAAAATTTTTTTGTCAAAATCTTGACTGCCAAAATATATTGAAAAATAGATACATGTACATGTGAAGAGACACTCAAATTTTTTTCCATCCCTATTGTCCTGTTCCAGTTACCATGAGAGATCAGAAAACTGATCGCATGGTAAGAAACCTATAGAAAGCGTCATTGTACCAAACTACCATTTTTCCCAGGAAAGTCCAGAAAATAAAGAAGAAAATTACAGGCTCTGCAGGACACATACAGTCTTCTCATTCTATAAGTAGTTTTCAGGCTGATAAGCCTTCAATGTTTTTCCCTACAGAAAAAAAAATATTCTAAGAGAAAAGTCTCTCTGGCATACACAATCACAAAGTTATACAAGCCTGGAGATGGTCTTTAATTACAAGCTACCACAGTGGTCACTCAGCCAGTACCCAAAGATGACAATGTGGACTGAAGAAAAGAGTGCTTTGAATCAAAGTCAGGAGAACTGAGCTTTATTCTTAGCTCTGGATTTACTATATGGTCTTGGGTAAGTTACTTAAACTTTTCTGAGCCTTTGTCTTCTTTTTGTTCTATTTTATTTCATATGGAAAATAAGAGGTTATCAAAAAACTTTAATTATGGCTAAAGGACATCAAAGAACATGTGGATCTATACACAACTTCACAGATGAGGACAGTAAAGCAGAGAAACATGACCACTGACAGGTGATTAGATAAAAAAAGTTTCCAACAGTCTTCAGGTCCAACACTTAAAAATTTATCTAAAAGGACAAATCACTATGTCAAGCTTTTTTTTTTTTTTTTTAAGATTTTATTTATTTATTTGACAGAGAGATCACAAGTAGGCAGAGAGGCAGGCAGAGAGAGAGGAGGAAGCAGGCTTCCTGCTGAGCAGAGAGCCCGATGCGGGGCTCGATCCCAGGACTCTGAGATCATGACCTGAGCCGAAGGCAGCGGCTTAACCCACTGAGCCACCCAGGCGCCCCTCAAGCTTTTTGACATGTTAGAGAAAATACATAAAGGGCAAAAAAGATAATCACCAAATTTAGGATGCTGATTATCTCTTCAAAAAGCCTTAAGGGTGGGTGCCTGCGTGGCTGGGTCAGTCAAGCATCCGTCTTCCGCTCAGGTCATGATCCTGGGAGGCCTGCTGGGATAGAGCTCCATGTCAAGCCTGGACTCCCTGCTTAGTGGAGAGCCTGCTTAGTGGAGAGCCTGCTTCTCCCTCTCCCTCTGCCATCCCACCCACCTCACTTGCGCTCTGCGGCTTTATCTCTCTGTCAAACAAATAAGTAAAATCTTAAAAACAGAAAAAGAAGAAGAAGAAGAAGAAGAGAAAGAAGTTGTCTTCTTAAGGGAATATGATCAAGAAGAGGTTCAGTTGCACTGGTAACATTTTGTTTCTGAAACTGAGTCCAGAGTACAAAACTGTTTGTTTTTCTTTATACAGCACATTTTGTCTGAAATACCTTCTAATCATTTTTTTAAGCAACCACTAAAACATCTTTAACCAAAAACTGAATGAAATAAATGAAAACATTTCTTTGGAATGTTAAAGGTCAATGGAAATAGTGCATGGGTTTCAAACATTCTCCTGATGAGTTTAAAAGGTAAATATCACTATGATCCCCCAATATATGGGAAAAAAAAGAGTGGTAGGCTGTAAATATGTTTATATAGGTGTTAGAATAACACACACACACACACACACACACACACACACACACATATACATACATACATACATACATACATACATATAAAACTATTTCCAATTTCCAGCTTGGTAAAACATTAAAAGTACACAAACAGCACAAAAAACAAAACGAACTCTATTATTAGCAGCATGATTAAGCCACTTAAGAATACTGAGGTACCTAATAATTAGTACTCTAAACATCTGCCTAAGAAAACTACTTTCAAGAGTCACATCTGATAGCCTAGAGTATAATCCTCAGAGTTCTTTGTTTGTTTATACTGAGACTGCAGTGATTTACCTAAAGTAACCAGAGGCCTTTGTAAACCTCTACACAGAACCTACCTGTAAAAACCAAGTGCCTCTGAAATCTCCGAAATTTTCCAACAAGAAAGTATAGGTCATTCAGCAAAATATATTTACTGTATACTACCATAAAAGCTATTTAATTGTTATCATTATGATGCAGATATATAATGGAAACAGATGTTCCTTTTTCCTTTCAGCAAAGCACAGGAAAAGCATAAACTTGCTGATATTGCAGGGACTACTATCATAGCACAATAGAGGAAAAAAGACATTAGCACATGACAATATTAGTTTTTACTACACAACTAATTGCATAAAAAGTATAACTTGAGATCATTAAATCAATATAATTTTCAGCACTACAGAAGGGAAACAAATAGATTTGTATAACCAGCCTATTTCACATCTGCAGATGAGAAAATACTTCTGAGAGACTAAGTACATGCAAAATGCTGCCACTGCTTTCAGAAGACAAGGAAAGAGTGTTGTTCTGTTTTCTTTGCTCGTGTAACATAAATTAGAATGCTGCTGCCTCTACACAGAAATTTTTTAAACAGTACCAGGATAAACTGGAAGAACCTTTCTGGAAAACAATCTGGCAATCAATATCAATAACCTTAAAAAAAGTCTATACCCTCATCCAAGTAAATTCTTTTGTAATAATATAATATAAGGAAATAACCAGAGGGACGAGTAAGATTTATTTAAAATGTCATTCATCATAACTTTATTTATAATAATGGAAAATTAGAAATCTAACTCTCCAATGGTAGAACAATGATTAACTAAAATACACATGTTAAAACATTTAACAGTCAAAATAAATGACTTCAATAATAATTTTAATTATACAGGAAAAATTTCACTGTATAATGCCAAGTGGAAAAAGCAGGATACAAAGTGGTATCCATCTATATATGTATAAGCAAAACATGTAAATGGTTGGAGGAAAAAGCAGAAATATGTACAAAATGTCATTTTTAACTTTTGTAAGTTATTATGAGCAAATACCAGTCTTTTAATCACAAAGCTATATTTTCATCAAACAATTAAACAATTCTCTTTCTGTGCTCTAATACTCTACGTCCTTCTCCAAGGTTTCTAAAAATCTTTGCATCAAATAATCCTATACATATTTACAAATAAATTGATTTAAAGTTATGTTGCCATATTATTTGATCCTAAAATCTGGCATACAAAGAAAAGTGTCTGTCAATCTCATAAACACATTTTTTTCTGAGTTAAATAAGATACTTACAAATTTGAGAAAATTTTTATGGTACAAATATTATAAATACTTACTTAGGAACTATTAATAATGATATGTTTTAAGTCACCAAGTCAAAGAAATTTTTCAATTAAAACTATTTCTAAACCAGATAAAGTAGCCTATTAATTGCTCTTCCCAATATGCCAATAAAAAGTTTGCCAAAGTTCTTATTAGGATTCCTGGTTTCATGATTCTATTTTTACAAAAAGAGCTGATTTGTCTTAGGCTATTACTGTCTATTACTTCTAGAAGTCTTGAGGAAAGGTGGGAAGCAGCAAATTCTGGCAATCTGCCTAAAGAGAAATCAATGAAACAAATTAATCCTTTGCAGGCTGCAATGACACAGTAATCCATCACTCAGAGCTGCTTTTATATACCAAATCAGAGAGCAGAGGAAAGAGCCCTGGGGGACATCACAGACAACAACTTACACCAACACTGGGAAAATACTGAGGAATCAGTTTATTTAAAGAGGATAGATTTCAGTTGATTGCGTATTTTGTCAAATAAAGATTTTTTCTTTCACAGCATAGTGAACCCAAGGTCCAACTGACTTTATCTTCAGAATTCAGTACCACAAATATGCTAGCTGACATCAAAAGGGGATGGATGTTTTTAAATAATTAGCATCATTAATCAGTATAAACAAATACCTGGCTAGAGTAATATTACCTTTTCCATTAAAATTCCAGGTGTTAAACACATTCCTTGTTTTCAGTAGGGACTAACTCTAAAATTCAGCCACTAATCTACAACTTAATTGACCAATTCCTGGTAAACAGCATGTGAAGTATTTTTTTCACACATAACATGGAACCATTCACAATATACGTAACTTTCTAAGTACTCTGTTAAGTTTAAAGACTTGCAAATTTTAATTTCATCTCCAGCCACAGAAGTTCCAACAGCAAATCAGACTATAAATAACTTGTTTTAAAATAATAAACAGTTCTTTAGCTTTGAATATCATCGACAATGCTGAAAGATAAAATCAAAAGTGGTTTCTTTTTTAAAAATAAACTTATATCAATGTACAATACATTCACACAGAGTATATTTATTTACACATACAAAAGAACATCTAAATTCACTCATGCCTATGGAGAAACTTACACACCTGAGTATGTCTTACTAGAGTAATGCATTCTGAGTGGAATTATACTTCCTAGATGAAAACTAAGAACAAAAACGGTAAAGCCACAATATATTACTATTGTTAAACATGTATCATTTTTGTGGGTAAATGTGAGATGTAAAAGAATTTCCAAGAAATATACAAAACAAAACCAAAAAAACCTGTCACAATGGTCCCTGAAATGTTAGAACCCAGAATACCTAATCACAGATGCAAAATAGAAAAAGGTTAAATAAATGCTACCTCATCAGTTTTTGAGTGGCATCTTTGATTCTGCAGTCCACGGCCATATGATTGCAATTCCTAGCCATGCTGATACATTTTTAATTCAATACATGGATCTAGTATTTATTGATTTAATAAGGTTAGGGTATTACATTGTTGCTGCTACTGATGAACTGTCAGCAATTCAATCAAGTAAAATCTTACAGAGGAATATATATTTTAGGGGAGAGAGAGACAATAGCTATGTAAATGTAATCCCTGCACTACATATGGTAGTGGCAAGAGCAAAGCCCCTTCCTTCCCAGTCTGCTTTGAGCTCCAGACATTTGCTTTTACTAAAGATGTTGGCCGCCAACTGATTGTCGTTACAGTGAAGAGACTGCAGCAAAGCCTTGCAGGTACACCTTCAAAATTAGGGAAAGTGATGATTTATCTCCCAGTTTCCACCCTCTGGCCTCTCTTCATAGGTTCTGAGGCATGTACACATGCATGCACGCACACACACACGCACACACACACACACACACCCAAAGACCTGAGCCCTTACCTTGTCACCTAACAGACCTTAAAGGAGCCTGCAGTGATTTCTCTCTCTGGACCCTAACACTGTCTACAGCTTCATTAGAAGGCAGGTGTACATAAAAGAAGGGAGAAAACTCACTTTCTCAAAAGCAGCTCTGCCAAAATACAACCAAAGGAGACAGACTTTAAAGGCTATGTGGAAGTAAGAAGGTATTACAAGATCCAGAATCAGAAAAGAGGAGAAAAATCCACCAAAGTTGCTGAAACACTTGGGGACTATTAGAAAGCTTTTTGCACCGCTGTGCTACCCTGCTTGTGGGCTGATTTTCCCAACGTAGACACCTGGGAAGCATGTTGTCCTCCAGCTTTTCCCTGACTTTGAAGAAATGGATAATCTAAGGAGTGGTGCTGCTGCTGGGGTCAGTAAAACTATGCTAATTGGTGAACCTAATTGCTTCAAGCAGTCCTGCCTCTAAACAGGGAGAACAGAGTTGATGGAGTCAGTCTGTTCCTAATAAAATGAAGAAGCACTGAATTAAATTCCCAAGGAAGGCACTATAAAAGTTTCCACAGTGTAACCAAATGACTTCACCTATGCTATTACCCCTAAGATGACATCTTTGAAAGAAAGCAGAGCCCAGTCAGGCTCCATATTCATAAATTGGCTGAGCTTAGGCCAGTGAATCTGGATTGATTTAAAAAGGCTTTTTCATCCTTCCAATCAAATGAAGTCACTGTTAATTAGATACTTTCTGTTAACAATGTCACTCTTCTCCACATTACCTGCTCACACTCCCAGCGCCTCTAGTGCAACATCTGGAGCACCGGTTCCCCTGCAATCAGTCCTCATAAGTTTGGCTGGACGGTGGTGGTATTTCCGTTTCTCAATCCCTGTCTAAAGGAACATACTATTCAGCGTACTGATGGCAAGATACATACCAACTCTCTAATTTGCGAGATTATAAAACAATCCCTAGGAAAGCTCTCCGGATACGGTTCCCCAAAGTATTTTTTTTTTTTTTTAATGAACTACACAATGGTTTTTCCGTACAGTTCCCGCCTTGTAGTAGATGTTTTCAAAAATACCAAAGGTCACAAAGTTAACTCCCACTGACTTTTCAGCTTTTTAAGGCCGAGCTCCTCCTTAAACTAGAAAACCGGGTTTGAGGTTTCCTAGCCGCGCCCTGAGAGTTGCTCCTTACCCACCTCAGCCCAGCACCTGAAGAGGACTAGGTGCCCAAGGCAGGGCCAACTGTCAGACAGCTGCGGAGCCCCGGAACACGGCAAAGGCTCAGGGCGCTCGAGGCAGGGAAGGGCAAAAAAGCGTAATGGGGACGACTACAAAGGCGGTCTCTTTCCACGGTGAGTCTCTAAACTTCACAAAGTTGGGCCAAAAGCCGGGTCACACTCCCTCTGGCCCATACCAAGAAGTGGGCTGCACCAACCCCGGGATACAAACTGCCAGCGCCGACCGAGGGCGTGGGCCTGGGGTTCCAAAGCCTGCGCCTCGCCGGTCGAGCCTGGTTTCCTTTATCAAATCTTACCCCGCGCAGGCCCAGGACTTTGTCACTCCGGCCAGCTCCGGGGGTAAGGGCCTTCAGCACCGGCGAGAGCGCGACCCCGGCCCTACCGCGAGGTCCTGGCGCGCAGATCCCACGAACCCGGACCCTCGCCGCGCGGAGTGACACGCTTGCGTCGAACGGCCGGAAGCCAATCCTGCGAGCGAGGCTTCGTGCCCGGATGTGGGCCTCGCTTCCGGGAAGTGCTCGGGCCGGGCTCGTAGTCCCGGCCTGGGATCCCGGGCTTCGAGGGAGGCAGTGGGAGGGGCCCCGGGGCCCTAATAGGGAGCCAGGTTCGCAGAGGGCAGGATTCGTTCGCAAGGGAGAGCCCTTGTGGGGTGAGAAGTGTGAGGAGACACACGGGAGTAAGGGCCCTTGACTGAGACGTGCATGGCGCGGCCTTGGGCCGTAAGCCTCCTGGCCGCCCTCAGGGCCCACACCGCTCAGGGCCCACGCTGATCCTAGGGCTTGGGCCGACAAGAGGCCGCCACAGGCAATTCACGACCTTGGCAGTCCAGAGGCAGCAGGCCTTCAGGAAAGCCTCAGGGACCTGCCGCCTGATCCTGGGCAGGGAGCTCCTGAGCGAGGGTGGCCGGCCGGGGCGTGAACCTGCACCCGGGACCCTGTCCCTGGCTCTGAGGCGCCCAAGGATCTTGGACACCAGGGCCTTGGAATTCTCCCCTGCTGGGAAGACAGAAGGGCGAGGGTGGGGGGTCCACAGCCAAGCGACAGTGAGCCTTCATTTCCTAGACATCACAGAGGGCAGAACTACACTGGATGAGGGTAGACAGTCACGGTGGAAGGACAGAACCATAACGAGACAGGCACACTCTGGGAGTTGGGACTCTTAATTACATTTCTTCAAATCTTTGACCCCAAAGCTTCGCGGGTGACAATGTACGCCTTCTCCGCAAGAGGGTTTGGGGAAATTAACTTTCCTGGGACTCTTTCATCCCTCGTATGTGGGCTCAGGGAGGAAGGCAGACAATAGCAGTCGCCGAAACACCTGCGATCTCTCAATATAATGAAATCTGGACAGTAATTGGAGTTGTTTCTCCTTCCGATTCCAGAGGGAGCTCAAACCTGCAGCATCAAGGTTATCCTTCTCCAAAGAGTAAAACAAGATACTTGCAAAATCTGCTAGGGACACAGCCGCCCGCACCTGAAGGGCGTTCCCCCTCGCAAACGGAAACAGCGATCTGATTTTTTTTTTTTTCCCCCATTCTAGCGCCTGGAGGGAACCTAAATTGGCTGGCTCTGTGTAGTACAATCCTTTGACCCTCAGGAGATTAAACTAGAACTGAGCAAAGAGAAAAGCAAGGTGCTGGGGAGAGAGTGGTGGGCCGAAGTCTGGTAAAGGTGCTAAGAAAGAACTGCTCTGACCCGGCGGCGGGACCCAGCGCTGCTAAATCCTGGGACGCCCGACCCCAGGGCTCTGAGCAAATCCGGCAAAAATATGGCCACGTGCTTTGGCTCTGCGGTTTGGAGCCACACACACACACACACACAGAGCGGCATTTGTCTTTTTCTCTTGGTCCTGGGGTCCCTCTCAGGTTGTTCTGACAGCGGAACCCCACGAGTAACCCCCGAGCTCGGCCACTTGACCACTTCGCTCATGCTGAACGAGGGGTAACTCTAGAGAGGGCAAAACAAACTGCTTGCCGTATGGGGACCCAGTCCAGCATAGAGGAAGGGCTGATAGAGTGACAGAGCCCAGGGAGCAGCGGCCGAGGCGCTCCTCTCACACACCGGCCTTTCACCCTGAGCTCTCCCCGGCTCCTTGTCACGCCCCGCTCTCCGGGGCCATGCGACAACCCCTTGACAGCCCGAGCTCCGCGCCCTGGTGGCTCCCAGGTGCCCCACCCTGAGAGCCAGGGCTCACCCGTAACTGAAGCCTCTAAATACGAACGGCACAAGCGCCGCTTTTCCTGCATCCAGATCCGCGCCTTAAACTCCCACCTAGCAATGACTCGCCGATGTTTGGGGTGGTGGTTGTTCTTTTAAAAGTATGTTAAAGGATCACTGGCGTCTCCCTGTCAAGACATTACGCCTTTATCCCCATCAATTAACCACACCTCCGAGGGCTGCTTTTAAGAACTAAATTGAGCTGCAGAAGTAGGTATACCCTTTCAGGCAGATGTTGTCATCGCCCGCAGAGATAAACGGCCGGCGGGGCCAGCCCCGCAGGTTCAGCAGCTGCCCGAACGGCGCTGGACCACGCTAAGCACTCGCAGCTGCGGGACTGGAAGCGGGGTCCCCACCCTACGTTGCGCTACTGCGCGGAGCCTGCAAGAACCGGGAGGGCCCTAGCTCTCGGACCTCAAGCGTTGTGCACGTCAGGGGGAAGTGTGTCCAGAGTTGTGCCAGGGAAAACGCCGAAATACGAGCCTTGCGTTTTTGCGCAGAGAAGTAAAGTGGAGAATGTTAGCAAAGCCGGAGCTCCCCGCCGGAAGAGGGGCGTGGAAGACAAGAGGACAAAATAATGAGTTTGGCTGGCAGCCGTCCTCCGGCAAACCTCACCTCCTCTTCCCGCCACTGTTGCCTCCTTCCTCCTTGTAGCAGACCCCCTTGTGGAGGAAGGCGCAGTGTTGTATAGGGATGCTAGATACGGAAATAGGGAACCCGGGACAGAAACGTCGCATTTAGGACAAAGGGGTTCACTAGGGACCGCCGCGGGCTTCCGCACAGACGTGTTTTTCCACTCTTTCTCAGCCCCAATCACTCCCCAGGACTTGGGGCAAGGCTGTCGCACGCAGCTGGGAGGCCCCGAGGGCTGAAGTTAGGAGGGAATAGGGGACGTGGCCCTCACTGCAGTTGCAGAGCTTTCCTCCCGACAGTGACCACGATAAATTTAGCCAAGGCTAAAGGAGATTAATTTCCCAGCATAATCCAATTAAAAGATTTCTAAAGTAATCTTTTGCGGAAATGAAAAAAAAAAAGTGCGCGAAGAAAGAGGGGACTGGTTCTGATGACAGTGATTTATAACGTCGGCACAGCTGCGCTGGTCCCTGGCTCTCAGGCACGCGATTTGACCAGAGCATCCCGTTGGTGCCGCCAGTCCAAACCCTCGCCTTTCTGAAAGACAGCCATCCATCACCCCAACCTGGGCTAGGGTTGCTTACAAGCACCATAGACTTTTTTAAGTGCTATTAGATTTATGGTCTCTTTTTCGACGCCCATCCAGAGTAATTAACACATATGTTCTAAATAGATGATAGTTTTGTGAGCAATAAAGCAATTACCCATCGTTGGAGCTGACAGTTCCTCCAACTAAACTCCAACCAGCAGCTAATTGGAAAAGTCATTTCAGCTCCATTGTCTGCAATTAGTCCTGCTAAACTACTACACCCCAACTAGCTGGTTTGAGGTTAATTTATTCAGTGTTGTATTTGCAGGAACGAGGCACTGGCACGAAGGGACTTGCCTTTTGCCCCTCCAGACTGCACCCTGGAACTAGAGAAGCAGGTGGGAGTGAGAGGCCAATATTTTGGGGCCAGAATAATTCCCAGAGGAGGAAGTGCCTGGCTGCTTCAGCTTCAAGGTCAGTGTCCAGTTCGCTGAACAAGGCAGACAGAAAAGGCCATTGTTTCTCCTACTGGGTAGTAAAAAGTGCTCAGTGTGTGTTACCAAAACCTTGGTTAAAAGTAAGTATAGAAGAGGCAACTAGATCCTGAGCTCACCTTTCCTCCCGCACACCCAGTCCTGACCCTGAGCTACCAAACTGTCCTCAATAGATAAATGTGGACTCAAACCCACCAAAAGAGCAAAATTCTGCGCCCCCACTGAGGAGAGGGAGCTTCCAGTTCTTGGAGTAATTCAGAGAAAGAAAAGACTAGAAAAGTCAGGAAGACCTGCTCTTGCCTTCAGCATCTCTGAACACAAAGTCACTTCACCCTTGATACTGGGCTTTCTCCTTGACTTTTTCCTTTCTTTCTTTTTTCTTTTCTTTCCTTATCCTTTTTCTTCTTTTCTTTCTAAAGTTAAGCCCAGTGAATCCAATACTTGTGCACAGTGAGTGGAAAAAATGTGTTAAACGTCGGTTTGACGCCCCACCGGAGCTTCCAAATATCCAGCGGCTGGGATTCTTCTACTTAATTTAATCTTTATTAGACAGGGCGGCTCCTACCCTCCTATTCACCAGGAAACACCAGGAAACGGATCTGTTGGGGTTCAGAACTGAGGACGGTAAAGGAGAGGAGTTAAAGAGGATTAATCCTCTCCCTCCCAACCTTGAACTTTGGAACTTCGATCTCCTGTAGACTAGGGTAGAGAGGAGGGGTTCAAGGTCCCAGATCTGACAGCGAAGGGTCTCTGCAGTCTGTAACAGGGGGCAGGGAGGCTGGCAGGTTGAGATGGGAACTTGTAGCCCTGGTAACCATGTATTCCTCTACAGGAATTTACAGCAAAGTGACCCAGGCTCTGGGAGAAATGCGAATTTTACTTGAAAGAACATGAGGGGAGGCGGGGAGTGCAGAGAGCTTCTTAGGAGGTAAAGTCCAGTGTTTTCAGTCTTAGAAATCAAATGTCCTTTTCTGGGTAGTCATTTATACTTCAGCTGTGGACTGTTTCTCCTTTTTAAAGCAACTGTAATCCTTAAGGAAGACAAATTAAGTGGTATTTTAGTTAGCATATAAAACTTAACTAAAATAATTCTCATTTCAAAGCAAATTGCAATCACTTGTTCAGTTTCAAAGGTTTGGAGGTATGTATCTATAGCAAGAAAAACTTTTAAATTGCCTAATGTCAGGCTCTTGTTTTCCACTTATTTATTGTGTTTTAACCAATTTAATTCCAAGAAAGACTGAAAAGAAAAAATTCTGGGGAGAAATTGAAAGCAATGGTCTTGCTTTACCCCATCTCCTCTCACCTGTCATACAGTCTCTACCCTCTGAAAAGAAATCTTCCCATTAGTGTGACTTCCAGTTGAAAACAGAAAGGAAATAAGATGTTTTCACTAAAAAGCTGTCCATCGTGCTCTCAATTATTTGCTTTCTTTGGGGGGACTTCAATATGACATCTCAGAGTGCGGGGGCAAGAAAAAGCTGAAGGAAGAGTCAGCTGAAAAAATCACCAGGACTTGGTAGAGAATCCTCACGTGGGTGTGGGTGTGTGAAGGCAAAATAACCACGCAAACCTTTCCCCCAGAGTGTAGAAGAAACTTTTATGTATATATCCATGCACTCTGAAAAATCTTTAAGCACAAATGTGCAGAAATGTCGTCCTATGTAACCTCAGCTAACTATCCACACACGTAGATTCACTTCTGGAGTAAAGGCATTTCACTGCTCCTATAGCTTCTTTCCTTAAGAGCGATTAAATGGTGTCTATTCAAAGTTGCTGATCCATAGAGAAAATAAGAGCAGATAAAAGGAGATTTCAAGTGACCTCCTCGTCCCTTTCACACCAACCTGAGCCCTAGAATAGCCAAGGATCAACTAACACAAAAGCCCTTTCCTTTTTCTTTTCAGCTTCAGAAGATTTCCTGCAAAGGGTTAACAATAAAACAGAACTATCCTCAAGTTTGTTAGATCATGCTTTCCGAATACTTTATTAACTCCTCCTATAGTTGGGCTAGGTTTATTATTCACCTCTGAAACAGGTAAATAAAATATACATAGCATAACAGAGGACATTATTATTTACTGCCCCATGTGGTTTGTATCAGTGGTGTGTACTATGCTCATACTTTTTCATTTAAACTTTACCTAACCCTCCCTCACTGATGGAGGACACTGTAATAAACATATCTTTCCACTGACAATTTAGAAGTTAATGTTAGCTTTATTATTTAGACCAAATTTCTAATAGGTAAATACTATTGTAATATGACCATAGTTACCAACAGATCTGCTGGCTTTGTGAGTCAACACTTTTTCACTAGTTTATTTTATAGGCCATTCAGAAAGTGACATTAAGGAATTAAACATTAATATGTTTAATCTGACTTGAATCAGTTACAACTCAGATCTACTCTGATGGGCTAATTCTGCAGTAAAAGAAATAGGTGCCCTGACAGGTAACTATGAAGAGAAATTATTATATGGTTTAGCAGATTGTATTGTCAGGGAACTTTAACAAGCTTCCAAGTCATTTCAAAATTCCAACTTTTCATCCAAACACAACCCATTTTCCCCCAGGAAAAAGAACCACGCAGTTATTCTTCATTCCAGCCCAGCATTTAAAATAAAGAAATACACTCTGCAGCACGAAAGTCTCCAGTTCTTTCCTTCTTTTGCATAAATGCATTTAGATAGCTAAGGCTTGATTTTTTACAAAAAGTAAATATTTGGCCTTGGCTTCTCTAGTGTGCTAGGGATGATTGTCACTTTTCCTCCGACAAAAGGCTTGGATTTGCATCCAAAGGTCAGCAATTGCTCTCCTACCATCCTCCCGTGGCCAGTCCGGGCCCTCTAACTGGAGGCCCAAGCAGAAAGGGGAAACTGCTTCCCTTATCTCTCCTTCCAAAATATGTGCTTTAAATCGCTGGTTTGTGATGGAAACTAAACCGTTTTCTAAGGTAAAGCAATTATCTCTGGGTGTTTTGACCCAACGGTGACAAAGAAAAAATGCCTACTAGAAGGATAGTGAATATCCAAGCCTCCTGATCCGTGGTTCAACTCATGGGCAGGCTAATAGCAGGCAGTCCAGCAGAAGCCCAGATCCCGATTTGGCCTTTCCATCCTTGTTTTCATTTTAACAAAGGGAGAACTTTTTACAACCGGGCAGCCACAATACAGACTGAGTTCAGTCTTGTGAGGAGGGATTTCTGACACAGGCAGGGGCCTTTGTTTGTTTGTTTGGGTTTTCATTTTGACTTCTTAATAATCATGAAACATTGGGCAGGCATTCCTGTGCCTCTCTCCACCCTCTTCTTCAGAGTATCATTCTAAAGACTATTTTAAATGTATCTTCTTCAACTGTGTTCTTCCTGGGCTTAATCTCATGCCAAGGGAGACTAATTGATTCGGCACCTTTAAAACAAGCTCTTTGGGAAAGGTCTGCAGTAAGAGCAGAAGAACTGACCTTTCTCCCAGTGAGTGCTGGCATGTTCATCTCTCCAGATGGGTGTGATAAAACAGGGTTATTTCTGTGCTCTCGTCTCTCTAAACAGAAAAATATCACTTTTAACAATTTAAAGGGTAGGGGAAAGGTATAGGAGATAACTTTCTACATATTTCTGGTCATTTGTAGGGTCTCATCACCCTTGAACTAGATGTAGAAAATGTTCTCGCAAGGCCACCTTTGTTTAGTGAGATTTACCAAAAAGCCAAAATGAATGGTCTGGTGAGTTTTGGAAGAGTAAAATACCAATATCAAAAAGGTCATAGGATTAATGAAGAATGATTCAGCCTTCCTGGAAAGAAAGATTTAGGGTAGGAGGATGTTAATTGGCTAGAAAGTCTGCTGGGATCCAGATTCTTGGGCCAGGAATGCAAGTCAATGAAGTATATGCAGCCACCAATCTCTGCTTCTCTCCTTCTCCCCCAGGTCATAACTGTTTACTGGCTATCCAGCTAGGAGAGATCAAATGTTTTGTGGAAGATCTCTTAAAAAGTAATTAAGGCTGAGCCACGATGCGGAAATTGTAAGCTTACAGCCCAAATCCTCCCTCCCAAGCCAAGGGGTAACTTCTCATCTCTTAGGGGAATGACACTGGAGATTGTGTGCACTGAATAGACTTGTGGGGACCAGACTGTCAGAGGAAGCCTTCAGAAAGGAAGTTGGGGAGCCTAGAACCTGGGAGTCTTTTCCCATACCTGGACGGGCCTCACCAGGAGAAAGAGACCTTGGAGAGGACCCAGTATATATGGCCACTGGGATGGCAGTCTCAAGTAGGGTATTGAGGCAAGGGCCACGGTGGGCCTAGGTCCGAGAGCCACATGCACATACTTAGACCTAGCAACCAAGGTTAAGGGCTGAGGTGAGAAAGGAGGGAAAGAGATCTGGAGAAGAGGAGTGAAATAAGGGTGGATCCTGCAACTGTGTTTTCTTCTCCTGAAGCTGCGTGTGCCCAGACACTTGGGTGGACTATCAGTTGGGGGAACTACATGTTCCCACAAAATACGATCATTTTTCTGTTCTACCCAACAACAACAGATACCTTATGTCCTGGTTGAGTGTGGGATGCATAAGACCCCAGGACCAGTGTGCCAAGTTGAACCAGTAACAAAGGACAGCCTCACAGAGAGAAAGCAGAGCTGCCCATGGACCTGAGCTGACCCCTCGCCCCCGTCGCTCCGTGGAAGCCATTTTGCTAGGGCTGAGGCTGTGAGCACAAGTGGAGGCACACCCACAGAGTGAGCAAACGTGGTAGGGAACACAAGGTCCGTAAGAAGAACAGCAACCTGAGCTCCGCTTGCGCTAGAGGAGTCCCAAAGGAGGACAGCACTTTTCCTCGAAAAAACTCAGTTTCTTCCTGCCTGCCCCCTCTTGAGACAGAAATGTAGCACACAGGACCGGCGGAGGGGCTATCTGTCCCCTGCTCCGAAAAGCCGAGAGTTTCCACTGCTGTGGGCGCCACCACCAACAGCCCCCATCTTCTAGACTAGGGCCGGGTGCAGCATCCCGTCTTCCCTTCCTTCTGGAGGAGCGGGTGGCTTCGCCTGAAGCCTCGAGGGCCCCGACTGTCCCCACCCCCAGGGTCTCTCTCAAATTTGGAAGCTCAGGGTGGGGGCTAGCGGAAAGAGCCCACAGTGAGGGCGAATAGGTTCCGCCGCTCCCGGGAAGTCTCGGTTCATCCACGCACTCTGTCTTCCCTCTTGCCTGCGTGGCCGGACCGAGGCCAGCCTTGCCCGGCTGGCTTACTCTCTAGACCTTCTAGCCCCCGGGCGCGGCCCCGGGCGTCAACTACCCCCGCCCCCTGCGCCAGCCCTGCGCGCCCTCTGACGCAAACGCGCGCCCCTGCCCAGCTCAGAGGAAAGCGCTCTTGTAGGTTTTAATTGAGGCTCTTCCTTTCACACACACTCCCTCCGTCCCCACCCCTGGGAGGTGACCCCTCCCCGCCCCAGCCCTCGTGCAGCGGCGCGAGGAGTATGCCTGGGCCGCGGGGCGGGAGATCTGATGCTCTGTCGCCGCCGCCGTCCCGGGTTCTCCACTGGGGAGAGCGGCTTGGTGTCCCTTTTAATCCGCTGACATTATCGCCCACATCAAAGAGGCAGCCATCGATCGCGTTACATTAGGGGATCCCGTTACACACAGCGCCCGCAGGTGGGCGGCAGGAGCCGAGCTCGTAAGGCTCTGGCCGGAGCCAGGCTAGGCGCGGGCAACAGGGCCAGCCCAGCCAGGCTCAGCAGCCGGTTCCACCGCGGTTCGGGCTCTGCACCAGCGGGACCGCCGAGCGCGTGTTAAACGCCCGCCCCTCCTCTGCCACAGGGCTGGAGGCCCGGCATCAGTCGCCCACTGGTTGGGGGGGGGGGGGCGGGGGTAGAGGGTAGAGGATGGGGGTGGGGAGACCTGTTTTGAATTTGGACTGACGCTTGGCTGACACGATCCTCAGCTCTAGGAGGGCGCGGCGGCTGCGGTCCCTGCCTCCGCGCGGTGGCGGGACAGAGGCTGGGTGAGGGTAGCTTCTTAGCAGGCCCCGCGGAAAGTTCTCCTCATCCCGCCCTGGTTGCCTGGACTCCGGCCCTGGCCTGCAGAGGCCAAGAGATCCAACCTCCCTACCTGTCCGCGCTGCCAGCCCCAGTTCAAAAGAAACGATAATCATTGCGTTACTTGCCTGGTGGGGAAGGACTTAGCCAAGTCTCGCTTCTGGTGCCCACGACTCACGGTCCAGGGTCCGAGGGTGGCTGGGCCCGCAGACCCGGCGTCCGGCGGGCCTCCGGTTCCCTGGCGCTCGCTTTCGCCTCCTCTTCCACTTGCTCCGTTCTCTCTCCACGTTCTCTTTCCTTCTCCTTGTCTCCCTCTCTCTGCCTGCTTCCTCTGCCCTCCACTGCCTGCCTCTGTACTATATAGGGAGTAAAATTTAGAATTTATATATAGAAAGCTTGTTCTCTTTTTCCTTTCTCTTTTAAATCTTTTCTTCTTTCTTTCTTTCTCCCCTCCCCCCCCTTTTTTTTTTTGGTCTTTTAATCGTGTTCATTTCCCCCATTTTAATTGACCAGGAGACGTGAGAGCGTTTATTTGGGGAGGGGGCCGAGGGCAAGGAGCCCCTGCCTGCCCCAGTCGCCTCCTCTCTGTCAGCTGCGTACAATGGGCCGCCGCTTGCAGAGTGCATTGACTGTCTCTCCATTATTCGAGCTGGAGGGGCTGTGGGGCAGGCACGGAAAAGGCTTTATTCTGCTCTTTAAAATCATCGCTAGTCACTAAGCAGTCGCTGACTCCAGACTTGTAGGCTGCAGAGACCGGGGAAGCGCAAAACGCACCCCAAACACGCAGCGCTTCCCAAACCCCTCCCTGGCGAAATTTAAAGTGAGAACGAGTTTTAAAAAACAAACCCTACCTCTGTCAATACAGCGTGGCCATTTGCACCCACCTTTACCTGAGGGCGTGTTGAGGATCGGGATGCTGGAGCTGAGACAAACTTTTACGCTCTCCCGAGTCGAGGGGCGGGCGGGCGAGCGGGGCTCCCACCCCCAGCGGCTGCCGCGGCAGCTTTGTCACTCCGCACAGCTCCGCGCCCGCCTGAGCCTGCCTAGGGAGCGATCTCAAAACGAGGGGGGTGCGAGTGTGCTATTGGAGAATATGTAACTAATAGAAGTATCATTTTCCCCAGTACGATCTTTCAAGGAAAAAATTCCATTGAAAGAATTTTCAAAGTCCTGTCTCGGTTTGGAGAAAAGGCGCAGGCTGCCTGCGGGGAGGGGAGGAGAGACCCGGCTGTGCGCCTCCCGGGCGCGGCTCCCGTCCGCTAGGTGGCAGCCGGAGCCAGCGATTCCTGCAGGCCTCGCGGCAGGACCGCTCCTCCTGCCCGCCCCTCCTCCCACGACCAATCGCCTTCGGGAATCGGGGTCTCTCGCTCGCTCTCATTCTCTCTCTCTCTCTCCCAACCTCCCTTCCTTTCTCCCTCCCTCCCCATCTCCCTCTTTCTCCCCGTCTCTCCCTCTCTCAATCTCCTCTTCTTCTCCTTCTTTCTGTCTCTCCGTCTCTTTCCCTCTGCCTCCCTCCCTCCCTCTCTCCCGCTCTCCTCCCTCTCCCCTGCCGCTGCCCCCACCCTCCTCTCCCCACTCCCCCCTCTCCACCTCTCCCCATCTCCCATTTTCCCTTGTCAGTCGCTCGCCCCTTTCCTCTTCCTGGGACTCCGACTTGACCGCACTAACTGCCCCCCCATATGAGGACTTACTACTGTTTTATCAGTAATTAAGCGTTGTTGTTTGAAGTTTGGAACAGCCTGCGAATACCAAAGAGGAAAAAAGAAAGAAGGAAAAATCGGATTGATTGTAAAGTTTATTTTTAAAATCATCATGGGATGAATAGCAGCCGTTGATTCAGATTGATTTTGTGGCAATAGCTGCATATTTCAGGAGTGTGTTTTGTCATAATTAAACCTTTAAAAGCAATGTATACTTGGGGCCAAAACGGGGAGTCCTTACCTTGTTTCTTAAAGGATATAAAAAGAGCAGAATCCACACTTGGATTATGCTTATATGTGAACGAAGAAAACAATTCAAACCCAGCATATTTCGTGAATCATTAAAATCGTAAGAGTTTATTTCTCATTAAAATTTTTCCTAACATTTTCAACGACACTCTCTTCACGCTCATAAAACCTAATTTTAAAAACTTTTCAGAAGAAATCAAAATAATTTCCTTCTAATTCTTTCACCCATTACTAGGCATTCTCCCCCTCACCATCCCTTCCCCCTCTAGTGTTCGTGTGCGTGTGTGTGTGTGTGTGTGTGTGACCATAGACGACCCATACTAATCAGGTCTCAGAGTAAATAGCAGCGCAGGGCGATCTCATGTAAATTGCGCTTGTCAGAAGCACACCCCCCTCCCTCACTTTCCCTCCTCCTCCCCTCACCATCCCCGTCAGTAGGTAGCTAAGAGGGAGGGGGAAAAAAAAGAAAGAAAGGAAAAGAGGAGGGGGGAGGGGCTCTCCAACCAATGGCGTGCTGGAGGCTTGGCTAACCTTAGACTCCCATTTTCTCTCCCCCCCGATTCAGGGCTCTGACCAGTCAGTCGCCTTTGATTATCAGTTGCCAGCAGCCCTTCTCTTGGCTCCTTGACACGAGCTCCATATAAGGCAGCGATCTCCATAGAAACGTGTCAGTTTCAATAGTAGTGTCAAAGTTCACTATATACAGACATTCGCGCAGATCCCCCTTTCGGAAACATTGCTCTGCGAGTCCTCCCGTTTAAACGCATTCAATTTTGGGGTCTCTCTCTCTCTCTCTCTCCTCTCTCTCTCTTCTCTGTCTCTCTCTTCTCCTCCTCCGCCTCTCTCTCTCAGTCTCTCTCAATCTCTTTCTCTCTCTTCTCTTCCCTTCTCTCCTCTCTCCCTTTTCTTACATATTCTATTAGTTGTTTCCCTTGTATTCCTCTTCTTTCTCTTTTTCTCCCTCCTCCTTGTCTTTTACTCCATTCCTGCAGAAGAGAGAGGGCTAAACTTAAAAAAAAAAAAAAAAAAGGAGGAGGAGGAGGAGGCACCCCCTTCGTATTCTTCTTATCGTTATTTTATACATATATGATTTTTTTTGGAGGGAGGGTGTTGGTTCCCGGCTGAAGAGCACTTATTTAAAATACTAAAAAAAGAACATTTTTGGGCGATCTCCAGGGTTTTTTTAACTAGCTCTGTGTGTTATAGCAGAAGAAGCAGAAGAAGGAGCAAGAAAGAGGAAAAGAAGAGGATTATTTATTCGACCTACTTTGGATGTCTCTCGCTTTTTTTTTTTAATTGCAATTCTTTTTCTTCTGATTTTTATTTTTTCGATTTCTCTGTGATTTCGTCGCCGGCGTGAATTATCTCGTATTTTTCTCCCTCTCCGTCACCTCCCGAAAGAAGAAGGCAGCGAGAGCCCGGCGCCACCGGCACAACAAAAAGAGCAAAGTGTGTGATCCTCCTCGCCGGCTGCCTCCCTCTCTCCAGCGCTGCCTTCCTGAATGGCTGGCTGCGTCCAGCCCTGGACCTGGCCCCCCCGACACCAACGCGCCCTGATCACCGCCGGCAGCCTCGCCCCGCGCCCTGCTCGGCTCACCGCGCTCCCCTCAATCCCGAGCCCAGCGAGGGCTCCCGCCGGGACAGCGGCGGCGGCGCGGGCGGCCCCGACTCGGGCTCGCGCTCCGGCTGCGGCCCCGACTCCAGCTCGGACTCCCGCCCGGGCCCCGGCTCCTCCAGCGGCGCTCGCCGCTGCAGCTGAGGCGGCGACTCCAGCGGCGCCTGCAGCCGCGACCTCCTCCTCCTCCTCCTCCGCCTCCTCCGCCTCCGCCGCCGCCGCCGCCGCCCTCGCCGGCTTCCTCTATGTCGGCTCAGCCGGCGCGCAGCGTGTAGCCGGAGCGGCCGGCGGGCGGGCGGGCGCCCGGCGCGGGTGAGCGAGTGTGTGTGAGAGTGTGTGTGTGCGCGGGGGTGCGGGCGAGGCGGAGGGCGAGTGTGTGCGCGCGCCGTGGCCCATGCCCGCCGCCCCCGGCGCTGCGCCCCGCGCCGCTCCCGGCTGCCGCCTGTGCCATTTCTGATTTTGCAACTTGGGGAAGAAGAAAAAAGCGAGAGAAGGGAGCTTGCTCGGTGGGGGGGGGGGGGGGGGGGGGGGGAAGGGGGGGGGGGCCCCCCCAGGATCGGAGGGCGGGGGGGGCGGGCGAGGGGAGCAGGGGTGTTGGGGGGGGAGCCAGAGAGCCTGGGGGGGCTGCAAAAAGAGAGAAAGAAAACAGCAGGAACCACAACAAAACGCCAGCAGGGCGGGCGGGCGCGCAGCAGCAGCGGGGCGGCCGAGGCAGTAGCGGCGGCAGCGGCGGCGGCGGCGGAGGCAGCGGCCGGTGCCCGGCTCGGGCTCGGCTCCCGCGACCCCGGGGCGCCCGGCGGGCCCCCCGCCCCCTCCCCCTCCCCCCTTCCCCTTCCCCTTCCCCTCCCAGCGCGCTCGCGCGCCCCGCGGCCCTCGGCGAGCAGCTCGGCTCCCCCCAGCGCTCCCCGGGCCCAAAGATATGGCAATGGGAGTTAGCAGCTGGCGAGATCCGCAGGACGACGTGGCCGGGGGCAACCCCGGCGGCCCCAACCCCGCAGCGCAAGCGGCCCGCGGCGGCGGCGGCGGCGGCGGCGAGCAGCAGCAGGCGGGCTCCGGTGCGCCGCACACGCCGCAGACCCCGGGCCAGCCCGGAGCGCCCGCCACCCCCGGCACGGCAGGGGACAAGGGCCAGGGCCCGCCTGGCTCGGGCCAGAGCCAGCAGCACATCGAGTGCGTGGTGTGCGGGGACAAGTCGAGCGGCAAGCACTACGGCCAATTCACCTGCGAGGGCTGCAAAAGTTTCTTCAAGAGGAGCGTCCGCAGGAACTTAACTTACACATGCCGTGCCAACAGGAACTGTCCCATCGACCAGCACCACCGCAACCAGTGCCAATACTGCCGCCTCAAGAAGTGCCTCAAAGTGGGCATGAGGCGGGAAGGTGAATATTTCTTCTCTGCTTCTTTCCCTGAGCTTCGCCCGCCTCCCCGACCCTCTTTCTTTCTCTTGAGGGGGTGGCTGCTGTATGGGGCTGGAGCTCCTGCGGTCCCGGCCCCGTCCCAGCTTCCCCTGTCCCCGCTGCCTTCCTCCCCCGGCGTCACCCCCCCCAACCAAGCTCGCTGCCGCTGCCTCCCCCTCCCGGCCTGCGCTCCTCTCCCTGGCTCCTCCACCCCTCCTGCTGCCTGCTCAGGATTGTGTCCCTGGGATCGTGAGCTGTGGCTTAAAATCCCTTACTTCCTCTGTCTTGGATGTGCTCGGTGTGTGTCTCTTTCCCGCGTGTGCGTGAGGATGCTTGGGGGCTGTGCTGGCATGAACTTGGGGAGGGGTGCTGATTTCCCCCAGAAAACTCTTCTGTGTTTTTCATTCCACTTTCCCCTCCACCTCTTCATACCCTTTATTTAAAATTGGGGAGGGCTGGGGACTGGAGTACCCTGAACCATAGATTCATTGCTGCATCATCCTTTTGGAAGCTTAGCTTGGAAAAAGAGGAGTGAGATTTATTGCACTTGTAGGTCTAATTAGGGGGGTAGGGGGGCTTCTGGCCTGTTCACTGGTTTCCTCTCCTCTTCACCGAGCTGGGGCCGCCTCCTCCAGAGCTGTGGCCTTGTTTTCACCCCTCTACTTTGAAAGGAAAGTTTGTGACTGAACCGTCCTTTCATAGTTGTGTCATTTTTTTAAAAGCATGATACTCGTTTTATTTCTTCATCAAACTCCACCCTCTGCTTAAATACTGCATACAAATTACAATTTACAACGGCATTTACCGATCCTTCTGATTTGGCTATAATGCATAGACTGCAGCTGGCATGAGCTTCCACTTCATTTAATCCCTGTGTTGTATGGGTTTGGTTTCTTTTAACACAACTTTTGATGTTGTATTTAGATATGCTTCATGTTCATGTGGCAAGAGATGCAGCACTTTTCTTATAAATATATTTAGCCGTTTATAGTTAAAGTTTATCTCCTGACAATCATTAAAGATGTCTTATAGTCAAATTAGCTAACCAGTCAATTTTGCAGAATGCAGATTACTCCTTCTTGTAATTGACTTTAAAATTATATTTTATATGCCACAAGAAAAGAAATTGAATTCCTTCAGATCTCAAGGAGCAGGCAAATATGACGACTTCATTTCTAGCTCCAGGGAGATTTTTGTAGGCATCTGAAAAAAAAAAAACTGAATTGTGCTCTCATTTAATTGAAAAATAACTGCCAAGTTCAAAACTATAATTAGAAAAAAAAGTATTCTAGCTGTTATGTTTCAAGAGCTTAAATTGCATTGGGACTTGCATTAAAATTAGAATCAAAGCAAATTTAAAAAAATAGTGCACAACCTGAAATAAGACAGCTATGTGTACATGGACATATCTATATTAATTTGTTGGGGGGAGAGTTCAGTAGCCCTAACTTTTCCTAAAGTTGTCTTTGTTTACATGGCAATTTAAAACGCTGGCACTGTTGAAGTAAAACATACACATTAAAAAAAAAAAAAAAACTTTGGTCAGCTTTAAGAACTCAAAGCATGCTTACGTTTTGCATTCAGATGGTTAATGAATCCAGTGTTTTTGCAGTTGCAAGCTCGTGCATTCACTGGGTAAAAGCTGGCTGCAGGTTGCAGTGGCACCTCACAGGACAGACATTAATTATATTTCCCACTTTTTTCAATAATGTTTGGCTACTGTAAGTTCTACTTTTTCTTGGAATTTTTCAATTTTCTGTTGCTTTTAACAGTGAACTTTGTGTGGGTCGAAGGGGAGGAGGGGGCAGGGGAGGGGTGCAGGATACTTGTTTTCTATTCAAAAGTTGTAAATGGTTATGTAACTTGTATCTATTTTAAGGATAATTCTATAGCATTTTGAGAGAATATGGAAACATTTTGAGCAAAACACTGCTTGCTTGCAAATGAAGAGGCGCTAGGCATTTGCCTAGAACCACAACCTTCCTCTGGTTTCGCCTGTTCTTTTTTGTTTTTGTTTTACTCTGATTTGTTTCCTTCTGGAGGGGTGAGTGGGATTTCATTAACCGGTGTGTTACACCTTGGTGGTGGAGGGGTTGGGTGGCACTTTCTTGGCCATGCCGGGCTGGGGGCCCTGAGATCAGGCCTAGTTCTGGCAGGGCTAGGGTGGCCAGGGGCGCAGGCGATGGCTGGACATATTGAGCCGCGGAGCTGGAGGCCCTCACCCCTGATTTCCTCCCGGTGTGGGCTGTGAGTGAGAGCGAGCGCGAGAGAAGATGCGCCGGGCGCGTGTGGCTGTAGGAAGAGCCTCCGCATTGTGTCGGGTGCGCTGCGGCGCGCCGATGTTCGCAAGCCCCCTGGATGCACATTGCCTCTTTTCTCTCTTTCTTTTTGTCAGCGGTTCAGCGAGGAAGAATGCCTCCAACCCAACCCAATCCAGGCCAGTACGCACTCACCAACGGGGACCCCCTCAACGGCCACTGCTACCTGTCCGGCTACATCTCGCTGCTGCTGCGCGCGGAACCCTACCCCACGTCGCGCTACGGCAGCCAATGCATGCAGCCCAACAACATCATGGGCATCGAGAACATCTGCGAGCTGGCCGCGCGCCTGCTCTTCAGCGCCGTCGAGTGGGCCCGAAACATCCCCTTCTTCCCGGATCTGCAGATCACCGACCAAGTGTCGCTGCTGCGCCTCACCTGGAGCGAGCTGTTCGTGCTCAACGCGGCCCAGTGCTCCATGCCGCTGCACGTGGCGCCGCTGCTGGCCGCCGCCGGCCTGCACGCCTCGCCCATGTCTGCCGACCGCGTCGTGGCCTTCATGGACCACATCCGCATCTTCCAGGAGCAGGTGGAGAAGCTCAAGGCGCTGCACGTCGACTCGGCCGAGTACAGCTGCCTCAAAGCCATCGTGCTGTTCACGTCAGGTGAGGCTGTGGTCGCCGGGAGGGCAGGCCGCTCCGGGGACGACAGCAGGCCGCGCTCCGCCCGGCCCGGCCTCCTACGCCGCGTCGCCGCGCGGGCCCCGCCGGCCCGAGCCCGACCTTCGGCCTGGCCGGGACTTGCGGCCGCAGCGCCCGGACGCGGCCCGCGGCGCCGCTGCCATCTTGGGAGCGCGGCGGTGCGGGAGCCGAGGCGGCTGGGAGGCGGGCGGCGGGCGGCCCGGCCTGGGGGCCCGGACCCCCACGCGGGGCTGCGGCGGCGGCGGGTGCGCGTCTTGTGTGTGTGGCAGGGGTTGGGGGGGCGTGGGGACGGTCTGGCTGCGCGTGTGTGCGGTGTGCATGTGTGTGCGTGTGGTGTGCGCCAGCGTTTAGTGTTTCTGGGGGAGGAGAGGGAAGGAAGAGAACGTGGGAATGTGGCTTTCTCCTCTGTGTGGCACGCTCCCTGGATGTGTTTCCCGACACAGAGAGACACACACAGAGGTGGAAAGAGAAGAATACGCGCAAATAAATCATAAATAATCCCGCTTTATTGCTGCCTGATTTTCCCTTATCGGAAACCATTCATGTTTGCAGTTGCTGAGGTTATTGAGGGTCGTAAAAAACGGATTCAATCTAAACAAGAAAGATAAAAAACAAAAGGGATACGGTAGAACCCGCAAGTATGGGAGGATTCCCGCCCCAGAGATAAATCTCCTATCCACGCAAAACACACGAACATTGGAAATTTAACAGAGTGCCTTAAAAATATCAAATTAAATGTAGGTGGTGGTAACATGCATGTTAACAATTTCTCTTATGATAGATGGTTCAAATTAACTTCCAGGAAAGTGCATTAACGTTGCCTTTGAAGGCTCTAGTCAGAGCCTCTGAGAACAGTGCCCGCTTTTTATTATTGTAACCTGCAAGAGGGAAACATATAAACACCCGGGACAGCAGGTAATGGGGGGAAATATAAACAAAGCCAGAAAGGAGGCTGGTGAGGGAACAGAGCTGCTCAGATTGGGTCCCGGGGCCTTGCCCACTGTGAGTAGGGTTAGCTGCAGTTTTACTCCTATTATTGGCACTATTGTTTTTAATTCCTCCATTCAGAGAACAAATAAACCATCCTAATAAATCTATCCTAGAGCCGGGACCTCCAAAGTCCAAATTAAAACCATTCCCGAGCAGAGATGGCAAAACCCTTTTCCCAAGGCCTTGTTGAACAGTAAGCAATGGTATAATCTATCAATATTTCCTGGCTTTCATGCGTGAAGAATCGTATTTACATTGTATTAAAATGACTCTTAAATTTGCACAATATTGTAATGTAGCAAATGTAGTATTAATATCGATCTGAACAGCAGATAATTTATTTAGACAAGAGCATCTCATTTGTATGCAGGGTGGCCAGAGCCGTGGACTTGGACTGCCCCCCTTTTACTTTCAGTGCAAATGCAGGTCTGCTAGTGGGAGAGGGAGTTATTCTTTGCAAGAGGATAAAGTGCAAACCTTAAAACAAATGGAAGATTTATTGAATAGCCTCCTCAGTGTTTGAATGCATTTTATCTTAATAAGTTTTCTTGATGGAAACGTGTTTTTCAAAAGTGACAAAGAGCCTGGGAAGCAGCGACCGGGCTGCTTTCGCTCTGGCAGGCCTGGGGCCTGGCGGGCTCTCGACTACCCAGCTCTTTAGCCAAATTAATCAGGAAGCAAGCCAGTGTCGGGGAAGCTGGGTTTTAAAATCTCATCCAGTGAGGTGTCTTGAAGCAGAAATGTGACTTGGAGCTGGACAGAGGTCTTCTCAGGAAAGGTCTTTCCTCCCTTTTCCATGTCCCCTACTTAGGTTCTTTGAACTCCCTTGACTTTTCTGATCTCCTGCCCTTTCCCAGAGAGAGGCGTGGGCTGTGCTGGCCGCAGGGAAGATGGTGGAATTATTCATGCTTTTCTTTCAACTTTCCATCCTAAAACATCCCCATGAAAAGTGTTCCTTTTTAAAAAGTTTTCCCGGAGAAGTTTCCCAACTACGTCTTCAAGGTGCAGGGGAGGCTGAGAAGTGAACAATAACATTATTTTGTTAGAAAATTGCAAACAGAATATTTGAAAATGGAAATGGAGCTGTCAGTAGTAATTCACCCCCCTTCTCCATACAACACATTTCCACTTTTGACTAAACTTGTTTTGATTGCTAGCCAGAAGGGAATTCATGGGAAGCCTTCTCAAAGTCATCCAACTTTTAAGCAAACTTTGAATGATGGAAAAGACAGTTTTAGACATATTGTCCAACGAGGTTTGCTCCGGCTAAGTATTTGAAGCTGGCACGGGGGTTCCCTGCGGTGGTTTTCACATTTGGCCTCCGGATGGTATGCTTAATCCTTAATATTCTGGAAAGCATCCAAGGACTAGGTCATGACCTGAACTTACTTTTTTAAAAAATTCATTAATTCATACACCTAAATATTCCCTCAAATAAATGGGACCTCCTCTGAAAGGAGCCATCTAGTTAACATAAATACAATAAATCCATTTTCAGCACAATAATAACTTTGATTTCTAGTTATGGCACCTGATTACATCTATATTTCCTGAACACTAAACTCTTTTGAATGCACACCATGAAATACATTCTCTGCACTACAAAGGCTAAGCCGGGAGGGCCTGAGCAGTAATGGTTATTTATTTACATAATTTCTTTTCCATATACTATAGAAGAAATATTGAAGGTTCCCGCATTGACACTACCACATAAAAAGTGAGGCATGGATTCTGTATATTCTCCCTCCTTTTCTGATCTCGGGTATATCTCATGGAATGTAAATATGTACTTCATTACACCCCCCCTGCTCACCTCACTTTGCTGCCACAGCCACCCAGTCGATCTGAGAGCTCAGACTCTCTGTCCATAGTTGGGGGACTCCTGTTGCAGGAATATCCAGAGTGGGGATAAAATATCTAGAGTGGGAATCCAGACCTGAAGTGGGACTCCTGCTGGAGGGAGGCCACAGAGCTGTCCGGCTGGCACCTGGCAGCCAGGCCCCCGCTACAGGCATTCTGCCTTCAAAGGAGGAAAGAAATCCAAGCAGCCAGCCCAGGGCCCAGGCAAGCCCTTCCCGGGCTTCTCTCCCTTGGACTGGCCTAGCTGGGAGAAGGGTAGTGTCGTTGCACTCCGGGAGCCCTAATTGTACATATCAGATAAATATTTTACAGACCTGAGGGGATGCCATATGGGTCTTTAAAAAAATCTGCTGGGGTATCAGTGGGTCCTTTTCATACTACATTGTCTGAGGCTGAAAGGGATCCTGTGCCATAATGGGCAGATAATGCATGTAAAGCAAGATATATGTAAATATGAGTGTGCGTGGTGGCCGTTCAGCAGGGCCAGGTTAGCAAGTAAGGCCAAGGGCAGACCTCGGCACCCCACCCCCTCTGAGTAGTGGAGCCCTAAAGTGCCCCTACCTCGCCCTGCTAGCCATAAAATCTCACTGGCTTCCCAGGTCAGGCCAGTGTGGATGCACCCGGGTGGCTGGCAGGAGTAATTAGACATCTGAGAGGAACGCATTCTGGATCCAGGGTCAAAGGAGACCCCCCCCCCCACTTAGAAGTCCTTGAATTAGCACTAGTTTTATTTGTGTTTTTGCTCAAGGCCATTGCCTTGTAGATGAAGGTGTTAGAGTGCTTTGTAAATCCCAGTTCTTGAAATACAAAGACATAAAGCTCAGAAACTCAGCAGACACGGGTTTCACTTTGAATCATTTGGTAGGACTTCTTGGGGTCACACTTGCCCACTCACAATTATATAATGTCCTTTCGGGGGCATCGCCATGCATGAATTTCTCCCCAGATCTATATATTAGCAAACTCTGCCTTTGATCTCTAGTCAACCTCCTGACTGGCTAAGGGCTCCTCTGTGATCTTTCTGTTTTTTAAATATTTATTATTAATATAAGAAATAACATGGGTGTTTGAACTAAGAGAGGAAGCTTTCACTTCATTCTTCTGATTCCACCTTTTCTTCCATTTCTTTGCCTTTAGTTAGTTTATATAGTATAAACTACTGTCTTGAAATATTTTTAGGAGACCATGAAGAGCCTTGGTTGATATGAGATAAACACACAGGTTTTAAGATGCTGTCATTGTGTGTAAGTGCCTTTTTCCCCCTTGGTCCTCTGACAGGAAGCCTATCTCCCCAATTCCCCCCCTCAACTCCCCACCTCCCAGTTTGGAAGCAGCAACAGCAGCTGCCTCCACCCCAGCTTTGTGTCTGATCGTTGAAGATGTCTCCTTTCCACAGCCTGGAGTAACTGAGCCATATTCCTTCTGATTATTATACAGCTTACAGAGATGTGACCAATTTTCAATTACTTGATCTAAAGCACAGATAGAAGTATACACCCTCACCGAGGCTTGCTACAGAGTTCTTGGTCGCATAGATAGCGGATCTCAAATCCTGTATTGCTAAATCATGGGCTCCATCTGAGTCCACGCACTGCTGGCCCATGATTCCTTACCCCTCCCAGGTGTTTATTCACTGGGCAGTCTAGGTTCTCCTTGAAGATTTTGGTTGGGGTCATTTGGGTTTGAGAGGGAGGACTCCAAGAAGCCTGTAAAAACTGCCCCCAAGCTACGTATTTCTTCAGGGCTTCTGAACACCCCAAAATCAGGGGCAAAAGGGGCAAAAGTCCTCCCTTTAATGAGCACAGCAGAACGATGCTCCCCTCCAAGCGGAGGACAGGTTGCTCTGCACGGCAAACATGGCTCCAACATCGTACATTATTTAATCCAAAGGTGAAAGAGGAAAAAACAAAGGGACTGGAGAGGTTGCTGCCTCTGCCTGTGTGTGCTTCCCTCTCCTGCTCCCCTAGGCTTGGTGGGGGTGTGATTTATTTTTATTGGTGTTGGGGGCAGAGAGGAGGGAATGGTGAAGAAGGAATGGGGAGGTATGGAGAAGAGGATTTTTTTCCCTTTTCCCTTCGATTTCCTTTCCTCCCTCTTATCAACTTAAAAACATTTCTGAGGGTTTGTTTGTGCCTTTGCTGTTCACTAACCTGTGTGTCCCCTCCCCTCTTCTGCCCTTCTTGTGGCCGCATGGGCAGATGCCTGTGGCCTGTCGGACGCCGCCCACATCGAGAGCCTGCAGGAGAAGTCTCAGTGCGCACTGGAGGAGTACGTGCGGAGCCAGTACCCTAACCAGCCTAGCCGCTTCGGCAAACTCCTACTGCGACTGCCCTCCCTGCGCACCGTGTCCTCCTCGGTCATCGAGCAGCTCTTCTTCGTCCGTTTGGTAGGTAAAACCCCCATCGAAACTCTCATCCGGGATATGTTACTGTCTGGGAGCAGCTTCAACTGGCCTTACATGTCCATCCAGTGCTCCTAGACCTTGGGCGCTCCCCACCTACCCCCGCCCCCCTAGAGACTCACTGGACCGGCGGGGGCCATGGACTCCAAAGCTTCGGGGACATCAGGCGGCTGTTGCAGGGTGCAGCCAGGCAGGGGGGAGGTGGGCCGGGCCGACAGGAGCAGCCCACCCTGCAGAAATGCAACCCCAGCTGCAAACCAGGAGAAAAAGAGACTCTCTTTAGGATCAGATCTGTGAACATGTTGGAAAGGAAAGAAAAAGGACCTTGTGTCTGGTGAGAAAAGGAAAAAAAAAAAAAAATTGGAAGAGAGGACCATGAAAATTTTAATAAAACAGAAGGAGACTAATGGACCTTCCAGGATTTATTGTGGACGGATGTGGATATATTCTGTACAGAAAACAACACATGGAAGTGGACTGAATTCTATGTAGAAACACACACACACACGCCCCAAACATTGTTATTCATTTTGTAAAATACTAGTCTTTATTTTCATTTTTTTGTAAAATTTAAACATCGTATGCACATAAAAAAGGAAACAAGAATTAGGGGAAAATAACATTTTCCAAATAATTATAAAAAAATTGTCCTGTGTCTATGTATCTATATCTGTTTTGTATTTTTTTCTGGTTCCAAACCAGATTTCCTGTGATTCTATACTAATAATTTTTGATATAACCCTTTGCTTCTTATAATGAGTGCGATATATGTTGTCGAGGCTGTTCTTCAAGAATTAAAATTGAAGTGAAAATTTAAACAAAAAATAAAAGAATTTAGCAAAACCCACGTGTCTGGTTACTTGACAGATGTCATAAGTGCAAGAGAACCCACCAATTAATTTCCACTCCAATTATTATTAGAATGGGGAGGCGAAGGTGGAAACTTTTAAGGTCCATTATTAAGCGGTCTAGGTTTATTTCCTAAAACCAAGCCACTGCCTTGGTCCTGTAAATGCGGAGGGTCAGGCTCCGTGTGGGCTGGGGTGGGCAGGGAGAGGACAGGGCATCTTGGGTGTTCCCTGCAGCTCTTATGACTTTGTGGATGGTTGGTGCCATCCCCAGCGGGGACTGGGGTAGGCTTGGTTGTAAGTGGGGCTGGGTCTGGGGACCACCTGCTTCACTGACTGCAGGTGGGAACTTGCCTGACTGGCAAGGCTGCAGCGAGGCGTGGAGAGCTGATTTGGGGGTCAAGGGCAGGGGAGGGCTGCTCGGAAGTCTCTTGTGCCTGTAAGTGGACTTTAGCCCCCCCCCCCCCCCCGCGAGAGAGTTAGGACCTCAACACTGTCAAACCTACTTTTACTCCCCCTTATGGTTCACTGCAGAGTTGGCTAGGGTTTACTCTTCCCTCCTGACCCTGTGACAGGGGTTCCCTGGAGGGCTCTGGAGCTCAGCTGGGTGAAGGGAACTCACCCCCCAACCCCACCCCACCCCCTTGGCACTTATGGGCGTGGACCCGGAACTTGGGAGTAGGTGAGCAAGGCTGGAGCAGGTTCTTTCCAGGAGCAGTGTTTGGGTTCTCGTGGCCCTTCCAGGGCAGAAACCTGCCGCTGAGGCCTCACTTTGGGTGTGCATAGGGGGCTGCTCTCTGTTACAGCTTTTGGAGCATGAATGTTTTATAGGATTCTAGTCAGCACTGTGAGAACACATACTACCAAGGGAGCTTTTTCCTAATGTATTAATAAAGCCAGATCTTTTGAAATAACACCTCTTACCACTTCCCCACCCCTCATCCCCAAACAGGCCCTGGATAAGGCAAGAGCTTCACTTTCAGAAGTCATTGACAAAGTTTTGCTTTCATTTGCTGTCCGGAAATCTCCAGGTTCCCCCACTCCTTTAAAAATGTATTAACAAGCTCCAAGCCACCTCAGGTTTTAATATTCTAGGTGCAGTGCACTGGGGGGGCAATGCCACACTCTTTGTGGAGAAATCCCGGCAGATCCACCTGCCACCAGCCTGAGCCTTAGGGAGGCAGGCTGGTACAGGGCGTGGTGCGTGGGTCACTGAGGGGACTTCCTGCCTTCACCTGGGTCCCATCCCACCCTGGGCCTCACCCTTTCCTCTACACCCAGGGGCAATGTCTTTGGGCCTAGGCTGACTTCCCTGAAGAGTGAGCGCCCAAGGCCCGAAGGGCAAGGGAAGAGTTCATATTTAACTCCCGACCACCTCCCAGAAAGTCCTGGAGAGCCCTCTAGGTTTGCTGGATCAGGGAATGTGTGGTTTGGGGTGGGGTAGGCTACAGCCAGGCACTGAGGGGGATGGGAGAAGAGCTGCCTCCAAGTGCTCACCGATCTTTGCTGTCTTTCTTGAAATGAGATGTAAATATATTCATTACAGTGTGATCCCTCTGATGAAAATAGATAAACATTTTTGTAGGTCGGAAACATATTTTTCAATTAATTTCAATACGGAGGCCCAAGCACAAGGTGCCCAATGTGGGGACCCTTCCAGAAGCCAAGGCCTGGGATGTACGAGGCACTTGCTCCTGGGTCCGGAGGTGACAGTGGTTACTTGTCTTTTGCGGAACTGGGCCGGGGGCATTGCCCATGGCCTGAGGAACCCTGCGACCTTTCTAAGCCTGGGCCTAAGCCCGGAGCCAACCAGCACAACATAGGGAGAAGAGCAGGCCTTCCTTCTGTATGGCTTCACGGACTCCCTTGCAGGCTCCATGAGAGAACCAGGAGGCCCTGGAGCTGAGCGAAACAGAGAGGGAAAAGGGGGTTCGCTCCCATGCTCAGCGGACCTGGCTGGGGGCTGCAGGCACTGGTTTTTTCCTGTGCCGTGTCCTTGGTAGCATTACATTCACTCTTCTTCGGAGGTCTCTGTGGGTCTCAAGCAGAGGGACAGAGGCTCCCCAGAGATTCAGTGGTCCTGTGGGTGCTCCCACAGGGCGAGACAGGTTGCCTGAGTTCCGTAGCTCTTCCCTCTCAGAGCGCGAGGTCGGACCCACAAATCTGCTCACACTATCAGCAGCTTTCCAAGCTGAGACTGCAGTACATAAGCCATGGGTTAAGCCTTCCATAAGCCCGGAAGGGCCCCCTCTGCTCCCTGAGCATTCTCAAGGCTCCCTGGCTGGCCCGACCCGTGTCTGTGGCCCAGGAGCTAAGGGCCGGAGCTGTCCCATGGCCTCCTTGCTGTGCAGAAGGGCAGCCCCAGTAGTGGCCAGGCTGCCCCCGCTCAGTGCCCTGCCTCCCCTCAGACCCTGGAAGCCACTGGACAGAAGGCAACATGGAATGGGTGGAAGTCTCCTCTGCCTGGGTGGCCGCCCAGGGGGCCCTGAGCAATGAGCCCGCTTTAGAGCCAAGCACCAGGGGGAGCGGTGGAACTCGGGTGTGAGGCTGCAGGCAGATGTGGGCTCCACGGTCACCTTAGGACGTGCAGCCCTGCCTTGGCCTGCAGAGACATAGCCGCCCTAAGGAGTTGGGAGAACAGGATTGGGCTAACTGGGTGGGATAGAACTGACAGGTCCCCAAGGCCGGAGGAAATACACCATAACTGTTGGAAAGCGGCCCACACAAGGTGACTTCCCTCTCAAAATTACCTGTGACATATGAAAGTCAACGCTCCCCTTTCTAACCCAAACACTTGCTGGGTGACTGAGAACTTTAAGGGCTTTGAAGTCAGTTTAAACTACTTTAGCCACAAGCTTTTCTGAAAACATCAAAAAAGCCATCTTAGGACGCGCTCTCCTCTGGGAATTTCTAGGGCACGACTGCGCCTCATCCGCAGCCTGGGGACAAAGAGTGGCCTGAGGGAGTTAAAATGTGGCCTCTGCCCCCACACGCACACCCCAAACTGCGACCAGGCCTGAGGGAAGCCCGGGGGGGCTGGGGATGGGCGTGCCTCCTGGCCCCCGGAATAGCCTTGGGCTTCCGGGACTCTGCCCCTGACGCTGGTTCAGGCTCGAGGTCTGTCCGGCAGCAGCCAAGGGCCTGGGTGAGCTTCCGGAGGCCCCATCGCCCAGCCTGGAGGTCAGGGACACTAGGAATACGGAGCCTCCTTCCATCCAAGCCCACCTGAGCTCCCCTGCTTAGAGAGTGCAAAAAGTTTATTTTTAAAAAATCCTCCTCCCCAGCTTATAGGCAGACCTTATATCTCCTGTAGTGTGGGAATCACCTCCCATAAACTGCTGGATTCTCCAGAACAAATCACCTGAATGTCTCTTCAAATGGAAAACCATGAAGGAGAGTGGGGAGGGTAGGCAGGGAGACACAAGTGAAAACTAATAAAACTCTTGTTAGAGGGCCTGCTCGGGATCCGCGGCGTCACCGGGCCTTTTACTTGGAAAGCCAAAGAGTTGTATTCCTAAATGAGTTAAAGACCCATTTACCTCTGTCGTGTTCTATTCATCAGGCCACAAGTTGAGAGTTCCTAACATGAAACTATTTGTTTGCTTACACAACCAGCTGGGCGCAATTTCACGTCTGAGATATCTATCTGAAAGCGCCTCTCATTTATTATCTCTCCTTGTCAGCGAATCCATTTTCCAGCTCCCCCTTCCCCCCTTTGGGGTTTATTTATTTATTTTTGGTGGGACTTCTTTGCCTGGGAGGACCTGGGTCTAGAATGCTCCCCAGGGAGCAGCCGGTCCCTGCGGGGGGTTCTGCGGTGAGCGGGGCGCACGGACCAGGGGGAGCAGAAGCGCGCTGGCGGCCACCGCTGACCCCCCGCTGGCGGGCGGAAAGGGCCAGGGCGAGGGGTGCTCAGCGGGTGGGCCTGGCGGGACACTGCGAAGCTGCCTGTCTCTCTGGATGTCTTCCTGCTAGCTCTCCCAGAGTAAGCCGCAACCACCTGTGCGAGGAAGGGGTGGGAGGAGGCCCGGGAGGGGAGTCCAGGAGCCTCTCTCCCAGATGGGGGCCCGAGATACGGATTTGAGAGATGCTTTTACAAAGCCTCACCTAATCCCATGGGGCCAATTTCTTCTCCCAGGCTGGGCCGGAGCGCGGAGTGAGTAACCAAGATGTAAATAGTTGTGTGATGGGTTGGGGGAGGGGGCAGCGCATTTATTGTGTGTGCGGAGGGAAGAAGGCTGCACGTGGTTTCAATTTTGAAGCACAAAGAAATAACATGCAATGCAGAAAATAGGTTTATGAATGTAATTGAGAGGAAAGAAAACAATTAACACGGTGCAAGGTTGCACACTCGATTCTCCACCCCTCGCCTTCTCTTCTACCCCAATTTTGAGAAATCCGGGTCATGTGAATAGAGTGGGTCTAGGCAGTTGGATCCGGCTGACAAGGGAACCCCTGATGGAGATCACAGTGATGGGTGGATAATGGTGTCTATCCATCTCCTAGTCTGCTAAGGCCTCCTCCAACCAAGCTGAAAGCGAGGGATCAAATCCCCAAGTCCATTGTATAAAAATCAGTAGTCGTGGAGGTGGAAGGGAGAAGGGGTGTCTGTGAGGAAGGGGAGAGGGAGAATGAGAAGAGAGATAGCCAGGGATTTCTTTAAGACAGACCAGGCTGGGCTCTGCAAGCTATCCTATTGTGTTGATTTAGGAGGACATTTGCTGTATATAACGTTTAAGGCTGATAATATCATTGCGCAGCCAGATAAATAAAGCGTTGGCCCAACAGTGGGGTCAGCGATCGATCTCTGGGCTCAGAGGAAAAAGGAGAGAGACAGGATTGAGCACGAGGCTCTGTCTGTGTGCTTGTCAGTCGGCACGCAGGAGCCCGAGTGTGTGTGAGCGTCAGGGTGTGCGAGAGAGAACCAAGTCTTCAGCTGGCCAAGAGGCTCATTAGCATTCCTAACCCATGGACCTGCGCTGACAACTAACAGAGATATCCCGCTCACCACCAGGCCTCCTCTCCTTTTGTCTTCAGATCTGGAGGAGAAAAAGATTTCTCGGTGGAAGCTGGAGCCTGAACTTCCATGTGGTTGATGGAGATTCAGGGTATAAAGAGACGTTTCAGGATCTTGCCTGATCTTTCACTCTGCTTTTTAAAACTTCCCTCCTAAAGAAGGAAGTTTTTTTGGTTTTTTGGTTTTGTTTTTTTTTTTTTTGCTTTCTTCTCTTAAAGTGTAGTATGTTTGTTGAAACTCCAAGCTTAAATGAGAGAAAATTCTCTGAAAATATTTTGCCATTTCTCCTTGTTGACATGCAGAGAGGTGGATGTTTATGTGTTTGGCTCACATACACATGTAAAGCTGGTACTTTTAAAGATTTCTAGAACATAGCAACCAGGGGTGGTTTGAGATTTTTGTTTCTCTTCTTTTTTCTGCTTGGTTTTGTTTTTGTTATGACAAAATTCATTTGATTTTCTATAATAAGTGTTCTGTTTATTACTTCATCAGTCCGCTGTTGAAGTAAAGTATATCTTTCAAAATGAAATGGGGTCTAATTTTGCGTGAACTGTCAGAAATGAGCAATTTTAGAGGCCTCCGCTATTCTAAGAAACATTTTAAGATTATACTCATTCGTACAGTTTTAATCACCTTACACCTATTTTGGGAAAAGTGTCTTAGTTAAGTACCTCTCATAGGGATAAATACTTATCTACTGCTCTCCTAGATCCTGCGCCTTGGACTCCATCAAATGAGGCAGATAGTTTTACATCGGAGTGTACAAATTATCCCATGTTGACAGATGTTTGTCACTTAGTAACTTCTTTCCAAGTCCCCCCCCAAGCCTTCTTTCTTGCTTGCTTTGTTGTTTTAAAATATGCATGTCTCTCACTGGAATGCCAGTCACGAGTGCAAACTTTGTGTCCAACCTCCCACATGAAATGATCCTTTTAGAGGGAACTCGATATGTCTCAATCTGCACTTCACTCAAAGCCTGTGGGTACGGGCCACTCACTCACTGGTCCTGGCTCCAAAATAACTCAGCAGAAACGAGTTTCCAACTAAAAATCCCCTCGAATGTCTCCCAGGGAAGAAATATAACTCCTATAATTAAAGGAGGCAACGGCCAGAGGGGGAATGCAGCCGGCAGCCAAAAAAAAAAAGTAAGAGTTTTATTTATTTGCTGATTGAACTTGGGTTGTCACTCGCAGCAGGTTTATCCACACTGGAAGTGCTGGCGGTCTGTCCTATGTGTGCACCAGAGGGCGAGGTGGGCAGGAAAGAAGGGGAAGGGGAGGATGACACGGAACAGGGAGAATGAAAGAGGTGAGGGCAGTTTGGGGAGACAGAAAATGATCTCTGTGGGACAATGTGAAACACTTTCCGAGTGCTGGATTTGCGTACAGACCTGGAGCTGAGGGACATGGGAGGAGGGACCTCAGAGGAGAGGAGGGGGTAATTAGAGTAAACTCTTAAATGTGGGGTATCGTCAGAAAAAGGAGGACTCTGATTTCCCTAGAAAAGTAATGTGACAGCAGGAAAATTATTAGCTGTGCTGCGTGTGGCGGTTTCGGTATGTGGGGGGTGGAATTATGAAGAGAGGAACGGGAGAGTAGGGAAGAAGTTCCAGGACTCAGAGCAGAAGTGCCTTGGAACCAGAGGCCCTCCACCCTCCTTGGCAAAAGGTGCCTAGTAGGTGTGGATGTGCAGCTTCTTGAAGACATCATCTTTACATCTAATTTTAATTAGTTTCATCTATTTGAACTGATTCTGGCATTAGAGCCACTTATAGGATATTTCAGCTCACAGGATGAAGAGCACCTCCCAATCTCTTTGACCACCCCCCTCCCACCCCAAAAGCTTCAAAACAGAAGGAGTACTCAGGCTGGGCAGCTCATTTCTATTAAAAAGGCAAAACTTTAGCATTGATGAAAAACAGATGAATTTTTTTCCTCCCTCTCTCTGAAACAGTTACTCTCTTTTACTGATGTGAAGTGACGTCAGCAAAGCCTGTCCTATCCCCTTGGAGAGAAGGGAGGGAGGAGGAGGAGGGGATGGAAGGAGGGAGCTGGGAGAAAGAGCTGGAGAAAAAGAGAAAGAGCGAGCTGAGAGAAGAGGGAAAGGGAGGGGGGGGGAAGGAGAAATTGAGAATGAATATTCTACACTTTTGGACCAAAATCCCACAAAGAGGGGGCAAAACCATGCTTTAGAAGCCTATAATTGATAGGACACCTTTCTGTACGCTCACCCGATCTACAGATCTACATATTCTAACATATGGAAAGCTTGCAGGCCCTGTGCACTTATAGAAGCTGATAATGCATTAGCTCTCAGCAATATTTACAGCACCACTTTTAATACACACCAGATGGTTCGCGACTGTGCCGCCCCAGCCAGCTCACTCCTCGATTTTACTCGGTGGCACTTTGTTGCAATTACGCTCCATGCTGAGACCAATTTTATTGGTGACCTATTTTTCATATTTGCAGCATTTTATGTTAAAAACCTCTTCTCTGGCCTTTTTGTAAAGGGCAGGATTCAGGAAGGGAGAGCTTAGGAGGACGGTGGAGCTGTCTAGGTGGATATTAATATTTATCATGATGTTCCATACCTCAGGTTTAAGTGAGTAAACCGGATAGACATAAATACTCTGGTCATTACGTTTGTTCACTCACCTCCTGTTTGTCAGACCCCCACGGACTGTCTACACGGCGCGCTTGCCTCAGAGTCAATACATCGGACCATAAATATTGTATTCCATTAATTATCACGCCACTGGCTCATCCTGGGCGCCGGCGTCCTCGAGCGACGCAGGGCAAATGAGGACGCTTCCCGAACATATTTCTAGGCTGGGAACCCCGCTGAATTTTCCGCCGTGCCTGGGAATTCCTAGAGCCTGAGCGCCTGGCTCAACCCGGGCTGGGCCTGGGGCTGGCTTGCGGGGGAGGGGAGTGCGGCGGGCAAAGGCCCGACGCCGCCAGGAGCGCTCAGTACCTGTTATCTTGCGACGCAGAAGGCCACAGGGAGAATCCCATTTGGCACGCCAAGAAAGGCTTTCAACTTTATCTCCCGCCATGTAAATATCCCCGAGTGCCCGACTGAGGGACTTTGTTTTTGCACCGAACAATATAAATATCCTATTTGCTTCAACGCAAGTGTGCTCTTCCTGCCCAAACTCTTTTTCCCCCCTCGTTTATAGTAACTCTTTATACCCCCTTCCCCTGGTTTAAAAAAAAAAAAAATCACAGATGTTTACTTTATTGATATAACCTGTACCATGGTTAGGCTGAGAATAATATGCCTCAACTAACAGCCATTTAGCAAATAATAGAGGCGTTCTGGATGCTTTCCAACGTTACACATGTACTTGGTCATAAAATGATACGTGAAAAAATTAACATCTGCTTTCCTAAAATAAAGTGTGCCAAGTAGCTTTTTATGAATGCTTCCCTCATTTTAAAAAGAAATATGGAGAGATAAACTGGCACCCAGATGTATAGCATATTTATAATGGTTTTAGGATTTAAAGGTAGCTATTCATTGCACAAACCATTTGAAAACTGACGGTTTAAAAGCTACTTAACCCCAGACATCTTCGAATCCTGAAGAGTCTTCCAAATTTTATTATTTAAGGAGGAATTTACTGTAATTTAATTGTGTATCAAAGCACAACTATGTGCAAGTCGGGGCACTGCAGCCTGAGCTCAACAGAAATTCCAGCCCGCCTTTTATTTACCTAATTTCTCAGCAAGGTTCCCAGGCCCTTAAGAAAGCAGAGCTGGAAAGTTTAGTTGGGCTCTTTTTTGTTGTTGTTTAATTCCACTATTAGGAAATGAGGCCTACCTTTGAATTATTTCATTAGGATTTGGCCTTTTGGGGGAAGGGGTGGGAACCATAATCATTAGTGGCTTTTTATTATTTCTACAATAAATGGCTAGATTCTTTGTTGAATAAGCTGCTTGAATGTTTTGCAGATGTTCCACTTAGACCAAATCTGACCCCCTATTTCCTCCCAAATAAGTCGCTTAAACTCTCCCACCAGTGCATTTACTGGAGAGTATACTCCCCCATTCTGTCAAGTTTATAAGTGTAGAACATATTCTTATGAAATTTCCACCTAACTGCACACACGCACACACACATTTACACACACACACACACACACACACACACACTCCCACCCACCGAGCCTCTGAGCGTGGCAGAGGATAAGAGGAAAAAAAGACGAGAAACTGGTGAGGCGTAATGGAAAGGAGGAGGGAAGTCAGCCCAGTGGTTACTCCCCTGTGCGGAGGCGCGCCCTCCTTGGGCCTCTCGCCCCCCTTTGTGCCTTTGGTTTGAAACATAGGGGGTGGCCCGGATCCGTTTCCCCCAAAGCGCTGGGAATCTCAATGGGCCAAGCGCTCGGGGCGTCCGCCCAAGGTGTTTCGGGGCTGTCCGGGCGAGCCGAGGCAAAGCCGGGCCGGCCCCGCGGTCAGCTCGGAGCCTCCGCGCGGCGGCACCCTGAAGCCGCTGCGGCCGCGCGTGGGACCGCGGGGCTAACAAAGGGCTCCGTGGGGCGCGGGGCGCGGGCACGTGACGGCTCGAGCGCCGCGTTGCGGGCCCGCCGCGGGGAGGGGCGGCCAGCCCGGGGTGCCTGGTGGCTTCTTGACATAAAAAGCAGCGGCCGCCTCGGGCTGGCTGCGCCCGGGCCGCGCTCTGCCGGGAAGAGAAGTACTTGTCTGGCTCTGCGTTGGAGAAGCCGCACCTCTCATCTCCAGCTCTTACTTGAAAAGCACTTGGAAGGAACTGTGTGTGCGGGGAGGGCCGCGGGGTGGGCCGCGGCCAGGCTGTGAGGCTGAGGGGGGCCGGCTGGTGGGTGGATGGGGAGGAGGTTGAAGAAACAGCTCCTTTCTGAGTGACAGGACTCCTTTTCAAAGGGCAAACAAGGAAAGGGAGAGGGGAAAAAAAAAAAAAAAAACCCTAATATGAATAGGAGAATTTTCAAGGTTTCGCAGTTACTCCCACTCCTCCCCTTTTTAACGCGGAGATCTTTCTTTTTTTCCCCTCTTTTCCTTCCTTTTCCTTTTCTTTCTTTCTCTTTTTAGGTAGGAAGTGAGTGTGCAAACGGGTCCTGATGCGTTTCAGGAGAAAGAATGTTCTGTTAACTTTTAAACATCTTTTGGGGTTGGGAAAAATTGCTGAAACATTTTAACATGTTTTTGTGGACTCACTGACCAGACTGGCTGAGACAGCAGAGGAGTCACACTCTCAGGCAGAGGTCTTCAGTCAAAGATGGTGTATTTGTGAGGGAAAGAAAGGCAATACTTTGCAAAGTTCTCCCTCGCCCCAGTAACAAAACCTGTCACATCCTTACTTCTCACTAGAAAAGGGATAGTGTCCTTGTTTGAACACCTCGAAGGTGATTATTAGATGCCTCTGTGAAAAATCAGGTTGGGAGAGGACAGCTCATCTCTCACACACACGGATTTTTGAAGCCTGCCTGTATTTATAATTGAATCTTAGAAACACTTTTATTATGTCCATTCTCAACCCTAGCTTTTTTTTTTTTTTAATTGTTGAAGGGCCATGCCTCAGAGAGGAGAAAACTTTCTTTTTAAAAAGCTTTAAACCCACAGTACCAGTTGTTTGTTGTTGTTATCATGCTTATGATGGTTATTATGTCATCCCTCCTTTTTGCACTTGATCTGATGAGAGAACTTTTTAAAAGAGTGTGAAATGAAGGACACAAAGACAGTATATCAATGAAAAGAAGAAAGTGGCCCTTTTAATGAGAACTAAAGAAAACCCAAATGTAGATGAAGTGTACCGTAAAAGCTGCTTCAAAGTCCATCTTAATTCCCTTGGGCTCAGTCATCACGAACTTGTGGTAATTGGGAGTTCTTCACGGAGGTAAGGCGGCCATGGGTGGGAAGTCATGCAGAGGCACCTCCCGGCCCTATAATTCCAAATACATTTGAACCAAGAACTTGGAGATTTTACAGAACTCAGATTTGGCTACTTCAACTTTCAAACACTACCTGCCCATTTAAGTAATTTGTTTTCTTCCTGAGTAACCGTACTCACTAAGGGAGCTTCTTCCCCCTGGTCCCGGCAACCCCCAGCAGGTTGGTAGATGCTGGGCCATATTCTAGGTTTTGACTATTATTTTGTGATCAGCTCTGTTTAATTTTCTATTTATTTTTGGACCTCAGCCTTTCTGGATCACAAAAGTCCCCACAAGCAACACAGCAATAAATCCAAGCAAAAATAAGACAGATTTCCTCATCGATGTGTAATAAAGTTAAAGGACATTGTTTTGTCAGACAAGCGCTAAGTAGAAAATAAATCTCAGAGTCTGGGGAAACAAAACGGAGCGCTGCTGGCATGTGTGTAAATTTACTTTTAAAAGCAATAAATCAATGTTAAATTAAACAGCTGGGTACCCTGTCTAGGAGAAGGTTCAGTGTTTAAGAAGACCTTGATGGGAGAAATGTGCTATTTAACAAGACACTAAAAAAAAAAAAAAAAAGTTAAATTTTTATTGTGAGCTGAGGCAAGACTGGCCTGGGAACTTCTCTGAACTTCATAGAGGAAGAAGAGGCAGTGTGAATTGTATCCTCTTGCCATCCTGAGATCCTTACATATGTTTTCAGGCATCAGGAGGCATCGAAGTTTTCTTGGAAATGTTTTAGATGTTTTGGAAATTGTGGATTAAGCTCTCAGATCCTTTCTTTATTGGCTTAGGTTTGTTGGAGGAGGGGTTATGATTTTCGTCTGATTTTTTTTTCCTCTGTAAATACCTGTGGAGATATTTTGATGAGCACATTGAACATATTCTTATCAAATGGTTCCTTTATTCTCAATATGGCTGTTTTGCACAGTAAATAGCATAGTAGAAAAATAAAGAGATGTGTTATTTCATATCTATTATGCCTGTTTTAATTGAGAAGTAAACTTGGGAGTGGACTAGCATTTAAAACTCAACTGGAATATGGTGATAGCCATTTTCTAAGATTTCTTTCTATCTATCTTTCTTTCTTGTGTGGCTGGATGTTGGTGGTGGTGGTTGTTTTTTAGAAAACACTTCACTGGGAAAAATTGTATGTGTGGGCTTGGGGCAGGGGCCAGAACAATAGGAAACCTAAGCTCCTGCTCTATATTCTAAGAACAGTGTGAATCAATGAGTTATTACAAAGGCAATCATCAATAGCAGGAAATTAGGAGAGTTTAAGGCTAGCATATATGTACATTGGATTTCTGTCCCTCCACTCCCAATCTTCGAGTAAAATTCAGGAAAGGCTCAACAGAAGTACTTTAGAAAGCAGAAGTATTACTGAGATGAGCCCTCTTGATCTTTTGAATTCAGATCGACTGACTTAAAAGAAAAATATGGGGTTCTTGCTATAAAGAACCCAGTAGATTCTTCCTTATTCTTTACTTTCTTCATATCACAATCTCAGAAGATTCATCTTGTTAGCCCAGTTTCACAGAATTTTTATATAATTAGGTAACATCATTTAACCCTTAAGAAATGGAAAAAGTGCTGTCTTTCCCCTCAAGCTACAAACTAACAGGCATGTTGGGCAGCATCCTAGCTACCTTTGACTTTTCTTCAGCCAAAGGAACTATCAAAGACCCGGTTGCCTGGAGAAGACTGAAGTTATACTATTTATAAGGCAGCATTCAGCTCCCACGTCCATCCGTGGCATGTGAAGTAAATCTGTGTCTTATGCCACTCAGAGATAGCTTGGATTGCCTGTCAGGAGACGTCTGGGCAAGCCTTGTAAACTCAGAATGACTTCTCAAATCCTGCTAGGTTTTCCCAGCGATGTGCTTTCCTCTGCGCTGAAGCCCTGGGAATCGTGTCAGCCCAAGGTGAGCCCTTCGGGCACTGCTCTTTGTCCCCATCTGGATAGGAAGGTGCAGAATTAGTTAGACACTGGGCTGGTTTTGGGGCGGGGAGAGTGGGAACGGAAAGGCCGCTTGTTCTAATTAAAGACAAAAAGCAACCCTGTGAGGAGCTGTCCTTTAGCCTTAGCTTGAGGCAGAAAGGGTCTGTCTCACCTCAGTAGTTAGTTTGTTTGAACTGGCTGGTGGGGCGAAGAGTCGAAGACAGCAGGTAGAGCTGGGCTCAGGTGAAACTGGGCCCATGGTTAAGTCGCAGCAAGTACATCTCCAAATCCCTCTTTGCCTCCCAATTCCCTGGTCTCTGTGCTCTGTGCTTGACTCAGGCGCTCTTTGATTCTAACTTTGCTTGCTAGATGGCGCTCGGTGTCTCAGGACATTCCATTTCAGAATTAAAGCGGCTTCTTAGCACCGTTGTTCTCAACTAGTTGTGGGTATTTGATTAGCACAGTGCCAGCAATGTTATTATTGCCCTTGTTTTGACACCCTTGTTCACTTTTTGATTAAAGTAGTGTTCAGGTGGGAGTTACCCATCTTAATCTGTGTAATAATAAAATTCAGTGAAACTCTGCACCTGAATTTAGGGCATATTTATGGCTCAATTACTCTTTGTGATGCATTTCAGAAAGCACTTGAGTAACTTTTCCTTCAGTAATCTGACTGAGGTTTTCAGGAAGAAGATAAATCAGCAGGTCTGGATGGATATTTACAATCCTTGAGGTTGACCACTGAAGTCCACCTCCCACTTTACCATTACTACCCCCATTGCCATTGCAAGATGAATTAAGCTGATCTTAGGGAACTTATTACTTTTATTTATCCTTTGTGGTATACCATTAATTGATTTTTAAAGTATCAGAATTTGTTTAAAACCCAAATACCAAAATTTATACCCACAGAAGATGTGTTTTAATATTGGTAATAAAAGCCTACCCAAAGCTTGTTTCACAGGAAGGGTGATTTATGGATTCTAATGTGTATTTATTTCAAACACTAGTGAATCTTCTCAGATATTCAAAACACTTTTCAAAACTCCTTTGTGTTGAAGCACAAAGAGACAGAAAAATCAATAGTTCTAAGTTTCTGATGGGAAAAAATTAAGATGAGCCACAAAGAATTGCATATTGTTTTGTCGAATGAAGATGTCACTTTCACAGCACGCACCGCTCTCACACTAGTGTGTGTCCTTTAAAGACAAGGATGCAGGTGAGGAAGGCAAATGGAAGAAAAAAAAAAGGAAAGAAAAAGAAAAAAAAAAAAGAAAACCCCCAATCCTCTATATAGACATCTTGCAAACACTTTAACAAAAGAGAGTTTAACTTCTTACTTGCTGTTAGGATTTAGAGAACTAACTTGTATGGAAATGTTCCACCTTTGGGAAAATCAATAACACTCAGAGCTGTGTGGTTTGGAAACCTTTTATCAAACCTTGGCTGCTTTGGTGAAGAACCCCGCAAAGTCTCTCTCTAGGTGTTAGGCTGAAACTAGCTGGCGCTGAAAACCTAAAGCGGAAAATTTACAACTTGATCAGCCCCAGCCACACACCAAAAACCTGCTACTGCTGCAAACATATGTTTCAGATTAAGTTAAGCAAATGGCTCTTGTTTCTCAGGGTTGAAAGTTGATCATGAAAATTCAAATTTGAGTGAGTTGTGCTTCCAATGGATCACCAGATCCTCAAATGCTTATAAATCCCTCCCAACTGTTTACTCCAGAGATTTCATATACTTGTTATCTTCTCGAGAGCTTAATTGAAAATCTCCTGGAAATTTAATCCAATCAGGTTTTATTTTCCGGGAACACATATAGTTTTTAAAAGTTGGCTAAGTTGGAAACGAGGTGTATTCTTCCTTCTAATGTGAAAATGCTAGATAGCTAATGTGTAACTCAGTTGTTTTCATGCTCTATTTCCTCGCATACATACTAACTTTAAAAGGCAGAAATTAAACTGACGATTTATTTTCAAATTCCCTGGAAGTTTCATTCGCCAGAGGAGTAGGTGTTTTTTGTTTTTTGTTTTTTGGGTTTTTTTAAAACAGCATGAGACAAAATAAAGAAGTGTTATCAGACCCTTTAATAATGTCAGGAAAGACTGAATCATGGTATTTCTTTTACTGGGGGTAACTGTCTTTTGCAACCTCCCCGTGGTTATCCAGCCATTGCCCAGCTAAATTATTTGAAGACCAGTCTGGCTACTAAGGTGTCATGTAAGGAAATTTAGAATTAACTCCCGACTTTTCAAAGCATCTGGCTCCTTGGGTAAGTTGCAGAGGATGGAGACAGCCATCAGGCACCTCGGCTCCCTTCCTGTGTAATCGCGGGAGTCCGAAGTCGTTCCCTACTACCTCCCCGCATTCAAATGATCATCCTGCAGATTTTAACCGATATTGTCATGTTGAAGTTTGGTAGTTATTGTTTACATCTCTCCCTTCCCCAAGGGGTCTTGGCAAGTGTTTAAGAGATTATTGATTTCCAAGAAACCAAATAAAGAAGGCTGTTCTTTTATAACATATGAAATACACACTTTTCTTTAACTAAATAGGCAGTGTATATTTGACATTGACAAATGGATCAGAGACAAGAAAACTTATTTTAAAAGATTTTGAAAGGGGAGAAATGGACAGGACAGCAGCAGTCCTACAGAAGAGTGGGACTGGAATTAAGAGAAAAGCTTGGAGAAAACTAGGGGGATGCTTTCTGTGCTGTAGAAGTTTAAAATGTCATCGAACACATACAGGTGGTAAACAAACATCGTTGAAGAAGCTACTTTTAGGGGGACCTAATCATTGCAGTTTTTATTTATTTATTGTAGAGATGAGCTTCTTATACTACTTTTCTCCATATTTTTCTCTGGCACTGTGGTACTGAAATATCCACCCAAGTTTGGGAGTTTCTGGTTTACTTAGAATAACCCAGAAAAGCCATTCTGAAACTGTGTCAAGAATACATTTTTTACAAAAAAAGTAATAAATACCTGATAGAGATCTTAGCTATCCCATCCCCCAAGTCAAAAGGGAAATACCCAGTGAAGGAAGGAAATTCCCCAACACCCAGATTGAGGGAACAAATGGTAGACACCCAGGAGTTCAGTGTTGTATATCCCACCCCAAATCTCCACAACTTCCCTGCACCAACAAAGGAAAGCCCCTTGTCCTTCCCTGCACCAGATTCTCTTTTCTTGCTCCTGAACCTTAGGAAGGCGAGAATGAAATACTTCATTTATCCAAAGATGGGAGCTCAGTTTGTGGAATGAGCTCCCCCAAAATATATCAGCCAAAGATATGCAAACGTTATGGAGATATTTCACTTGAGGGTTCAGATCCAGAATCTGCAAGTCTCCAGGTCGCGATTATTCAACAGGTCCCCTTCGCTACCCTGTGCGCTTCAGCTGCTAAACTTTGTCAACCCAAGTTCTCCCCAGTTTTCGTAGGAGGGTGGCACCCGCAGTTTAAATAGCTCACAGCATGGCTGGGTTTCTCTAGTAACACAGACTTACCTTAGTATCTGGGCAAAACGACTCTTGAGACCACAAGAAAGACCAAACTATGAGGGAAATTTATCTTTGGACAGAACCCAGCAGTGATTTTGCACACTAAAAAAAGAGGGGAAAACTTTGTGTAAGCAGCGCTGTGTGAGAAAACAGTCTTATATTGTTAACCTGTGAAATATTTAATAAAATATTTGTATGTTTTTAAGGGATAGAAAAACAGAGTGTGTTGAAACTACATTGCTACTATACTGAGGAATTGAAGGAAAATTTTCACTGTAATAGCATGCCAGGTAGAGAATAATTTTATCTTGCAATGTATTATAATCCGTGTTACTCTACAAAAGCAATTTTGAAAGCGGTTTATGGAGGCTATTTTATAGGGGAAAAATCACTTAAAATACTTTTCTTTGTTGGCTCTTTCTGGTAAAGTATGGATTAAGTTGGTTTGAAAGCATATTTGTACAATCAATATTTAATACAAGTTTGCTTTTGGCCCTCTCACCTGCTCTAACCGTATCATTTTCGTCCTCAAAGTCGGTTCAAGAGAGTAGATGACTAGAATGGGATTCCAGTGGGAGGGAAGAGATTTTACTCAAAGCCCAACAAGTGAGACGAGTTTCAATAAAGCACGGTGCAATTTGAAATCTTTAAAAACTAGTGTTGTCTTAGGAGTAGTGACTTAAGTGTTGCTAGGGAGACCAGGCAAGGAAAAAGACGCCACACGGAAGTGATTTTCAGTTCTTGTACTTTGCTTAACGCGACAGTAAAAAAAGAAAAGAAAAGAAAGAAAGAAAGAAAGAAAAAAAGAAAGAAAGAAAGAGCCAAACAGGAAGACACGCCGACATTTGGAGCTTGGAGTTGAGGTCTGCAAGTAGGAGAAGAGGTAGTGGTGGGTACTGAGCCAGACGCGCCCCCTTTTTAGTGCTGTCAAGTAAGTTGCTGTCAGGCTCTTTAGCGCGCCGCGGGCCGGGCGCCCCGCTGCACAGCCACCTCCCCCGGGGCGGTAATTAACCAGTACCTGGGCGCACACGACCGATCCGACAGCATCAGCCACAGGCAGAGCCGTGGGGACCAAGGGCCCCGTGGGTCTGGATGCACATTTCCTGAAACACAGGTCTCTCGCGTCTGAGATCACTAGCCCCGAGAAAATGTGCTCATAGTAGAGTTCTTAAACTGGAGCCTGTATGCAGCTGGCCCGCTAAAGGGTGGTGGTGAAAAGTAAGGCAAAGAATAGTTGTGGGGGTGACACTTCCACCACCAAAATGACTGAGAGTGGCGCTGCTTTCCTCATGAAGTAGATGCAAATTCGGGGAGCAGGGAAATGGTGTGTCAACTCTGGGGCACTCTGATTAACACCGGGCACGGAGCAAGCAAGATTCTCCACCCACAAACTGTATACTTTTTAAAACTCATTGTCGCTTAGGGCTCTGATCCTAAGATTTCAAGAGCCAGTTTCCTATGGCGAGGGAGTGGTCGGAGAGAGGAATCAGGCTAGGGCCGGAACTTCGGGGTTCTGGCGGAGGGGAGAGGGAAGGGGGCGCGCTGGGCGCTGTCCATGGTGCTGGGAGGAAAGCGGCTTCCCTTCGCAGTACCCAAACCAAGATCAGGTGTGAAAAGGGGAAGATAAACCAACAACACATGCGGCAGTAGATTTTTTAATTCCCTCGAATGTGAAAAACACGCATGTGGTTGTATAATTTAAACAGTATTCTAGGAGTGCTCTGCTCTATCTCCCAGTCGGTACTGTTTAGTCGGACAGCAGCGTTAACTGGTCATTATAGGGAGGTCTTCTCCTTAAAATGTTCCATATTTCAAAGTAATGTAATCATCAATTTTTGACGTACAAAGTAGAGAGGAAGGAGGGGGAAAATGGTGATTTGAGACTTTAAACATATCCAAAGGCACTTAGCTATTTTCAGATTTGATAGGATATAAAAGCAGAACATGACTTAGCCTGTTAGGTAACATTGGATATATTGAGAAAGTATTAAAACTATATAGACCCAATTTCATTTTAATAATTCTACAAACTCCACGCTGGCCAAATGCTGCAGTTATATTTTTGTCAGTAAGAATAACAAGAGCGATTTACCTATTGTGGTGTGTGTGTGTGCGTGTGTGTGTGTACATTTGAAATGGCTAAGATTTCATTCTAAGTTCTAAAATCATACTCTAAAAACTGCATGCTCTTAAAACAAATTTGATTTCTTAAAAGACAGGTGGCCGGGAAGAAAGTAGGATGCAGACAGAAATTATTTCAAAATGGGGATAAAGAGCTAAATGGAAACATAACCTACTTAGTAGGTGAGTCACACTTTGTAAAATACACACACACACACACACACACACACTCTTCTAAAAATATATCCTGTTACACCCGTGTATAAAATATATGGTTTTTAAAAAACAAAAGTGTGTATATCTATGTATCTACAAATACATGAAATTACATAACAAAATTTCAGGCAAACTATTACTTGTGCTTGGTCAAACCAGAAATATGAAAAATTACCTTAATTGTGTTAATCATGAAAATCTTACTAGCCTCAGCAACTTGAACCCATGTGACAATGAAGAAGGAAAGGGACAAAAATTCAAACAGCTGACACAATGATCAGCAGCAACTGACAGCATCTCATTTGATATTTGATATCAAGCACTAGATCAATATTTGTGAGATCAATGCAATTTTAATGGTTTTTCTTTCGAAACTGTATGAAAGCCAAATCATGACACTCTGTGCTAGGGTTATTTTTAGAGCTGGTTATTCCAGGGGATGATATTAAGTAATTTACTGAGGCAAAGGAAAAGAGGGGGGGGACCTAAAAACCAAAAAAACAAAACCACCACAGCAAACTATCAGTATTTCTTCAGTTGATAAATCCTGATTATCTAAGTACCTAGAGAAGGTGTAAACATTTATTGGAAAAAACCCATTTATTTAATTATGGTTAAAGAAACAAGAAAAGAAACCTTTGGAAAATTATTTGGAGGTACATGAAGATGAAATGGATCAGAAATTTTCACTCACAAGGGGATTAGGTGGTACTTGAGCAAAAATAAATGAAATGATAAAAAGAAAGAAATCCAGGCCTTTCAGCTACACAGTCAATCCTTGCATGTATGGAATTCAGAAGGAAATAACAGATTTCTCTGTGTCCCAGGCAGAGCAGAAAACTGAGAGCCCTATCTGAAACTCATACACAGCAAGGTTCCTCAAAGGTCAAAAAGAGGGGAGAAAAAGTAATTAGGTACATGGTATTGTCTTTTATTTTCTTTTGGAGAGTTTATACCTTAAAAAATAAAATGCAAAGTAATCTAACTCAGAGGCATATAGGTCCTCAATCTATAAATCTTTAAACAGTAATCTAGGAGGATTCTACGCTTTCTTTTTTCAGTCTTTAGTGCTTAGACAGTAGCGTTAACCCATGTGCCCACCAACTCATTTTGTTTGATAAAAATGCTAAACTTTATTTATTTGTTTTTACAGATTCAGTTATGAGGAATTTTCACCTAGAGGAATCCACGCACGACCTTCACCAAACAGCAATTTCTGGGGAGGTAGATGATGGGGGTGGTGCAGAGGGAGTATAAGCAGGTGAACATTTCAGTAAAGCAGTAAGAAGGTGAGATGTGGTGATTGTGGATAGAGATCCTGATAAGCAGATGTTTAAGATTTCAGACTAAAAGAAAAAGAAAATGTTATTCATTTGTAATTCAACGTTGATTAAAAACTTGGGAGAAGTTAGCTGTTCACTTGAAATAATAGGAATATTTTAGGAAATTTCTAATGCCTGACCTAAAGATCTCTCATCTTTGTTCAAGATAAAGAATAAAATACTTCAAAGCTATGTAATTCTTAAACTTTTTCCCTCAATGTCTCTTTTTTTCCTAATGTTTTTCTTGATGGCAGTAAATTGCCTAATAATGAAACTGTTAATATATTATTACAAACAGATCACTTCAAATAAAAGGCAATGCATTATATGCTTTTAGTAGTGAAATTCATACCTAAGTCCTTTTGCAGTAGGATTAAATAATGCACCTGGTATATTCCTTAAGTGCCTAGGTAAAGACATATTTTTCCAGGATTTTAATAACTCCAGAACAAACAGTCACTCTCTGCATGTGTCTCTATGCTCTATTGTATCTCAAGTCTGGCAGACTGCCTACAAACTAGACACCAACAGTTTAAATCAATTTTTCTTTAATGAAATAAAGCCAACCTTACACACGAATACACATTACATACAAACAGAATTTACAGACACCAATGAACTTGAGGCATTTAAAAATATTTATTACAATGCCTTCAAGAATTTGAACATAAATTTATTTAGAACAGGTTTACAAACAATCCTGGTGACCAACATACATTGAGTCCCTACTATGTAGCAGGCACTGCAAAGACATACACATACTGTATATAATGTTTATTTCTGGTAGGATGGGTATACGTACCCCATGGATGGGTGTGTATATGCACATGTGTGTATGTATACACGCACACATATATGCATATATACATATTTTTTCTATTAGGTCTTATTAAAAAAAAACCCTGAGTTATCTCAAAGAAGGATATCAACTTTATAGTCAATTGTAGTTAATTCAGACTTCATTTTGACCATCATAATTTGACCAATAATTTTCTTCATTTTGACTCATCATAATTTGACCAATAATTTTTTCCTCATAGCATGGACAGTACTTAGAATTTAAAAGTTTAGTGTTCCAAAAATGCTGCTCTTCTTAAGCCACTTTGAAGTAATGCTAGTCAGCCTAAGATCCAGATCTACATGTTAATCTCTAGTTTTGCCTTCAAACAGAATTCAGTTACAAAGAACTCGGAAAGATTTTGAATCTATTCAGAAGAGGAAAACTCTTTAATTTTCCGAGGAGTAAAAACTCCCCAAGAAACTTCATATAGCTTCTTAGATTTTGCTTAGCATACGTGATAAAACATTGATTGTTGCAGTTTGGTGACCCATGAAATTTGGGGGTTAGTTTTCTCTTCAGACCAGAGCATATAATTATGCAAATAAAGAGCTGTCACTGATCTAGTGAAATACTCACAAACACATGCACTCTGAAATTGGACAGAAAAGTGAAAATGGTTGGTGATGTGATGGTGCCATGGTTTGTTTTCCTGCCAAGTTTCTATCCAAGTTCATTATTCAAATTGTAAACTTTAAAAAGAGACATATCATTCTTGGGGTGTTGGTTGTCTTTTCATTTCAGATTCTTTGTATTGGTACTGCAGGCTGGTTACAAAGTACAGTTCAACATTATTTTACCTATGACAGTCTCCCATATTACCCTATGTAATGGCCAAGGAAGAAAAGCTGAATGATCTAGAAAGAAAGATGCAGGTCCTCCCTGGATTTCTTTCTAGAAACATGTTTCATCTCTGGTTCAAACAGAACTCAACCCAACAATACAAAGAATATACTGAAATGCTGTTCATAAATCTCAAGGCAAAGGGCCGGGAAAAGTTGCCTGGAAGGCCTCATGGATTAAGTCAAATTTCCATTTTCAAGTTTTTACATTGAAGGGAAAAATACTGGTCTCTGCATGGTATCCACTTAATGGTCAAACTTTCAGGACGACTTTCTCCAATCTAGCAATTAAAGCCCACTATATAATATTTGGTGACTTTAACCTTTATGGTTCATTTACAATTACCACTCTCTAAAACCTTTGTGCTAAGAATTAACAAGAGTTCTTCAATCTAACCATGCTCTTTGGCATCGAGGTCTCCCAATTCCAAAGTTACCACTGCATAGGCTGTTGCATAATTTTAGATGTCATGGAGAGCCCCACTGATGAAATCTGAGAAGGCTCATGTCAGACCACTGACTGCTAAAGACATCACTACATGAAAGATCAGTGGTGTGAAACTTTAAAAACATTGATCCAAATGAATCAATTAAATCAACATTCATCCCTCCTAAGTGTGAGGTTTAAAACTATCATTGTTGCTTTTTTTTTTTTTTTAACTCTACATAGATTTCAAGATAAACGTTGGAATGCTTTGATGGCTACTTCTATTCTCGAATCTCCGTTAATCGACTTTGTGCTATTTCCCTCTTTTCAACATCTTCCACTTGGTGTACATTCTTTACTTTTAGTACAGTGCATGACAGTTGCAATGCTTTAAATCTAAAACCGCCTAACAAAGCTGACGCTTTAGGTAGGGTAGCTTTAAGCTCTGTGAAGTGTTGATTAAAAACCCTTTCCCAGACTCAAACTGATCTTTTTGGAGATTAATAGAATATTAGATAAAAGGAAGACGAACAATTCAAGAGACTCCCACTCAGTCACTCTATACAAGGAAGGAAGGAAGGAAAGTATTCAATTTTTGAAAGGGAGTACCTCCTGGAGTCTTTTATTTTATATTATTACAGCCCCTAATAAGTAATCATAAAATAACCACCACTATTATCCCCCCTTTTTTTTTGCCACCCATATTTCAAAGATGAGAATGTCCCACATTTATTTAAAGACATTTTCCCCTATAGAAGCATGGGGAAAGTTTTTGAGTAATTTTTAGACTTTCTGTGATAGTAATCTTTCTTAAATGAATCACAGGAACCTGTCAGTTTACAGTTATAAACTATGATTTAACAGGAGACACTCATGTGTTTGGATTGGGACTCCAGGTAATCCAGAGAAACATGTGAAAAAATTTAACTTATTAGCCCTGATAATATAGTTAACATATTTTGTCATCCAAACTCTCTCAAAGGAGTTAAGAAGGAAAAGCTGTAAAATAAATGTAAACACGGTATTTTCAGATTAGATGTAATACATCAAGGACCTATACAGGGACTTGGGAGCAATGTAATGTCACCAGATTGCTTTGGAAAGCACATTTCTTTACAGTATATTAAAGCGTATTTTATAAAATCATAGCTTAACAATGGGTTCAAATTTCTCTGTAGCTAAGGATATTTCAGATATTAAAAACAAACACCTTAAAAAAATGTTGCTTAAAAAAAAAATGTTGGCTTTGTGAAAGGTCCAAGCCAAACAGTAAGTGTTCAAGTGAAGTTAGGATGTTACCTTAAAGCAACAATAATAGTAATAAAAGCAACTATACGGTTTAAAATACTGATGAATGCTGTTCCATCATTCTTTTTAAGTTTCTGCTTTTATTAACCTCTGTACTGTACACAAATAAATGAACCTCTGAGCAAGAATAATACGCCGCTGCTTGTTGGGAAAATTGTTTTTATTTTAAAATGGTAAACAGAAATATATAATATATATGAAACTCCTGTGCTTTACTTTTTTTTTCTTTTTGTATAAACAATTATGCAATCTAGGTCGAAGCACAAGGCAGAAACTTGAGAAAACAACAATTATTACAAATAGATTTCCCCCCCTTCAAATATCCGTGAAAACTTTTAACGGCTGCATGTTTAGATACCTTTATAAAGTTCGAAAGCCAGTATTTTGAATCTCAGATTTATCAACAACTCCTTGCTTCCCATTCCATTTGCTCTAAGAACTGAGTATATAATTTTTTAAAAAGTCTAAATCCTAACTTTAAGCCTCTACTCTCCTAAAAACCTGTCTAAAGAAACCAAAATGGTTAGAAGATCAGAGCAGAAATACTGCTAACACTTGTCACCTCCAAGCAGGCGGGCTCCTACCAACTGATTGTTGTTACTCCAGGAAAATTGATGTGGAGGATTTTACTACATTTATACCAACAGACACATAATCAACAGGTTAAAAAAAAAATCGTACATTACGAGGAATCTTATCACTTATCAGTTGGCGGTCTCGGATGGTTTGCCTAGCTCTCTCCGGGCTGCAGCTCAGACCCACAAGTAGAAATTACATTTGCACAACTTAAGTTTGCAAATAGCCCTCTATAGATGTTTAAACAAGGCTAACAACCCAGTAGTTTTAAAGTATTAAAGGCAATTAAACAGTGATTCACTCTAGTTGCAAGGAAAGGTTTTCAAAAGGAGAAGTGAGAAAACCGAAGAGAAGGAATAGGAGTGATTTGGTGTCTAAGCTGAGCCTATTTACTTTGCTCTAATTCAGGTGCATAAGCGTCATAAATTTAGCACTGCACAAGTGCTGGGTAGAAAAAAGCAATAAAATTAGTTTTCCTGCGAATACTTTCATATAGTCAAAACACCACACAATTTATAACACTTTGAAAAATATATTCAATCCACATCAATTTTCAAATCCTCTCAAAGGAAGGTATCATTATTGTATACAGTTCACCTTTACTTCTAAAACAGAAAAGATTGCAGACCAACATGCTTGACATTGTTGGAGTTACACATATTAAATTATCCAGGTGTGGATAAAATGACGTTTTGATTTTTCCTGTGTTGTTTCTGCTAAAATAATATCAAAAGATATGTATATATGACCACTGAAAAAAGATCACTTTAATTTGCCATCATTAAAACTATAAGAACAAATTAATGTACTTATATACCAAACACAGATATTACCAGTTTTAAAACTTGCTGAAATCGGTTCATAATATAAAAACATTTTATCCATGAGGTGGTTATTTTAAGTTATTTTTTCTGAGAAGTCAGACAGTTCTAAGTCATTTTGGGTACATTTTATCATGTCCTCAAATAAGGCAGGCATATTGTTGCATATACTTTAAAAAAGGATGAAAAAATATTAAATTCAGACCCCCATCTGCTAGAAACAGAATCTTTACTAGGTAATTAAATTCAAGTAATTAAAAACTGATAATGTTAAGATTTAATATTTGAATTGAAAAGTCAGCAAAATCTTAACTTATTTTACCTCTTGTATTTCACAGTGTTGGCCAGATATTAGCAGGATTAAAGTAACTGTAGAAACTGTAGGGCAAAACCCTAGAGAGGAAATGGACTACTAAAAATTATGCCACTGTACTGAGAGAAGAAAATCTTTCACACCAGGTCTTTCTTTCCCTTTCTGTGGGAGCAGAAACCTAGAAGAATCATTTTAGCCCCACTTGGCCTCTCAGAAGGAAAAGGTGGAACAGCACACAGGTTCATCTTCCTGAGGGCAATAAATACTATCCCTAACAGGGTCTAACTCCAGGAAAGCTCAGGACAGTCATTCTAGTTAGGATTATGAACAACAACAACAAACTTTCTCCACATTAGGATTTAAAAAGCAAAACAAGTGTGCGATCTGAATTACAATGCCACTCAATACACATTATACATTTAAAAAGTAAAGTCAATTCTAATGATAAAGTTGGAAATTCTATTGGAAAGGGGACCTTTCACCCTTAAAAGATTTGCTCATCATTACGTTTTGGTTTAAACATCTCTTCTGAAATTAGAGACTTGTGTAAAATCTCGTATTCAAATGGCAAGGGTTTTCAGCGGTAATGTGTAATGGGTACTTTATAGATTTTTTATGCAAAGTTTTTCTTTTGGTCTTGAAATGAAAATAGATTGTTAGCGAACAATTTGCACTCCCAAGGCGACATAGTACATCACGGCATTCACGTTCTGAATTTAAATTTGGCTTTTCTGAGGAGGTTTGTGGGGAACTTCCTTTTAATTAGGGGGAAAAAAAAAAAAGAGGCGTAAGAAGCTCTTCGCCGAAAACCTAAAATGTATGAAATCTAGAATAAAAGTTTGCTTCTGTTCGGAGGAAAAAACCGGACATGATCGAGGGGGGCCTGGGGCCGGTGCAAGCGGCGGCTGCGCTGCAGCGGGCGGTAGGACCGCGCAGACGCCGCTCTCCCCGCAGCGCCGGCGCGGGCTCCGTCAGGGCAATTAGAGGCGCGCCGGCCGCGCCGAGCAGGGCGCTGTCAGCCTTAATCTGCGCGCTGACGGGCAGCGCGAAGCCCGAGCTCAGCCCGCAGGAAGCACGACCAGTGAACCCATATTGCTTTGACAGTTGCACTCATCTAGAAATAATGCAAAACGCTATTTAGATGTATATATCACGACCCTGTGCTCTAGGAAGAAAACAATCTAATGAGGGGCTGGGAGTCTGCTCGCCGACAACAAGCAGTTAGGAGACGTGTGGATGCATGCTCGAGTGTGGTGCCTTGGCTTCCCCTCCCCCGTCTCGCTCGTTCTCCTCTTACAGCTCTTCGTGCTTTATTCTGTGGGAGCGCCGCGTCAGAGCCGGCTTGAGGGAACTGGTCTTTGCCTCAGAGGCTTCGGTAAAGAATTTGAAAATGGACGGGAAGCTCTTCCAGGAAGTTAGCTCGTGACGGTCGGTGCCTGCAAAACACACAGATTCGGTTACGAGGTGGCATCGCTCGGTGCCAAGGCACAGGCCGCCCGCCTTCCTCCCCGGGAGCCCGAGCCCCGCCCTCGGAGCCCGCGTTCCCCGCGCTCCCGCGCCGGCTCCGACGCCGGCGCGCGTCTGCAGGCCCCCCGGGCGCGGCCCCTCCAGGCCACACCTATGCCCGAGGGTTCACTCTGCCTCCGCGGCCGAGGGCTGTCTACGTCCGCTCACTGCGGATCTCCGCCCGCGGCCCCCGGGGCGGCCCGCCGGAGACCTCCACCGCCTCCCGCCCGAGGCCCCTTCCCGCCCCTAACGGGGAGGACGCGGCTGGGACACCCCCCGCAGGGTGCCCGAGGCGCGGCCAGGCGGCCCCAGGGCCTCAGCCCCTCCGGGCCAATCGAGGCGCTCGGAGGGAAGGGCCACTCCCTCTCCCGCTTCGAAACCACCCACTTCCCCAGGCTTCGCGCGCGCGCGCGGGGATTGGTTTCCCCTGCGCGCGGAATCCGGCGTCTTCACCATCCCGGAGCACCCACGTTTCTCCGCTTCCCAAGTGAATAAAACAAATCGGATTTTTCTTGCCTCTCTCGGAAGCTGTGCCGTTAGACATAATTTGTCTCAGCGAGGTCACCGCGACCAAATTATATGGGATGCTTCAGGAAGGTTCAGATTTTTTTAAAAAGAGACTGTGCCTAGAAAATTGTCCTAGGAGGCTACATTTTAAAAGATTTGAGGGGCCAGTTTTAGAAAAGCTAAAAAAGTCTTTCCAAGCAGTGAGTACAAAAAGAGCATCTAGGCCTCCTATTTTGTCAGGAGGAATTCAACTTAGAAAATACAGGTTTAGTTTGTCACTTTACAGGGTTATTTTATTTTACCCCAGCTTCTTTCTGTTGATGTACAGTGCTTTTCAAGTCAAACCTCCCTTCAGTTTAACACAGGCAAAAAACAAAACAAGCAAACAAACAAAAAAAACTCAAACAAAAAAACAGTGATGTAGTCATAAGAACAGATGAGGATATTAATCGGTTTCGACTCCTTGTGATAACATATTTTGCCAGTCTCTTCATAACAATTTTTTAATTAAAAAATAAAAATAATAATGAAGACTCTACCATAGAAATAATGAGTGAATAGCTTTGAAACAGTTGAAATCACTTCCTAGATCACTCAATTATGCAGAGAGATACTGCCTGGAAGTCTTGGGATTCAGGGCCTCTGTCTGATACTTTAACATTGTTAATGATAATTCTTTAGTCTGTAATAGTAGGTCATTGCTATGGTTACTCTACAATGGTGCAACACTTTGCTTTCCCCTTCAGCTATTCGCTGAGACCTGGTAACCACATTTGTTGCCTAGCAACAGTTTTGTGACAGTATCACAATCTGGGAGTTACAACAATAAGGATGCTATGGCTGCAGTCGACCAGAGAGCAGAAAGCTACAGTCTGTGCATGGGACTAAGATGTGGGAGCTGGCCCTACCAGAGAACTCGTCTCTTAATGGGTACCCTCACAAGGATGCTTTCTATCCTCTTCTCCTCTGCAATTTGGCCTTATGAACCTGCCCTGGGAACTACGATCTAGTGTTGAAGTCATATCCTTGAGAAATATCCTCCAACACTACTGTATTCAGATTAAAAAATGAGGTCATTTGCTTACCCATTTTGGGTAAATTTCAATGTTACTCATTGGGAAAGAGAGATTAATATAGGTTTATCCTGGCAAATTCTAAAGTTCCTGACTTGATTTTGACAAGTCTTCACAGAATTTTGGGGGGAAAATTATATATATATAGATATCTATATCTATATATATATAGATAGATAGATATATGCCTGCCCTCATCAATAAGTGTGCAAACTTTCAAATTCTTTAAAATATATGTAACACCCAGGTATTTATTACTATATTTTTCACTGATTTATTCATTTGACAATCTTAAAGAATTCTTTTGAATTTGGAGGCATTTATATTCTCCAAGCCCAAGTAAGCACTTCTAGATATGCTCAGACAAACCTACTTTGGGTATATTTGAAAGGGGCCTAGTTTCTAGATAGGTTTATGAAATTCCTGTTCCTATTTCTATGGTGCTTGCAAATCTAGTTTCATTTCAATAACTAATTGCACTTATAATAATAAGATACTTCAAAACCAATTGTATTTCTTCCTTTTGAAAGACTATTCTCAGATGCATACTACATGGCAGCACACATCCCCAAAAACAATAAGAAAAGAAAGAAAGAAAGAAAAAAAAAAGGTGTTAATTGTCTTCTTTTCCTTTCTCATTTCCCATGCTTCCAGACTGATTGGGCATTTCCTCCATAGTGATCACACTTACACTTACTAGTGTTACCAAGGCTATGATCAATTTGTAAGCTTTCTCAGGGAATTCTTCTCATAATTCCTCCCACCCCTTGAAAACCAATTCAATCTAGGAATCTAGAGGGACCTAAGGAGTCAATGGTCTGAAGCAATTTTAACTCCTTTATTTTTTTCTTTCCTGGTGACAATCTTTCTGAAGGATGAACAAATTTCCCTGGTGATAAAATCACTACAAAAGCTTTTTAGATTTAGCTTATGATGACTCTCTGCTTGATTAGTCCTGGGTTGAAAAGACCAAAGTCCCTGAGATAACTGAGTACCTGCACTGGCTCTCAACATTTACCCCTGCAATTTAAGAGTATAAATAATGAGAATGTGTGCTCTGTCAGAGGGAGGGAAATTGGTGGGAGTAAAGGTAATAAGCAAAGTGGGTTAGAAACTGAACTACAGAGAACCTAGTAGGGGTAGGAGAATTCTTCCTAAACTAAGGAGTAGTAAAGTGCATATTTTATACAAAAAATGGCTTTCTTTTTAGAATTTTTTGAAATAAGTTTTTTTTTAAAGATTTTATTTATTTATTTGACAGAGATCACAAGTAGGCAGAGAGGCAGGCAGAGAGAGAGAGAGAGAGAGAGAGAGAGGGAAGCAGGCTCCCTGCTGAGCGGAGAGCCAGATGTGGGGCTCTATCCCAGGACCCTGAGATCATGACCTGAGCCGAAGGCAAAGGCTTAACCCACTGAGCCACCCAGGCACCCTTTAAATGGGTTTTTAATAATTTTATTAAAATAGCAGTTGGAAGTTAGGTAATTGCATATCCACCTGGGGCTACATATATACATTTCAAGAACATGTCTGGAGATCCTTTTCAAAAAGTCAGAGCCAAAGTTCAATGAAAATATTTACAAATTAATATGAATATCTACCCATAGCAATGCTTAGATTATGGAAACTTTTGAGAGCAGCTTTCTAGTAGTTAAAAAATACACCACTTAAGGAGAAATGATTCCATCAGGACAGAAGCACTAGCCCATAAAAGTGGAAAATTCAGGCTAGTCAAAAAAGCATCCATTTATTGATAAACTGCAATGATGTGTAGGTAATATGGAAAATCATTCAAAATAACAAAACTAACCATGTTACTTGAAGGATATAAACATGATTTTTAGTTTTTCCTTTAGGACAACTTTACCCTAATCAAAAGCTCCTCTTTTTAGGGACCATGGACTTGTTTTCACTTTCAGACCCCCACTTTCTTAATCTAGAGAGGTTCCCATATAGGAGTAAAGGGTTTCCCATATTAAATACCCGCCATGTTCACAGGGGAAGATTTTTGTATCTTTCTGAGATTGGCAGTCTTGCTCTTTCTGGGTAATTCACTTTGGGGGCAAATTCAGTTTCCTAATCCATGGAATCAATTCAGTATCAAAATAAAAAGTACAGGGTCTCAGTGTTTCATTACAAAAAAGTGCCTTTGTTCAGTCTCAATAAGTGATTCTTTTTTTTTTTTAAAGATTTTATTTATTTATTTGACAGAGAGAGAGAGATCACAAGTAGACGGAGAGGCAGGCAGAAAGAGAGAGAGAGAGAGAGAGAGAGAGAGGGAAGCAGGCTCCCTGCTGAGCAGAGAGCCCGATGCGGGACTCGATCCCAGGACCCTGAGATCATGACCTGAGCCGAAGGCAGCGGCTTAACCTACTGAGCCACCCAGGCGCCCCTGAATAAGTGATTCTTAATGGGCATGGTAGTGGCTTCTGGGGCATTTAGGAAATTTGTAGTGATATTTTTGGTGGTCAGGATGGTTGGTAAGAACTATTGGCATTTAGAAGAAGGCCAGGGAAGCTGGAAATCCTGCAATTTGCAAGGCAGTAGAGCACAATGAACTGTCTTGCACCCCATACATCTTCCTTCCTCCCTCTTTCCCTCCCTCCTTCCTTCCCTTTCTTTGTTTTAAAGATTTTATTTATTTATTTGAGAGAGCGAGCTGGGGGGTGGGGAGGCAGAGAGAGAGGGAGAAGCAAGCAGACTCGCTCCACTGAACAGGGAACCCCACATGGGGCTCAATGCCAGGACACTGGGATCATGACCTAAGCCAAAGGCAGATGCTTAACCGACTGAGACACCCAGGTGCCCCCCACATCGTTTGCAAACATTCCACCAGCTATTCATGTAGTTGAAAACTCTGTTTATAATTATATGGGATTAGAATTTAGATGTGTTTAACAAATACTCTCAAAGTACTTTTGGCATCATTTGAACATACACAGAATTTTCTAGCAATCTGACTACCATGTAAACGGAAGGGATTTTGTACTTTATGTTGTTCAAAATATTAATAAGCAAGAGTGGTTTATATAATTACCAAGAATGGTTTACCCTATGAAAAAAAATCTCATCACTGATGGTATCACTGCCCATGAAAGTTGAGTCACCAATAAGCACATCTGCATCAGCCTGCATTTGTAGCTGTTGAATCCATGGTGATTTTATGTACAGGACTAAGTAACTGACTACTATTATTATCCCTTCTTATGTAGAGTTTCTAGAGCACTTAAAATGTTGATATGCATATTATTTTTATTATGAGTTACTTTTCTTTTATTCCTTCTATGTGTTAACTAGAGCATTATAATAATTTAGCTATCTTCTAAGTAGGTGGATCATGTTATCTTTAGAATTAATTTCAAGATAATAAAAGCACTATGTAATATTTGTTTTAATGGGAGGTATTTAGATGATCAGTGTCATCTTAAATCAAAATGAATAGTTAATTCTTTTTAAAATTATATTATAGATTAATTTTCCCTATAATCTGAACCCCACTCTATCTCTTTTAGCCTATACAGAGCAGAGAACGCCTTTTATTTTTCTTAATGTTTCTTCCATACATATTGTTTGTCAATGATGTTATTCACTGCGAAATAACCAAAAGGCAGGGACAGGAGATCCTCCATAAAATACTACATTGAATATTTATCCTTTATCTATACCTGTTTAAAAAAAAAATGAACTGTAGCAAATTTCAAAGTGGTAAAGATAGCACAAATGGTCAAAGGGATCAGAAACTTAAAGTATGAAGTATGAAACTGTATATCATATGAGAAAGATCAAATTGCTAAAATGTGTCATTTGTTTTCCCCAAAGACTATATATTTTTAAAAAGTGTCTTGTAATGGAACTGAGAAAGAGGGAGCCTACATTTATATAATAGCATTTAGAAATTAAAGAAAAAATGGTTGGAAATAGCACTGAGAGTGGAATGCTCAAAGAATAGGATAAGAGAGAAGAAAACATTGCTGTATCTTCTGTCTTGTCTATTCCCTTTACTTCTCCCTGTGATGACTTCAATCCAAGTGTTTCTTACAAGTCTGCTTTGTCCATACTCCTCTTCACTTGATCTTAGTGCTTACATTTTTTTGGGCAAAAACTATGCCAAAATATGCTAGTAAGTTAGCAGCCAAAATCCTGATGTTTACTTTGGCAGATGTAGACTAGTCTGAAGCTGTACCTCATTTTACGCTGTAGATGTCTTAAAAACTTATATGTAAATAGAATTTCTGTAAATAGAATTTCTTTAAAGGAAGAAGTGGGTTATTTACCCCTTCAACGAATCTTTTAATAAAGTGAAGAAATGTCTGGGAAAGCAAATAATCATCCTTCAAGTGATATTACACACACACACACACACACACACACACACACACACACTGCAGACACAGACACTACACACACACATACAATTTGCCAGAGATGAGGTTTACCAGTATAATAATGGACAGTCTAAGTTCTCACCAAAGAGATGATTTAGAAGAATTTCTTGGTCAGCTATTTGCTATTCTAATTATTGCTTGTCGCCTTATTTTACATGGTCCTAGACCAAAAGGTCATGGAATAATTTCAACAATCTATGCATAATTTACATTTTATGGTCTGGTTTGAAATAGGGAATGTAACTGTTGACAGAGTCACTATTGAATACAAAACATAATTTTTATGTCTTTGTTTTGGGGCATGGGAAACTAGCATGTGTCCCTATTCTCTCAATGACAATCTCCAATTCCCTCCCTCACACACAAAAAGTTTTCCTTTTTAAAGCAATGGGTAATGAAACAATTTTGTTTCCTAAGATAAAGGGGGAGAGGAAAAAAACCTAGAAAGATATGAAACATTAATATTAACAAGATAACATGTCTATGATATCTTCAAAATGACAAGGTTTGATTTTAAAAATTGATCTTTAACAAGAAAAAGGAATATGGGCAATTAGGAAGTAATGAAGACCCTGTCAATATAGCTATGTTGATAATAACAGGTAAGGGAATTCTTGAGAAAATCTAATTTATAAAAATCAAGAGGTCTGTAATATGCATTATTGAGTCCCACTGGGATTAACTAATGAACTTATGAGCTCACCAGCAGTTATTTTTAGAGAGTTATAAAGAATTAGAGAAATATCAGAGCACTGAAAAATAATGTGCCTTCTAAAAAGAAATAAAATGTAACTACTAAAATTCATTTTAAAATGAATTCTAGAGCTTCTAAGGAGAACATCATTAACCACCCCTCCCCCCTCCACAACTTACCAATATTTGGACAGAGAAGGGTTCCTAATGGAGACTCTCCCAAGTTAGAAACCATAAGTGTGAGACTCAGCCACTGCTGGGGGGTGGTAATGGAGTGGGGTGGACTGTTCATTGTGACCGTGTGAGGGAAAGGCAGAGTAGCTCACTAAACATGCTGCATTGTCTTGTTAAATTGTATAAGAAAGAGGCAAACCTCTTTCCATTGTATGGAAAATGCAATACTGGTTAAAGCTGAAATTGTTGAGGCCTGAAGGCAAGTTGTCAAGCTTACCCAGAAATAAGAGACAGGCTGAAACAAAGACAGAAACTCAGTGGTAGAAACTTTTGAGTCACTTGCAGCTTCTGGGCATCCTGTCCTTTCCTTCAGCTTCTTTTCTAGATCTCTCATCTTCGGAAGAGGAGCTGGAGGTGGGGTGGAGGGTGAAGTGGGGGGTGGGTATGGCATAGGGCATCTTAAGACCCAGGAAACAACTCTGGGCAGCCGACTTACTCTTAGGCAGAGCAGATAGCCTCCAGTAGCTGTGGTTCTCTGGCATTAAACCTAGAAGACCTCTATTTCTAATCAACTGCCTAACCAATAAAAAAGGAATAAATATATTTTTATTGCTTCAATTGCCTATCAAACCCAGATAGCTGGTGTAGAAGTGCTTTCTTTGGTTTTAATTCTTGTCCCATGTACTACTCCTACTGTTGCCATAGGCCTGACCTCCAGGGATACTGTTTCCCTTTAAAATTTGAGCCTAGTTGTGGCAAATGCTCCCTTTTACCAGTTTCCCTTTGTCATTTTTCCAAAGTAACTTTACTAAGGGATTGTAAGAGAATAGAACCCTGAACAAAGGAATGCACAGAACCAAAAATATAGTTATTTCTGTTAAGTACAGGTTCCTAATTCTATTATTCCTAACATAATCATCAGCGAAGAGCTTTACTGGACTCCTTCCTTCCTTCTTTTCTTTCTTTCTCTCTTTATCTATCTATTTTCTGGACTCCATTTTATTTTATTTTTTAAAAGGTTTTATTTATATATTTGGCAGACAGAGATCAGAAGCAGGCAAAGAGGCAGGCAGAGAGAAAGGAAGGGAAGCAGGCCCCCCGCAGAGCAGAGAGCCCAATGCGGGGCTTGGGGCTCAATCCCAGGACCCTGAGATTATGGCCTGAGTGGAAGGCAGAGGCTTTAACCCACTGAGCCACCCAGGCGCCCCTGGACTCCATTTTAAAGCAATGCTCTGCCGAACAGGGCTGGTACCACCTGACAGGTATCTTGTCAGGCTTCCCTTTCTCCTGGCTTTTCTGTCTGTTACTAGAAGAAACCTATGACTTACAGCTGCTAGTTTCACTCTGCATGTATCGGGGGAAGGGGAGGAGCTAGGGAGAGTGGAGGAAGTGAGGGAGAAAGGGAATGAACTACAAAATACTTCCCTTATTTCAAAGTCAAACCAAACCAAACCAAACCAAACCAAACCAAACCAAACCAAACCAAACCATTTACTAGTCGAAATATTCTAATCTTTTGTGGTCCTCCTCTCTCAATCGTGGAGTCTACTCTAAATAATATATATTTTTAAAGATTTTATTTATTTATTTATTTGGCAGACAGAGATCACAAGTAGGCAGAGAGAGAGAGAGAGAGAGAGGAGGAAGTAGGCTCTCTGCTAAGCAGAGAGCCCGATGTGGGGCTCGATCCCAGGACCCTGGGATCATGACCTGAGCCGAAGGCAGAGGCTTTAACCTGCTGAGCCCACCCAGGTGTCCCTAAATAATATATTTTGTGGACAGATAGTTTTTCCAGAGATTCTGTGACTGATTAATTTATACATTCGTACATGTATTTATTGTATGTGAGGGACTATTTCTTGGGGCTGAGGATGCAGTGGTGGATATGATTTCGAAATGCCCCACTCTTACAGAATTTATGCTAGTGCAGATGGCAGACAATAAACAAGTAAACCAGCGAACATGACCATTTCTGAGAGTCAGAACACTGTGCAGAAAACACTACAAGGGGATGTGAAGAGAAAGAGGAAGGCATATGAGGTGGGATGAGGGGAGATGGTCATCAATTTAGACGAGGTGAAGACTTCTGACTTGAGACCTGAAAGGCAAGGCAGACAAAGGTCGGGTGCAGCGGCCAAGAGAGTTCTGGAGGAGCGGAAGCAGGAGCAGGGGTTCTGAGGAGGAAAGGGCTTCTCACAGTTGAGGAACTGAAACACTAGAGTGCTGGAGCACTGTGGGTCAGGGGGAAGTGGCAGAAGACAATTCAGAGGTGGGCAGCCCCCAACCCATAGGAGGTATCGAAGGCCATAGTGAAAGGTTTGGATTTTATTCCAAGTGCAGTGAAGGGGCTGTTTGCAGAGTTTTGAGCAGAGGAGAATGAAATCTGACTTGTGTTATAAAAAAGAATACAGGGTGGTAAGTGAATGGTGAATGGATTATGGGGAGTTAGAATGAAGGGCTACATTCATCCTGATTGCGTTTATCGACTCCACCCACCTCTAGAGCATTCTCCGGGGCACACTCTTCTACACACTTCGGAGTATAAAATCCCCTTACTGCTAGTTCACATAAATAAATTAATGATATAGTAATAGTAATATGCAGTAAGAGTTGAAAGAGACTAATAAAATAATATTTCCCAAGAACTGAATACAAAACGGAGTTGAACTACAAAAAGCAAATCTCTAACAAAATTGTTCCCTAACAGTTTTGCCCTTGTGATTTATGCTGATTCCTCTGCTTTCTCAGCCCTTAAAAGCACTGTTGTGTGTGGTGGGAAGGTACTGGGAGGGAGAATATGCTGTCACAGCATTGCATTTCTGCAAGCAGTCCAGAGGAAACTGCTGGGCTTACTCTCCACTGAGTTCTTCATTTCTATGAATGGACACAACATTCTCTTAACTACTCTAGCTCAAAGCCTCTCAGCCATCTTTCATTTTTCCTCCTCCCTTGTTTGTGATCTTCTGATCCAGTTACCAAATCTTGGCAGCAAAGTTTTTCCAATCTCCTCTCCCTTTCCAATCCCTCTGTTATCACTCTAGATTTAATGACCCATCATTTAGGTTTTTGAAACCTTCTCCTAACTCATTTCATTGCCTTCAACCTCTCCTTTATTTTGTACCTGACTTGCTACCAGATGAAAAACTAAAGTATCATTTGTGTCATATGCCTCTTTCTCTGTTCAAAAAATATCCAACAGCTCTCCGTTACCTATTAAATCAAGTAGAAATTCCTTAAAGTTTTCTATTATCTGGCTCCAGGCTTCTTTTCTCAGTTTATTTCTCAATTCTTCTATAAGTATCCCCTATCCTCCCAGACCCTGCTCAATTGACATTTTTAAAAACTTTTCAGAATCTCACGGACTGGACATCTGTGATTCTGAAGTTCAGCCAGAGAAGAAATTATCATTGTAAAGTTCTGAAGAGGCTGCGGTCAAACTTTACTCATTTTTAATGCAGACTGATAAATATACCTCATGTTGAAGTATACGTAGCTTTTGGAGTTAAGAAAGAAATTCCTCTAAAATTGGAATATAATGACAGTTGGACACTTTATAACTAAAAGCTGAAGGAAGTGACAATGTTTTTCTTGCTCTCTTCAAAAAACTGATGAGGTGATGATCCACAGTCCATTAGCGACTAGTTGATAAGCACTGACAAATACTCAAGTATCTTCCAGATCTCTTTAGCTAAAATGTTGTGCTTATCTAGTAAATACAATTTGCTAGCATCAAAAAGGGGTTTAGATAAGTGTCAGAACTGAGAACTCTTAGAAAATTTTAACTGTAATTATTCGAGAGCTTGTATTCCCAAGATGTAGTTGGCTTGATCTAAATTTAGATGCAGATAGAAACATACCAAATATAAAAGTAAAGACGTGGAAAGGACTCTGGATAAAATTTTATCCAACAGTTTCATTTCACAGGTAAGAAATCTAAAGTTAAGAGAGGTTGTAACAGGCCAAAGGCACACAGACATTTTGCACAATTATAGTCAATATTTACAAATTAATAGGACACTGAAATATTAAAATATTTCAGATGATGTATGTCTGATTGCTTTAAGATCCAGTTCAATATTTATTCCTCTAATAAGCTGTCTTTGGTTAGCTTTACCCCATAGCAGCTACTCCCTTTATGTTTTGGTATATAGTGTATACTGTTTTGTCATCTACCTGTTTTGCTTGACTAGTTATTTCATGTATGAAAAATACCTTGCTTTATCTCCATATCCTTTGGTGGTGGGGGATAATGCTTCAAAACATTTTATCCCAGAAATCATGGTTGAGGATTAACAGATGTTTGTTATATAAACAACTGCCTGAAACAGAATTCACCAGAAAACTGATGCTTATTAAATGCTATTAAAATATAATAAAGCATAAAATCATAAGCCTTTTCTGTGCTTTTGCACTATCTTAACAATAATTCCCACTTTGAAATTAGAGAAAATGAGTCATACAGAAGATCAGGGCAGTAAAAACTTGTGAATTTGGAAAGCAAAGTGCTACGGGTATTCAGAATACATAGATAAACTACTATATGAACTTTTGTAACCACGCCATCCTTTGTATTGTTTTGTGAGTCTTTCAAAAGCAGATACGTTTGTTTTGCAGCCAACAGAAGGAGGAAGAAAGCAGAGAGGAAGGAGGACATAGTAAAGTAATCATTATAGATTGCTCAAGTCACTTAAAATATTTGGAATTATACTAAAGCGTATAGGCCAATTTGGGGAGAACTAATATATTTACAATACTGAGCGTTCCAATCAATGACCATTATATATTTTGCCACTTACTTAGATCATTTTTAATGCTTCTTAATGAGGCTTTATCATTTTCTCCATAGAGAATTTGAACTTCATTTTTAGATTAAACTATTAAGTATGCGTTTATTTTATTTTTTTTTAAGATTTTATTTATTTATTTGACAGACAGAGATTACAAGTAGGCAGAAAGGCAGTCAGAGAGAGGAGGAAGCAGGCTCCCTGATGAGCAGAGAGCCCAATGCGGGGCTCGATCCCAGGACCCTGGGATCATGACCTGAGCTGAAGGCAGAGGCTTTAACCCACTGAGCCACCCAGGCGTCCCTAAGTATGCTTTTAATTTTGAGATAATTTTGAGATAATTAGATTCATAAACACTTGTAAGAAATAACAGATTCATTCAGTGCCCCTTTTATACTTTTCCTCAATAGTAGTATTTTATAAAACCATATTATAATATGAGAGTGGTCTGGTTAAGATACAGAACATTTCCATCATCATGAATATAACTCATGTACCCTTTTACAGCCCCGGTCACTTCTCTGCCGGCCCCTCCCTCACTAATCTGTTCTCCATTTCTGTAATTTTGTCACTTCAAGGAAGTTATATACATGGAATTATACAGTATATAATATTTTGGGATTGGCCTTTTCACTCATCTTAGTTCTTTGGAGATTTAGCCAGATTGTTTTGTATCAAGAACTTGTTCCTTTTTATATTGCTGAGTAGTATTCCATGGTATGGATGTACTACAGTTTGTTTAACTATTCTGGGTTGTTTCCAGTTTTTGGGTTATTATGAATAAAGCTGCTATAAACATTCATGGACAAATTTTTATGTGCAATAATCTTTATTTTTCTGGGATAAATGCTCAAGAGTGCACATGCCGGCTATATATTAGTTACATGTTTAGTTTTTAAAGAAACTGCCCCACTATTTTCCAGAGTCATTGTGCCACCAGATGGTCAACCATGTCAATGTAACCGAGTTCCAGGAAAAACTTGGACACCAAGGCTTAGGTGAGCTTCCCTGATTTGCAATACTCTGTTTGTCTTCTCACACACTGTTGCTAAAAGAAGACAGCACTGTTTGTGACTTGACTTGAAGAGGCCCACTGGGAACTCATCCTTGGAACTTTCCTACACTGTGCCTTACATGTCTCTTCCTCGTCTGATTTTAATATGTACCCTTCTGCTATACTAGACTGTCACTGTGAGTAGAACAGTTTTCAGTGAGTTCTGTATTTCTGGCAAATGATCAAACCTGAAGATAGTCTTAGGGACACCAAGTTGCAACTGGTATCAGAAGTGAGAGTGGTCTTGGGGATTCTAGAAGTTTACATCTACAAAAAAATCTTGCTGGGATTTTGACAGGAATTATGTTAAACCTGTACACCAATCTGGAGAGAAATAACATCTTTACTATGCTGAGTGACTGAATCTTCAAACATGATATATTTCTTAGCTTTACTTTTTAGTACTGCATATTTGGCGATACTACTATAAATAGACCTTTAAATACTTGTTGTTGGCATATAGAAATACAATTAACTTTTGTATAATGATTTTGTATCTAGCAACCTTGCTAAGTTATACATTTCATCCAAAAGATTTATCTACAGATTTTGAATATTCTATACAAATGATCATATGTGAAAAACTTCATTTCTTTTCTTATTCTTATAGCTTTTATTTCCTCCAGTTATAAATTAAGGAAAACTTTTAAAATAGCCTCAAATGTATTTATACCACTAACTACTGAGATGAGTAAAATATCACATAAGGCAAATTATTATAAATAATATAAAGCTGGCATGAAATGACCACATTTTCTATTTTCATTGATTTCTTGATGTTAGACTTAAAAAAAGACCTAGCTCTGTCAGGTCATGTCATCTAGTTACTGACTATTGGTCATGAAAGCTTTCTCTTACCTTAAAACAGGCACTGACAGTTTCTAGAGTGTCACTTATATTCCTAACAATGTGATTTCTTTTCATCCTAGTTAGTAATGTAGAAATAGACTATTTTTGTTACCTTCAACAACCTCCAAGTCTAGAGTTGCCCTCACGCTGTCTGGTAATACCTTAATTTCCTTACTAGTTCTCTTCCCCAAAGATTTCCTCTCTGAGTATCTAAGGGAAAAAAATCCCAGGATGCAACTGCCTTGTACATGGGAGGAATCTTTAGAGGATCCTGAACTTACTGACACAACAGGATTAATACATAAAGAATGACATCTTCCATTAAGATAAAGATACACCGATTTTAGTTAAATATAGATATTCACAAATAAATAAACATAGTAAATTCCTACTATGGACTAGCTTAGAAAATGACATGGAAACATATTAGACAGGACTGATTACTAAATACCACATAATGTTTCAGATAATCAGGATAGGGAAAATTCATGAGCACTTAAAATAAGTTCCACTAGGGACTGATTTACAATAAAGATTGAACAGAACAAGATATGGCTTAATAATTACTAGAAAGAGTTACGAAAATTATTTATAATTGTAATCCTTACTGCACTTATACTGAATTTTATCCTAAAAACACTTAAAACTCTAATTGGGCTTTCCATATAGATTTTTGTGCAACTGTCCAGAAGACTTTGAAGCTGAAATCTTCCATTATTGCTCATGGAGCTTCTTCTCAGGAATTAAGTTTACTTCTGGGTTTGTAAAAACTTTCTCTTTTGTTTTGTTTTGTTTTCTTTTCTCTCCACTCTTTCTTTCCTTCCTTTCTTTCTTTCTTTCTTTCTTTCTTTCTTTTTCTTTCTTTCTTCCTTTCTTTCTCTCTCTCTCTCTCTCTCTCTTTCTTTCTTTCTTTCTTTATTTCAGAGAGAGAGAAAGAGAGAGAGAGAGAGAGAGGAGGTAGAAAGGGACAGAGAGAATCTTAGCAGGCTCCATGCCCAGTGAAGCAGGACCCTGAGATCATGATCTGAGCTGAAATCAAGAGTAGGATACTTGACTGAATGAGGCACCCAGGAACCCCTAGGTTTGTAGATACTTTTTTTTTTTTTTTGGTTTGTAGATACTTTTAATTGAGGTGTGAGATGCTGTAATGGATGGAGAATATATTTTACATGTGTTACAGAATTTGACAAGTACATATTATTCCCACTTCTTTGTTTTGTATATTGGCTCTAAGTAACATTATAAATTTAATTATAATTTAATTATAAATATAATTGAAAGTCCTTTCCCCCAATATTTACTTTTTTTTTTTTTTTAAGATTTTATTTATTTATTTGACAGAGAAACACAGCAAGAGAGCAAACACAAGCAGGGGGAGTGGGAGAGGGAGAAGCAGGCTTCCCACTGAGCTTCGAACCTGATGCGGGGCTCGATCCCAGGATTCTGGGATCATGACCTGAGCTGAAGGCAGATGCTTAACTGTCTGAGCCACCCAGGCTCCCCCCACCCCGCAATATTTACTTATTTAAATATTTTATTTATTTATTTTATATATAGAGTCTGAGCTGGGGGAGGGGCAGAAAGAGCAGAAGAGAGAGAATCCTAAGCAGACTCCACAGTGAGTGGGGCTCAAAACTAGGATCCTGAGATCATGTCCTGAGCCAAAATCAAGAGTTGGCTGCTTAACTGACTGAGTCACCCAGGCTCCCCATCCCCCAAGTATTTTAAAATCAGGGTGAGAATTATTACTTGGATCTTGTTATAGTAGCAATGGATAGGCATTACTTCCCAAAGAATATCAAATCTATCCTTTGGGTATCATTGATAGGTGGAGAGAATCTATTATTTTACTTCTATTCCACAGACAAAATTTAAAAAGTCATACTGATGAAAAAGCCCATGGATCCACTTGCAAGGTTAACAAAGGTGGAGGATTAATCCACACAGTAAAAAAGAAAGATGCTGATTATTGAAAATAAGATGTCTTTAGTTAGTCAGATTTCAAAGCTTCTGGGTCAATAATTTATATCCATTAGTAGAAAAATGAAGACAGGAAAACTTCCCTTTTTAAAAGAAGTTGCAAATGAAGGAAAACCTACATTATCAAGACAAAAGTGTGTTAGGAGCCCCATTAATAAAGAATGCTATAACCCATATACTAGAAAAATACATTTATAAATTATGAAAAGAGAGGTTAAAAGTTATATGCCTTTACAGTGATTTAATAGTGAAAAATTCTAATAATGTCATTATGTAAGAAAATAGTAGCAGAGTTACTTTTGCTTGTCTAATAGTTACTTATCCATATCTATTATTGAAAAAAGCATCTGAGATGACTTGTATATATAGGTTATAGCAGAAGAGAAGAAAAAGGAGTGAAGAGTAAAAGGAGTTAGAAAAACAGGATAAAGGCAGGGAGAAGGTGATATGAATACACGAGGCCGACTAGTACAAAGACGTGTACAACTGATGGAGGACGACCAAAATTTGACTGAGCTTCCTATTAACCAGTACAAAGAAGGTTATACAGCAGATGACGATGCACTGTACCTAGGTGGTAAAAGCAAACCAGGTATGAAGAACAGCTGTTTTTACACTTATGTCCTTAGTGCAAGACTTATGCTACAACACTACGGAGCAACTTGGGAGAAATCACCCAGAGGACATGCAAATAATGTGTTTCAGGTGACCTGATAGTCTGTAATAGTCTGGCTTGTTCAAGAGAAAAATTAATCCCATCTAAAGGAATGGATGGACTGTATCTCCTTTATACAACTCCATTATTTTTTTTGATAATTGTATTATCTATATTTTTGCCCAGTAAGATTTGAGCAACAGAAAGTCTGAGGTTGTTACCTTCAACCTCCAAGTCTCGAGTTGCCCTCACGCTGTCTGGTAATACTTTAATTTCCTTACTAGAACTTGGACGACATTATGTTTGCTATTTTGGGGTCATCAATATGCTTTTATATCTACCCCAGAGGTTATGAAGTCCAACTAGGTTAGGTGCTCAAACAGATATTTCCTCTATAAGAAATAGGGGCTAAGAGAGTGCCTGTGGGGAGAAAAGGCCAAGATTTGCTCAAAAACAAAAACAAAAACAAAAACAAAAACAAAAAAACCTCACTTCATTTTAACCAATGAATAAGTAAATATAAAGGTCCTATATGGGAGAGCACGTCTATAAAACTTTCAGCTTAGGTATTACTGTAGCTACATATCATTACTAATAAATAACCCATAGAGGGGTGCCCTGGCTGGCTCAGTCAGTGGAACATGCAACTCTTGGTCTCAGGGTCATGAGTTCAAGCCCCATGCTGGGCCTAGTACTTAAAAAAAAAAAAAACAGCCCACAGAATGTGGAGGATTTTAAAAATTCATTTTTAAGCTAGGAGGTTTAAAGTTGTAGCATGGTTGTAATATGTATTCCTAGTAACTATTATCACCATTAAGAAACAAAAGTTAAGGAGTGCCTGGGTGGCACAGTCAGTTAAGCATCTGACTCTTAGTTTTGGCTCAGGTCATGATCTCCCAGTTGTGGAATCGAGACCCACCTCCGTCTCTGAGCTCAGCACGGAGCCTGTTTCAGATTCTCTCTCCCTCTCTCTTGTGCGCTCGCTTGCTTTCTCTCTCTTTCTCTCTCCCTCGCTCAAATACATAAATAAATCTTTAAAAAAAAAAGTAAAAATTAAAATTAACTATTTCCTGTGTTCCTGGCACCGGACTAAGCACCTTATCACACTAGTTCATGTAAACCTGGGAATAATTTTTGCAAAGCAGATGGTGCTGCCCTTGTTGTGCTGGTGAAAAACTGCAGTCTGAAGAGGTTCGGGTGCTTGCGAAAGGTCACAGTGCCAGTAAATAAGAACATAAGCCCTACGAAGGCAGGGACTTCATTTTGTTCACCCTTTATTCCTATTGCCTAGGGCCATGCCTGACACCTAAAAGCCTCTGCATAAATATCCATTGAAAGAGTGGAGTCCAAATGCCAGACTATTAAGGTCTACAACACAGGGTTACTAGGGTATAAGCCAATACCTGGTTCCAGTTTAAGGCAGCTGATCCCTTACTTTATTCTTAAAGTAATGAGCCCTACTGCATTACTTCTCGTTTCAGTAGGTTAAGTGGGAAAAGGAGAGTATTGCTGGTATGCCAATGCAGACTGTAAGAAGACATTTTGGTTCAAGATTCTTTTTTCCATTTTTATACTCTTTTCCTGAGCTGGTAAGCTCAACTAGGTCAAAGAATGGGTTTGAATGCTAAATGATTCACCTAGTTTTATAGGATAAATTTTCTCTACATATCACAGTACAGACTAGATTCTGGAAAGGGTTCAGGAACGTTCACAATTACCCTCTGTTGACCAGAGGGGGATAAGACTAGAATATGTGGAAGCTTCAGCAAGAGAATAGCCCAAACTGGAAGCACCTTCTTACCAGTGGGTAACCAGTATACCACAGGCAAAAAAGAATGCAAATATTTAATGCATTTTTCTATTTAATTTCCATCAACACACTTCTCCTTTCCTCATTACCTCATGAATTTAATCTTTTAAAGCCAGATGAAAACTTGCTGTAAGACCCAGTTTTCTTTTTCTTTTTAAAGATTTTATTTATTTATTTGAGTGGGTGGGGGAGTGGGAGAGGGAGAAGCAGACTTCCTGCTGAGCAGGGAGCCTGATTCTGGGCTCAATTCCAGGACCTTGGGATCATGACCTGAGCCGAGGCAGACGCTTAACGACTGAGCCGCCCAGGCACCATAGGCCCAGTTTTCCTGGTTAGATTTTTAAAGGTGGGTGTTAGACAGAGAAGTTAACATAGGAGCCATGTCACCAAATAAAATGATGACCCATGCCACAGTGATATTCTATGGAAACAGCTAATTCAGTAGAGAAATAACTACTAATGTCATAGGTTAGCCCAGTATGTTTAAAAAATCTGTGTATCTGTTCTTTCTTTATATCTGTATTTTTTGCTAAAAAAGCACCTTGAATGTGTCTTGACTGAGGGAAGATGAGCATTTGCTCTCAGATGACTATGGATAGCAATCTTTCATAAACCATAAATGCAAACCTATTGGAGAAAAAGCCTCAAGGTCAGTGCTTCTAGCTTTAGACAGCCAATCAATGGGTCATTTCCTAAACACGAGGTTTTTGTGCAACCACTCCAGAGCAGTATTTTTAACAAGAATATTTTTTTTTTTCCTACATAGTGCAATAAGCTTGTTGTAGACTTACAAGATGTTCAGAATGTTGTAAAAGAAATCTTGTAACAGAAAGCAACATTTTCACTTTTATATAACTCACATCTCTTCCTCACATGAAAGAGCAGCCAAAAGGGTGAAGGGCAGTATGGCCTCAGTGAAATATGCTGAATTGCAAAAATTTAGATTCTCATCTTGAAAGGTGAAATAGTGAAAATGTTAAGAATCTGGGATGATACAATCCACATGATACTGACATACAGTATCTACAATTATTAGAGAACATTTTTTGAAATTTTGGGATTGATTTTTGCTTCAATTTTAAACTTGTATTTTACATTGGCAGTTCAAAACACTGTATTGACTTTATAACTGATAATACTTTGTGCTTTATTTCAGATTTACACCGGACCTAAATAGAACAGTTCAAGTTTTATGACCACAGAGAAATACCCAACTTATTCAGAAAAGTATCTTACAAATTAAAGTTATAAAGAAAGCAGTTCTAGAAAAAAGAACTTCATTAAAAGTGAGTGTTAATATTCATAATTCTGGACTTAAAAAATTCTTCTTAAAAAGAGTATTATATACTTAAAAATTACCAAATCATAAAAAAATACCAAATTATAAAATAAGACAAATAAGATGTATCATTACGAAGTACTGGTAACGCTTCACTTTGAAAAATTACCCTAATTGAAAAATCCAGGATACACCAGCTGTCTCTACACCTTAAAGAACTGGAGAATCAACAACAAATTAAACCAACTCCACACATAAGAAGGGAAATAATCAAGATTAGAGCAGAGATCAATGAGGTAGAAACTAGAGATACAGTAGAATGTATCAATGAAACTAGAAGCTGGTTTTTTGAAAGAATCAATAAGATCGATAAACCATTGGCCACACTAATCCAAAAGAAAAGAGAGAAAGTTCAAATTAATAAAATTATGAAAAGGGAGAGATCACAACTAACACCAACGAAGTAGAAACAATCATCAGAAGTTATTATCAACAGTTATATGCCAATAAGTTAAGCAACCTAGATGAAATGGATGCATTCCTGGAAAACTATAAACTCCCAAAATTGAAAAATTACCCTAAAAGTGACTGGACTAATCTTACAAGGCAAATTAAAACTTGGGGATTAAAACTATTTTAGATTTTCACAAGGGGAAAAAATAATCTTCATATTTCTTAATCTATATAGCGACAGTCATTCTTGTATTATTCAGTAACCTATCAAAAAGAAAGAAAAAAATTCTTGCTTTTTAATGAAGTCTCTGATTAAACCATTTAAGTAGTGAAGTTTTAGGCCCCAGAGCAAGACTATACAAATTTAAAACTGCTAGAAATGTTGACAGATGCTTAATTACAGTGTTACATATGGTAGAAAACATACACAATTTGAGTGGATATTTTTATGAACAATTATCATTTAAAACAACTTTGGAAATAAAATTCATTTGTAACTATGTCGTTCTTAATAAAAATTGTTCTGTTCAGTCAGTATTTTTTCTCTATTTCTATGTTCCTAAGATCATCACTATTTTGCAAGTAAATTCAAACATGAAGATATTCTTTTGGTTAGCAGTTCAAGTTCCAAACTTTCTTTTATTAAAAATATCATAAAATTTAGTGATAAATTATATTTAGTGATATGATTCTGATGTTTTAGATTGAGAAATGAAAAGCACTGATTTGAATGTATGCTAAGAAAATTAACCCAGAAGTATTAAATTTAAAAATAAACTTTGTTTTAAAAATAACTTCAGAGTCACAAAAAAGTCACAAAAATAATACGACTGACTCCTAAATACCTTTAACTCAGATTTCCATTTTTAAAAATATCTGTCATATTTGTTTTTATTATTTACTCTTCCACTTTGTATACATACATACACATGCATATACACAAATATGATTTTTTTCTGAACTATTTGAGAGTAGGTTGCTAATAACATGCCTTTTAGTATGTATTTCCTACCAACCATGAAATTCTCCTATGCAACTACAGTTATCACATTCAGATTTTACATTTATAGGATACTTTTTTACTCTACCATTTGTTTGCCAATTTTGCCAGTTGTCCATACGGCACTTTTACTCTCTAGTACAGAATCTAGTCCAGGATCACAGAATGAAAACTATGAAGGTTTAAAAATTATTTCCTTTTATTTCCATCCATTTTTACAGATGTTTAAAAAGACAGTTTCATTTGGTTTTAATTTGAAACTTCAGAATGACAACACTAAATCCATTACTAAGGTCTGATATTTTTAGTCGATTATCTGCATAAAAACATAAGAATATGATTAAAATATTCCTGCTTAAGGTTATATATCTACCAGTGAGTATCAAATATCCATTTGATTCCACTTTATAAAGAAGCTTGCAATTCAGAAAGAAGAAAATTCCTATTTCAAGGCATGCCTTCCCGGGATTTTCTTGTTAGCTTTTGGAAGGTTATCTGAATTAAAAATTAAAAAATCAGTCAAGTATTTTACTAGCTAGGAAATCTAGTAAAATATTTATTTGATGGAGAGGAGACTGAAATCAGTGACTAAGTCAAGTTTCTAAAATGTTTGAGGCTTATAGTCAACTATGACAATTTTCTTTCATACCCATTAGAAAATATGGAATTAACTGCATATATTGTTGCTAATGGCCTAGAAATAGTTTACACAGCTGAACTGAGGGACTTAAAATTTAAGATCTATTTCTGGCTACTCTATCAATATGCATGAAATTCTAGATAAGCCATTTAACTTGGATTTTCTGTATTCCTAAAAGCCTAGAAAAAGAAATGTTTGCCATATAGATAGACTGCTAGGATTTCACACACTTAATCTAGTGAAATTGTAATACTAAATGTATCAAAGATTACAAAGAATCATAATAAATATTATAAAGATTAATGATAAATAAACCATTTGCCTAGGAGAGCAAAGAAAGGATTTTACTGCTTAGCCAACGTTTGTTGTAGGAAAAAGTAAAAAACACAAATAAGTAAAAAGAAAAAAAAAAACCCACGGAAATTGCCAGCAATCCTACCAACCAGAAATAATAAACTGGAATATATTATTTCAGACATTTTTTTCTATATATAAGCATACATATTTGTTGGTTTATAAAATGTATTACTTAAAGAATATAAAAGTTGCCCATATTTCAATATAAATACATTAAGAAGTATCATACTGAGGGTTCTTGTTCTAGTAATCAGTTAACCATAACAATGATAAACTCTGGGCAAATTCTAACATACAGCTATTTGATGGCACTGAAGACCAACCTAAAGCAAACAGAAACTGAAGGAGATTAAACCTTTCAAATAGTTGGGTAGCTCTTCACCCAAAAGAATTCTTTCTGTAAGGCAGAAGGTAGTCAATTATCATATAGTTTCACTTATTTGTGGAGCATAACAAACAACATGGAGGACATGGGGAGATGGAGAAGAGAAGGGAGTTGAGAGAAATTGGAAGGGGAGGTGAACCATGAGAGACTATGGACTCTGAAAAACCTGAGGGTCTTGAAGGGGCGGGGGGTGGGAGGTTGGGGGAACAAGGTGGTGGGTATTAGGGAGGGCACATATTGTATGGAGCACTGGGTGTGGTGCAAAAACAATGAATACTGTTACGCTGAAAAGAAATTAAAAAAACAAAAAAAAAGAATCCAAGCAAAAGGCTGCAGTTATTGGCTTGAAGTGTTCAGAGATGGAGTTGGGGATACCAGAACAGTTAGAAACCAGGAATGGAAATTCCTGGGAGGTAAAAAGAAGGAGTCAATCAAAGGGGGAAGTTCAAAATCTGTGTACAAATTACTTTCAGTTTTTCAGGTGAATTCTGAACTGTATTTGCAGGGAGAAGACTCCAAGGAGCTGGTAGAAGACTACAACTGAAGTTGAATAAGACGAACATAGATTTAAGCTGTTGCACACCACAAAAGAGAAAGTTTAGAGTTTGAGTCTTGTCAGATTAGAGAAGCTGGATTAACATTTGGTCTTTCCACTGTGAAACCCAGAAAGAGTAAAGATAATGTGCTAGGTCTAAGGGTTTACCCTAAAACTAAGGGGAAAACTCACCATAAGAAAGTACAAAATCATGTCTGAAGAAATTCAGTCATTGATGGAATCCAAAAACCCAACAACTCACACCATAATGTCCATATAATAAAAACTTACTAGATACGCAAGAAAAAAAAAAAAAAAAAAGCACAAACTTTGATTCAAAGTGAAGAGGTGGGGATAGTGGGACAGAACAATGGAAATGGACTTAAAGATGACCCAGACATTGGAATTACCAAACCAAAACTTTAAAGCAACTATTGTAAATATGTTCAAGAACTTAAAGAAATGGCTCTAATGAGTGAAAGATATTTTAGCAAACACATAAAAAACTTAGGTAAAAAGCCTAGTAAAAATACTAGAACTGTAACATATAATATCTGAAAGGAAAATTCACTGGATGGACTAATACCCAACTGGAGAAAGCAGAAGAAAGCTTCAGTGAACTTGAAAACTCATCAACAGGAATTATCCAAGCCGAAGAACAGAAAGAAAAAAGATGGCTTAAAAAAAAAAGGGGGGGGGGGCGCCTGGGTGGCTCAGTGGGTTAAAGCCTCTGCCTTCGGCTCAGGTCGTGGTCTTGGAGTCCTGGGATCGAGCCCCGCATCGGGCTCTCTGCTCAGCAGGGAGCCTGCTTCCTCCTCTATCTCTCTGCCTGCTTCTCTGCCTACTTGTGATTTCTGTCAAATAAATAAATAAAAAAAAAATCTTTAAAAAAAAAATTAAAAAAAAAAAAAAGGGAAGAAACAAAGCCTGGGTGACCTGTGAGACAACATAAAGCCACTTAATTTTTGTGCAATTGGAGTCCCAGAGGAGAAGAAAAAGGGAATAGGGAAGGAAAAACATTTGAATTAATAATATCCATGAATCCCAAATTAGGTGAAAAACATTAATTTATGAATCAAAGTCCACCAAATGCTGAATAGGATATATAGAAGTAAAAGCACACAGACACATCATAATAAGACTACTACTACTCAAAGATTAAAAAAAAAATCTTGAAAGGAGCAGCAGTAAAAAACACACAATATATATATAGCAGAATAATGATACAGAGGATTGTTGATTTCTCATCACTAATAAGGGAAGTCAGTAGACAATGAAATGACAACTTTAAAAAACTGAAAGAAAAAAAAAAACCTCACCAACCCAGAACTCTATTTCCAAACAGGAAAAAACATCTCTTAAAAGTTAAAGTGATCAGGCAGAGAAACACAATTATAATATGGTTTCACTCATTTGTGAACATAAGGAATAGCATGGAGGAAGGCATAGAGGAAGGGAGGGAAAACTGAAGAGGGAGAAATCAGAGAGAGAGACGAACCATGAGAGACTAGGAATCTGGGGAAACAATCTGAGGGTTTCAGAGAGAAGGGGACTATACGGTAGCCGGGTGATGGGTATTAAGGAGGGCACATGTTGTGATGAGCACTGGGTGTTATATGCAACTCATGAATCATTGAACACTACATCAAAAACTAATGATGTACTATTATTCAGTGGCTAACTGAACATAATACAAAAATTAAAAAAATAAACCTTTCACAACTATTAAAAAATTAAAGTGAAATAATGTTAATTACACTGGAATTAAAATATTAAAAAAAAGGTGAAATAAAGACATTTTCAGGTAAGTGATAAAAGGAAGAATTTGTGGTCAGCAGACCTGCACGAGAAGATATATATCCCAGAGGAAGTTCTGTAGGCTAGAGGGAAAGAATACCAGATAAAACTTTAATCTACAAGATATGCACCTGGGTGGCTCAGTGGGTTAAAGCCTCTGCTTTCGGTTCAGGTCATGATCCCAGGGTCCTGCATCGGGCTCTCTGCTCAGCAGGGAGCCTGCTTCCTCCTCTCTCTCTCTCTGCCTACTTGTGATCTCTGCCTGTCAAATACATAAATAAAATCTTTAAAAAAAAAAAAAAAGATATTCCCAGTAATGGGAATGGTAAACGTAAGGGCAAAAATAAAGACCATTTTAATTCCATTAATTAAAAAATATACAATAGAATCTTATTTATTTATTTATTTATTTATTTATTATTACAACAGAATCCTTAATGAAAAAATTATAACAACATATTTTATGGTTTTAGGGTACATGGATTTAAAATATATGCTAACAGGGGCATGTGACTCCTGATCTCAAGGTCGTGAGTTTGAGCCCCATGTTGGGTGTAGAGATTACTTAAATAAATAAAACTTTAACATAAAATAAAATACATGACAACAACAATAAAAGGATAGAAGGATAAATGGAATTACAATGTTGTAAGCTCCTTACATTTTATATGAAAATGTACAATATTAATTCTAAGTAGACTATGGTAAGGATGCACAGATCAACACTTAATCCCTAGAGCAATCATTAAAAAAATAACACAAAAAGGCGTACTAAAATGACTTTTAGAGCAATTAAAATACAAAAAAAAAAAGAACAAGAAAACCTGGACAAATAGGGGAGACATAAATAATGACATTAATAGCTACACAAAATTTAAATGGGTTAGTTACTCCAACTCAAACTAAAATTAGAAAAGCTACAACACAAATGTTGGTGAGGATGTGCAGCAACTCAACTAGAGCTCTCATAGGATTACAAAATGGTATAGTCACTTTGGTAAAAATGTTTGGTAGATTTTAATAAAATATATATATATCTACATCATGACTTAGCACTCGTATTATTAGCTAGTGATCCAATAGATAAGAAAACAAATGACTACAAAAAGGCATTTAAGAAAATGTTCATAGAAGCTTTATTCATAGGGGTGCCTGGGTGGCTCAGTGGGTTAAGCCTCTGCCTTCGGCTCAGGTCATGATCTCAGGGTCCCTGGGGTCGAGCCCCACATCAGGCTCTCTGTTCAGCGGGGAGCCTACTTCCCCCCTCTCTCTGCCTGCTTCTCTGCCTACTTGTGATCTCTCTCTCTGTCAAAATAAATAAATAAAATCTTAAAAAAAAGCTTTATTCATAATAGTAAAAAATTAGACACAGCCCAGAAGTCCATCAACAGGAGAATGGATATAAAAATTGTGATATATGCATAAAATGGAGACTACTTAGTAATTAAAATGAATGACCTAGTGATATATATATCAGTCTGGATGAATCTCAGGTAAAAGAAGCCAAACACAAAAAAGTACATGCTCTAAATGGCATTTATGTGAAGTTTAAGAAAAGTAAAAAAAAATCTATGGAGATAGATTATAGCTCATTAGTCTACACTGCCCTTTTTCTTCTTCTTCCATAGTTCTCAATGATTTAAAATTTAGCAAAAGAATATGTCTATATTAATTGGATGGTGTTTGGTAACTCTACCTCAAAAAGATGAACTCATCTACTAAACTGCAGAGAAAAGTCTAAAATTACTGTTAATAAGATTACAAAATCACCTTATTTGCTTATAAGATGGTGACATTCTAATCATGTATTCCTGGTGACTCTCCAAGTAAGGAATTTGTCAGATCAACATGGTGTTATGTTCAACATTTACAGGTAATAGACAGTTCTGGTTCTTAACAACTTGTCAATGATAAAGACAGTACTGTATGTGCACTTTATCACTGAAGGATTTGTGAAGCTTCCAGAGAATGTTAAAAATTATAGTCCCAAAAGGACAGTTCAGTAAAAACTCACCAACCCTTTTTATTACATAGACTACTAATATGAGTCATTACATCCCAAGGCAGCAGAACTAATGGGCATATAATAATAATTTAAACTCTGACATTTTAACAAAATATATGACAATGAAGTAACAAAAACAGGCAATGTACCTAATGTTTTCCAAGAATAAAAGGAGAAAATGTAATATTTTTAATTTGAGTTGATTCAAGAGGTATTTGAAGTTCAAATACAGTCTGGGACCAAACTGGCCTCACTCAAAAGTTTTAAATAACTCTTAAGTAATTGGAGAATCCTAGTCTGATAGGACTAAATGAATTAATGTTCTTCATTCTTCTCCTGGTTTTAGAAGAGGAAATGGAAAGAAGTAGTTTTGACTATTACTGGCTTCTCCTCCAAGTAGAAATGCTTATTACATTGGTTTAAAATCACCAATTTAAACTAATATTTAGTAATTGGGATGATAATTTTCAGTACCATAAAATAAATTCAACCATTTATTATAGTACAATTTCTTACATGAAAAAAATGACCTGAATTTCTGTTATTTTTCATTATAATATCAGTTGCTGTCATGGTTCGGAAAGAATTATTTTGAAGGATCTCTAGGAAATTGGTTGAACATATTTAGGAAAATTATCAGATTGTATATTACCAATAATTTTACATATATTTTATGGAGAGGATTGTGTTCCACGTCTCTTGGTGTAGTGGCATAATGACTGGCATAATAATTACTGCATTTACTGTTCAGCTTATTCAACATTTAACTTTTCTTGAAGTTTATTCTGTGGACTGCTGGCTTTGTGGGCTACCAACAGCTGTTGATTCAAGGTTATGTTCAAAGGAAAGCTCCTTATTGCAGCCTTGCTTGGAGGTATCAGTGTGCTAATGTGCACTGTGACATACAGAAAGGAGGATTTCTTTCTTTCTTTCTTTTTTTTTTTTTTATAAAGATTTTATTTAAGTAATCTCTACACCTAACATGGGGCTCAAACTCACAACCCCAAGTTTAAGAGTCGCACACTCCACCCACTGAGCCAGCCAGGCACCCCACAAGGGAGGATTTCAATGTGCACTATCTCCCAAACATATTTGGCCAATGAGTTTTCTTGGGGCAGTTTTCTGGACTTCTATTTCACAAAACACACTTTGGAAAATTATGGTCTAGAGGAAATACATATCAGCTAGAGTTGGAGCAGGCTGAAGAAAAAGAGAGAAAAGTAAGAAAGAGCAAATACTGTTCTAAGTCACTTGTTTCTCAGTACGCATTTCCTTAATTGTAAAATCCCATTTATAAGCTGTAACCTTGGGCACGTTCTGTAGTCTCTCTTTCATCTGTAAGAATGGAACTAATAGCAATAATACCTACTTTGCAATTTGTGATGAGCACTGAAGATGACAAATGTTTAGTGCAGTATTGTACCTGCCACGTGGTCCTGCCTGAAGAATGAGGGTGACTGGTATTACTGGAATGTTTTGGTATGACCTACATGAACTGGAGGTTTTCTTTTTCTTTCTTTCTTTCTTTCTTTCTTTCTTTCTTTCTTTCTTTCTTTCTTTCTTAAGATTTTAATTTATTTATTTGACAGACAGAGATCACAAGTAGGCAGAGAGGCAGGCAGAGAGAGAGAGAGGGAAGCAGGCTCCCTGCTGAGCAGAGAGCCCGATGCAGGGCTCGATCCCAGGACCCCTCTGGGATCAGGACCTGAGCCGGAGGCAGAGGCTTTAACCCAATGAGCCACCCAGGTGCCCCAGGAGGCTTTCTTCTGATTATACAAAAAACAAGACATTCATCCCCATTTCACCCCTTTCTTCTCCTTTCACAATACTAACTTCTAAGTGTAAGATATTGAGAAGACTTGCTCATAAGAGGCCTGCTTACCTTTCTGGAATCCAGCATTTAGGTTTGACCAAGAAACCTGCTAACCATGGGAGCATTTTGGCACTATTGTTTCCACAGGAAAAAGACATTTTTTATTTTATTATTATTATTTTTTTAAGACACTTTTTTTTGTATAGCACTTGGTAACTTCTGGTTTATCTTCACAAGTACTCTCAGATTCTATCCTCTAATAAACCAGTGTGGTTAGTAGGGCAGAGACTGTTCTTCTAAATCATGGATGTGGAAACTGAGGCTTAGAGAGGTTACACTGCAAACTTCCCAGAGTCAACTAATTGGCAAGTAGCAGTGTCTAGATTCAAACTCAGGTTTTTGGCTTTTGTTGAGTATCTGAGAATGAGTGACTCAGGGTCTCCTGATTTTGCATTTTAGAATAGTTTAGTTCAGTTCAATAAAAGTTTATGGAGTTGCTCCTATATGCTAGGCACTGTGCTAGGTGTGAATGAGACATTTCTGTTTTTGTCCTTGAAAAGCGTATAATCTAGTGGCATTCAGAAAATTAGAAAACAGGAAAAAAATAAACAGAAAACTAATGATTCTGAACAGCTTTCTGTGGTAGTAACCTCCTTGAAATGCTTTTTGGCACTAGCTTCCCAGAGGTCCACCAGAAGAGAGTTTATGGTGACCACAGCAAGGGCTTCATGTAAGAGCAAAAATCTGGAGGTGTCCTGTGGTGAAGCTTATGGTCCTTTCTGTGTTCATTCAGTCACTAATAATAATAATAAGTAACAGCAAGGGCTGGGGAAGCATTTGCTATGGTGCCTGTCTCTCTTTGCTTGACATAACCTTCCCTTCCTTGCGTCCATACTTCCTTCCCCAACAGATCACAGAAATATGCTTTCTACTTTAGAAAGCTTAGTTTTTGGAACATCACACGAGAAATGTATTTTTCCTTTCTTTGGTATCATTATATTTCTACTGTGTTGTCCTCATTCCTTTTAGCATCCTCACGTTTCCCCAAATTTATTACTCATCTCGACTACCCGCTGAACTGCTAATGCCTATCCATCTTCTTTATTCATTCATCAACTGATGGACACTTGGGTTGCTTTCATATCGTGGCTACTGTAAATAATGCTGCTATAAACACAGGGCTGCATGTATCCCTTTGAATCAGTGTTCTTGTATTTTTTGGGTAAATATCCAGTAGTGCCATTGCTGGATCATAAGGTACTTCTATTTTTAACTTTTGAGGAACCTCCATACCAGAAATATAGATTTTTATGTTCTTTACTCTCTAGATATATTCAAAGAGCTTGTTTTTTAGTTAATATCATTTGCATATAAATGATTATAGGTATATATTATATTCATCCATATATGTAGGGATATACAAGTATAAAATATATAAAGTAGAAACTGAATTGAACCAAATTACAGATCAGCTTTACAGTTAGAATTTACTGGTAACAGAAAACTTAATGCTCTCTCTTTTATCCATTTAAACATGGTATCACCATCAAATATTTCTATTTAATGCCTATAGTGAACACATGGTTTTTGTTTTCTTTCCGCCTAGCATCTGATTCTCCTTGCATGTCTTAGGGAATACCACATTGTGTAGCTGGTGGTAGAGAACAGGTAGGAAGTTTCATCTTTTACATCCGGTGAGCACTGCACAAGAGAAGGGGCAAGGAATGTGGTGGGACTAGTGTATTTGCATTCACTTCTCCCACAGAAAATGACTCTGTTGGTGATATTATACTGCTCTGTGGTACAAAGAAAGCATGTTGTTCTCAAATAGTTCAATGGTGGGCAGTAGTGGTAACAGAACCAAGTAGCCTCAAACGGGGAGAACAATTAGCTCAAGGAGAGTCACATTGCTCTCTCACTTCCTGCCCAGTCACCCTTCAACCCACTGTCATCCTAAATGTTTGTCATAACACAACACTTAACTAGCAACTGAAATCATTTATTTGTTTGTTTTGTTATTTACTAACTTTTTTTTTTTTTTTTTTGGCTTGCTTATTAATTGTCCATATGCTTCGACAAAAATGTAATCTCCCTCAGGTCAGGAACTTTGCTGTGTCTACTGCTGCATCCCATCGCAGTGCCTAGAACATTGCCTGGCACATACGAGGTGTGTACTAAACATTTATTGACTGACTGACCGACTGACTGGTAAAGTGTTCTGAAATTGTTGAGAGCTCAGTCAATGCTGAATTGAATTAAAAATGAAACACAGACATTTTCTTGAGATAAGTACTTAGCTTTAAATGTTGTCTTTTCCAGAGAAAAGAATATACTATTATGAAAAAAACAAAACAGTTAAAAAATTCTTTAAATGCTTTTCAAAAAAATACAGGTGCTAGGTTCCAAATACTAAAATGACAAGATAATGCAGGTTTTTCTTCTAATCTGTTGAGAGGTCTACTATTCTCAGGAACTCAATCCTTTGAGTAAAATGATCATAAAAAATATGATTGTTAAAAGCTTCTAGAAATATAAGAAACATAATTTTAACTGTATATTTGGTTAAAAATGGAATTTGCTCCTTCTTCATGGCTTTTGTATTAATAGGACTCTCATTAGAAGGAGCTATATCTAGTCCACAGAAATAATTTTAAGGAGTCATGCACTATTCATATTTATTTCGGAAAAGTATGGTAAAAAGAAGAAATAAGACACTGTTCATTATTTTGATCTTTAACATATTTTCACATTTAAAAAGATTTTAAAAGAAACAAAAATGCAACAGCCTACATATTTTTCTTTTGTCTCCATCTAAGAAAGGAAAACCAACACTACCCACAACACTATGGCAGACTTTTTTTGAAATTTGTTCAGGCATGCAGCTTAAGCCCTTCAATAATCACTCACATGAGGAAAAAAAAAAGAGAAACAAAACAAAACAAAAAATTATATCATTGTTTAGTTCAAACATTTTCTAAGTGCCTATGTGTCAGACATTGATGGGTAGTGGGTGTATAGAGGAAAACAAGCCACAGGGCCCAATCTTGAGATTACAGCACCAATGCCCCCTTGGAGGGGATCCAAGACATCCCTGCCTTTTTCCAGGTTGTGCTTTATGGTAAATGGCATTAAAATGAAATTTCAATGTTATATGGGAAGTTGTATTTGGATGCATAAATTCTGCCTATAATGAAAATGACATTGCATTACAAACCTTCTAATTAAATTGAGAACTATTTGTACTACACGGTGCCTTCAGTAAAGTCAAATAATATAGAGACCCTTCTGCTAAAAACAATAACATTTGCTACGCAATATATACTGTTTTCTTTAAAATGATGTTTCTTACTTCTTCATAGATTTTTAGTAAATAAATAAATGGCTATTATCTACATTAGATAAGCATGAGGATCCATATAATTTTTTTCTCTGTGAAGGGTGAATGGCCATTCACCCTTCACAGAGAAAAATTAATTCAGTCTTCTATACGAATCTCATCACTGAATCATGATTTAATGTTATATTACAGGCATTTACTTTATTGCATTTTATTTTTCCTCCATTCTCTCCTCACGGGCTTTTATTGGTCATCAATAAAAAAGGGAACCATATCAATAAGAGAAAGTAAGGAAATAATCCTCTTTTTAATCCCATAAAAAAGAATAAAATATTTAGTAGTAAATTTAACGAAGGAGGTAAAAGAACTATACACTGCAAATAGGACACTGATGAAAGAAATTGAAGATATAAGTAAATGGAAAGATATTCCATCTTCACAGATTTGAGGAAAAATATTGTTAAAATTTTCATTCTTTTCAAACAATCTACAGATGCAATGCAATCCCTATCAAAATTCCCAAGGCATTTTTCACAGAACTAGAATAAACAATCCTAAAATTTATATGGAACAACTAAAGGTTCTGAATAGCCAAAACAACATTAAGTAAGATGAACAAAGCTGGAGGTATTGCACTTCCCAATTTTAAACTCTATTACACACTTAAAGTAGTTAAAACAGTATGGTATTGGCAAAATGACAGATACACAGATCATTAGAACAGAACAGAGAACCCAGAAATAAATCCATGAATGGTTGAAAATTTTTGACAAAGGAACTAAGAATATACAATGAGGAAAAGAAAGTCTCTTCAGTTAATGGTATTGGGAAAACTGGACAGCTACATGCAAAAGAGTGAAACTAGACCCCTATTTTATACCAAACCCCAAAATCAACTTAAAATGGATTAAAGACTTGAACATAAGACCTGAAACTGTAAAAACTTTTGGAAGAAGACATAGAGGGTAAACCCCTTGACACTGGTGTTGGCAATGATTCTTAGCTTTACCAAAGCAAAGGTATGAAAAGCAAAAATAAACAAGTGCAACCATATCAAATTGAAAACATGTGCACAGCAAAAAACAAAAACAAAACAAAAAACAAAGACAAAACAAACCATCAACAAAATGAAAAGGCAACCTATGAAATGAAGGAAAATATTTGCAGATTACATATGTGATAATCAGGTGTCATGAAGAGATGCTCAACAGGGAAATGCAAATCAAAACCACAATGAGATAATACATCGCACCTGTTAGAATGACTATCATTAAAAAGACAAGAGATAAATTGTTGGCCAGGATGTGGAAAAAAGGAAAGCCTTACGTATTGTTGGGAGGAATGTAAATTGGTATAGCCACTATGGAAAATGGTATGGAAGGTCCTCAAGAAATTAAAAACAGAACTACAAAGTGATCCAGCAATCACAATTCTGAGTATCTATCCAAGGGAAATGAAAATAGGATATTGAAGAGATATCTTCACTCCCATGATCATTGCAACATTGTTCACAATAGCCAAGATATGGAAATAACCTAGGTGTCCATCGAAGGATGAATAGATAAAGATATATATACACACACACAGGGGAATATCATTTAGCCATGAGAAGGAAGGAAATCTGGCCATTAACAACAATCTGAATGGACTTTAAGGGCATTATAAGAAGTGAAATAAGCCAGGCAGGGGAAGACAAATACTGCCCAGTATCACTTATATGTAGAAAAAAAAAAAATTTCAAACCCCTAGAAACAGAGAAAAAAAGTGGTTGCCAGGGGCTGGGGTTGCTGGCTATAGATAGAGGTTGGTAAAAGAATACAAACTTTCAACTATAGGATGAATAAGGTCTGAGGATCTAATGTATAACATGGTGACTATAGTTAATAAGAATGTATTACGTAAATAACATTTGCTGAAAGTAGAACATAAATATTCTCACACACACACAAAAAAGATAAATATTCAAGGTGATGGATATGTTAACTAGATGGGAGAAATCCTTTCACTATGTATATCAGCTCGTTATAATGCACACTTTAAAGCTCTACCTCAAAAAAGCTCAAAAAATGAAAATAAATATTAAAAAAATCAACAGTATAAGGAAAGCTAACTGGACTTCCTATAAATACGTTCATAGATTACATGTCCCATTACGTTAGTCAGTCTTTCTTGGGTAAGAACCCACGTGATTTCATTTCATTTCAATTTCAACCACTATTTTTTCTAGGAGCTGGGGTTATGGGGATTAACAAGACACATGTGGTCACTGATTTCAGGGAGTTTACAATCTAGTGAGGGAAGGAGACACTAAAATAATTCCATAAATAATTGCTCATTTACAAGTAAATATGTGATGATTTCTTTGTTACTTATTGCAAGGAAACTATCTTTTCCGAAGAGTGTATATGCTTTTAGCTTTTCCAGTGAAGAAGATTTTGTCAGTTATTATTTCCTTTTCTGCCTTGATGGTAAAGAAGCTAGAGATAAATTTTATGCTAAATTAATATAATTATCATACCATAGGCTGACGGACAATTATCTTTGTCTCTAAGTAGTTTTTGATATTATAAAAATCCTCACTTTAATCATTATGTCTTATACAAGTCTTATTCTCTGCAGGCTGACCAAGGAAGTAAAGAGGGACAGGGTTTGGGGAGGGGACTAAACTGTACAGCATAAATTTTAAAAAAATAAATTAAGTTTTCTTGAAGTTTTATTTTACATTTACATTTGAAAATCAGAATTGTTCTATCTATCCACAGTTGTATAAAATAGTATATAATTATTTCAGGAGTTTCAACTCAGAGTGGTTTCTAAACCTGTAATAGTACAAAAATGGGGGGACATTAATCACTTTTTAGCCCCATGACAGAAACAAGGGACTCATTAAAATTCCATGGATGTACCATAGAACATATTATGTTAAAAAAATCAGGATTTCATAATCTTTTGAAGCTCTGCAGTACTTTAATGGTACTTCTAATAGTGCCTAACACTTGGAAGGGTTCCACAGTTTGGCTCCTATAAAGTGGTTTTTGACAGCAAATGTGCAGGAACCAGAATCTATACTGAAACTTGAATCTGAGCCACTTAGACATCATGATGTTGCCCAAATGTGAAGTGGTTTCCATTGGCAATACCATAATATCTTCTCACTGAAGCATGAAACGGAGTTTGGGGGATATTTAGCTACCAAAAGAAGCAGACATTATCTAAGCCTTGATCAGACAGAAAAAAATTGAAAATGACTTCCTGGCATTCATTCAGTGGAAAATGAAGACAAGAAGAAGCCAAATAAAGTTAACAGCTCTAAAAAGAGGCTAGAAATTGTGGTGCTCTGGAGTCTGCATCATCACTGCCATGCTCTTTGATGCCAGTAAACATTCATTGAGCTCTCACCACGTGCAGAAGCACAATGACAGGGGTTTTAGTTAAAAGGGTCCTGAAGGTCATGGACTTCTAATTTTTTTTTTTTTTTTTGACAGATAGAGATCACAGGTAGGCAGTGAGGCAGGCAGAGAGAGAGAGGAGGAAGCGGGCTCCCTGCCGAGCAGAGAGCCCGATGTGGGGCTCGATCCCAGGACCCTGGGATCATGACCTGAGCTGAAGGCAGAGGCTTTAACCCACTGAGCCACCCAGGCGCCCCGGACTTCTAATTTTTAAATTTAATTCCCGTGTAGTTAACATGTCATGGACTTTATATTATGCCTCCCTGTAATTCCCTGCGCCTGGCACAGGGTTTTCGAGGATAGCAAATTATTAGTAAGGATGTATGGATTATGTGAAGGTGACTGCAAGGGGCTTGGAGTCTAACTGGGAGAAAGGGAAGAAGTGACTTCCTTGCTAGCAGAGGTTGTTATCTTAACCCCTTTATACCATTTCTACATAGGGCAGTGTCTAGCACATCACAGGTATCTAAAAATAGCTAATCAATAATGAGCAAATAATTTTGTAAGAAACACTTATTGAGCACTCACTACACTTCAGATGTTTTGCTGCATTGAACTCTCACAACAGGAAAGTGCTGTTGTCATTCCCATTTCAGAGACGACAGAGCTCAAGGTTACTGGGGTTGGGCAACTAGCTCAGCTTACCCAGATGTTAACTTGTGGAGGCAGGATTTGAACCTAGGTAGTCTGACTGCAGTTCACACTCCTCACTGTCATACTGTACCTATTAAAAACACCCCAATATTGTCAGGTGGCCTATGGTAAAGGGCAGCTGAATGGCAGAGATAGTAAGTCCTCTAACTTTAAAAATTATTTATTTATTTATTTGATAGACACAGATCACAAGTAGGCAAAGAAGCACACAGAGAGAGAGAGGAAGGGAAGCAGGCTCCCTGCTGAGCCCGATGCGGGGCTCGATCCCAGGACCCTGGGATCATGACCTGAGCCAAAGGCAGAGGCTTTAACCCACTGAGCCACCCAGGCGCCCCATAAGTCCTCTAACTTTAGAATAAGAAGTGATTACTGAGGACTGTGCATAGGAACAACTTTCTGAAGAAAGCAGAACTTGAGGTGGGTTTTGAAAGAAGAGTCACAGTTAAGTCCCGCAGAAGGAGGAAGAAAGTGGACCGGGGTGGCTGGAGATGCTGGGAATGTATTTGGAGAGAAGAAGTAGACTCGTTTGGATAGAATGAAAGAGCTCATGTAGGATAGCAGTAGAAAACCCAGTCAGAGATTCTGCAAGAACAAGAGAGTGAAGGACTTAAGAATTTGGATTTCATTCTTTAGGCAGAAGTGAAGCCAACCAAGTTTTTCTCACAGAGAAAGAGGTGTAAAAAGCTGCTTTTTAGGAAGCTATGCAGGATATATAGAGGGTGAGAGCGTAGAGCCCAGGAGACCAGGTAGGTGGAGGTGAAGAAGACCTCAACTGAGACAGTTGGCAATGGCAATGGAGAAAAACTTAAAGATAAAAGAGAAAGAAAGAACTAAGAAAACTTAACTGCCTTGATGATGTTGAGGGGGATGAGTCAGTACCTGTGTGACAAATACTGATACTGTCACTGTCAGAAATGGGGGACATTTAGGAAGAGGAGTTGGTTTTTGGATGATTACTAAACTTCTAATTCAAACCTCTTGATTACTAGAGGTTTAAGGCATTTATTAATCAAATAACTTAAACATTTGGATACTGTTATAAGCCAGGAACTGGGCCAGATACAGGGACAGAATAGTGAGTAGGAAAGATACGGTCCCTCCTTTCACAGACTTAGAGTTTATCAGAGGAGGGAGGCATTAAGCAATTATAATAACACTGATGAGTTTTATAATGGTGACAAAATACAGAGTATAATGGGAGCATATGTCAGGAGCATTCAGAGAGTGTAGACTGAGACTTCCTTGAGGAGTGACATTTAAGCAATGGATCACGTTAATAGTTTGGTTCATAGCACCTATATCCGGGAGTTAACCTGTGTAATATATAGCACATGCTTTATATATGTGTACACACACACACACACACACACACACACACAAAGAGGACACACACACACACAAAGAGGTGTCAGTGATAGTATCTGCTCACCAACCACCCCTTGTAGCAAAACTATATTGATTACAGACCTGTTTCAAAGGATAGCAGCAGGGGTGTCTTTTTTTTTTTTTTTTTTTTTTTAACCATATAAGCCTGCACCTTCCATCTACAGCTGACTGAGCCTGGAATGGATACTGTTCTAAGTGCCACCAAGTAAAAGGACCGTCATCTATGATCTAAAGCACAGAGATGTAAAAACAGTAATTTTCTTACGAATGTGATGGAAGAAACCAAGGTAATGTCAGGGGACTGCAGCTGAAGTCAAGTTAGAACTGGAGAGACTCAAAGGCTATTCATTTGCCAAAGTTCTGAGTGGGCAGAAAGTGAGCAAGAGGAAGAAGCTGGTCCATATATAGTGCCTAGAAGCATGACAGAGAAACAGATTCCTCTAGAGAAATATATGTCTCATGAGAGACAAGTAGCAAGGTGCTTTGAACAGCAATATTGTCAATGACTTTCCAGTGATAAGATGATGAGTACCTTCACAGTAACTCTTACTCTGTTCCTTTCACATTAGAACAACATTAAGAAGTCTAAATGGCTTAAATTACAATTTCAGTACAGAGTTCAGTTCTTATATTCTCTCTATGAATCTTCTTTAGGAGACAAACTATAAATTCAATCCAAGATAGCTGAGTGGGTCTCTATTGCTTGTAGACAAGAGGGCTTAATTAAACACATTATCCCCTCATGGATAAAAGTAAGCTAAAAAGGAGATACTGTGTTGAGTTCAGCTACCAGGGTAAATAAATTATTATATATAAAAACAAATCTGTTTGCTACCTTTAAATGTCTTTAATTGTCGTAATTATAGCATGCCTATCTCAACACAGATGCATATGATATATTCTTAGGAAAATTGTCACAACTGTTCATACTTACACTCAAGTGTTTTATTTGTATGCTGTACACCATACACATATACATGAAATGTATTTATACATACCTAACTAAATATCTGTAGCAAGACATCAATTATACAAATGTACAAACAAAATTATATGACTTCCTTACAACTCTGTGTGCATGCCAGGAACACTAAGATGATGGTCCTGATAAAATTATTGTCTCTTTTCGCACAGCCTCATAGTGTTTCACTGGGTAGATAGGTGAGATTAAGCAAGTCTACACTCGATAACTTCATCTTTTGAGTTTTACTGCTATTCTCTTATTCTGTCAGCCACTCTCCTCTATTTTCCTCAACTATGTTTTCTCCATTCTTTCTCCCAGTTAAAACAAAGCTATAAACACTGTAGTCACACAAGTGATAAAACAGGTTATCTGTGCCAAACAGTTTTTAGAGGCTAAAAATACTCGCTCTCCTATAAAGTTACCATGCTGGACAAAGGTAAGGTAGCTGAACCAGTGGTACCCCTTCCCCTGCAAGGAAATCTCCTGGTTTTTCATTTTCCATTTGGCCTAAACTCAGTGAATTTATCATATCATTCATCACCTTGAAGGAGATGAGAAAGAAAATTAGGAGAGAACAAGAAGTGGTTTTTAACTGGTCAAGGGGAAGGAATAAGTAGGTTTCACATATCCCAATCTCTCCCCTGTTCAATGCAAGGGAGGCTGTGGGATGGACTGTGCCAGGAAAAACTTGTCCAAGAACAGAGTGGGACTGTCCTCCTTCATAGCTCAGTTGGGCCCTGGTCCTGGAACGTGGAACAGAAAGTGAAAGGAGAAGGAAGGAGAGATCACCCTGCTATTCAGGCCTTGGTGACAAGGAACTAAAGGCAATTTAACATATGGTTAATTATCTGTGTCCTCAAAACGGTGGATTGTTTCCCTAATGGAATGGCAAAAGTTGCAATGAAAAATTAGACCTTTTTGTCCAAGTGCACGGAATCTGATTCCAGACATAATTTCTTCAACAGCAAAGATAACTTTTTAAAAAAATGAAGGCAGTATTTTATAATGCTAACTGCATTATTTGAAACTCATTTAATTTTACTGTAATAGAGGAAAGCTTACCAAAGGGACTATGAATCAATAATGTTCTGATAAACATCAATTTAGTAAGGTAGGTGTTATAAAATATATTCTCTTGGTTTTTAACATACTTTAAAAAATCACATGGATGGGGCGCCTGGGTGGCTCAGTGGGTTAAAGTCTCTGCCTTCGGCTCAGGTCATGATCCCAGGGTCCTGGGATCGAGCCCTGCATTGGGCTCTCTGCTCTGCAGGGAACCTGCTTCCTCCTCTCTCTCTCTCTGCTTGCCTCTCTGCCTACTTGTGATCTCTGTCTGTCAAATAAATAGGTGAAATCTTAAAAAAAAAAAAAAAAATCTTAAATTAAAAAAAAATCACATGGATCATAATATGAAAACATATATACATAATATGATTACACAAATAAATAAAAGCTGCAGAAATAGATATATCAGCTCTATATCTACCCTTCTTTATATCTAGATATATCTCTGTATCTACCCTTCTGACACATAAAACCTACATAATAAGAATAGACTGAAGGCATCATATCATTTTGGGATTTATTAACGCAGTTCTTAGTATTTTTTACACACACACAAGGATCTACCATATAAATTCATTTTAGCTGTACATTTAGAGGGTTGATATGTGGCTAACAAAAAAAAGGCAACCCTAAACCTCTGTTGGCCTCTTTTAATAGTGAAGATAATAATGAGCATGGTAAGCAATTTTATTTTAAAGAAAATGAACTGAGTCACAGAGAACAGATTTTGCAGATTCTGCAACTATCCAATTTCTGCATCATGCCTAGAAGCAGTTGTGCGTAACCCAACAGCATTTTACATCTACCTGGATTAATAGGATGTGTTACAAAGATATTATCCATGCTTCCTAACAACGTGGACAACATCCAAGTTTGAAGAAATGAAAACATGAGATAGAAGAAAAAGGATAGACTGGAGCCAGAAACATCGATGGCAGAAACAGTAAGACACCAGTTCCAACTTGAAGAAAAACACAAACCAGTTTTTCTTATTTAGGATGTGAGCCAACAGAACAAATGGGGGACAGGTACATGGTATCCTATTATTACAGAAGCACCTACGGTGTTTGGGTTTATTTTACACAGAACACTGCAAATAAATAATGATAAGACATCACAGTGTGTCTGATAATCTGCGACAACAATTCTAATGCTGTCCTTGTAGCCACCGGAGAAACCCGCACATACTGAGCCCTGACCCACTGAACCTTTTATCTGCATGTGTACTCTCCACAGGCCAAGCAAATAAAGGCCAAATGATAATTTACACATGAATCAACTTTCTTTGCAGCATAGGCACCAGAGACATTTCTTTTCTCTGTTACTGAGAGAAAGGCAGCCAGGTCTAAGCTTGTCTCACTAGAAATCATACAAGTGAAACAGTGATTTGCAGGAAGATGGCAGATCAGCAAAGGGAAGCTGTTCTAAATGTGTGATAAAAATGGCAGCCACAAAGGACTGGATGAATATTTAGTTTGAAAATAGGCCTGACAGTAACAATGAGTCTTTATCCTAGTCAAAACAGGTAGTGTCATACAAACTGAAATGGAGATACAATCCTGATAGAAGATTACATAAGATACCTGGGCGGATATCTTTAAAGACTTCAACCTTCATTTGAATACATGTACACTCACAGGTCTTCTGCATCTGGATCTCATTCAGAGTACATATAGTTCTTTTTTTTTTTTTTTTTTAAGATTCATTTATTTATTTATTTGACACAGAGAGAGAGAGAGATCACAAGTAGGCAGAGAGGCAGGCAGAGAGAAAGGGGGAAGCAGGCTCCCTGCCGAGCAGAGAGCCCGATGCGGCGTTCGATCCCAGAACCCTGAGACCATGACCTGAGCCGAAGGCAGAGGCTTAACTCACTGAGCCACCCAGGTGCCCCATATATAGTTATTCAAGCGAATGACATATAGATGTTTTGTTGCCCACTTTGATAATGAAAAATAAAACAGGATGATTAAAGAAAGCTTGTTCATTAAAAATAGGGTACACATTTTATACCACAGAACTTGTAAAGGGGAAAAAAAAAAGTATTTTTCTTCAATCCAGACACCTTGGTGGTTGGTCAACTTTTACAAATTTATTAAACTAGCAAAATATTGCTAGAGCCTTTTTTAGAGGAACATAATAATGAACAATACTTGTCCTGGCTCATTTAACAGTGGAATGGAGATCTATTATTAAGTTTGTGTTAATAGACCACTCCAAAGATGATGATATAATATTCCAGCAAATGACAGGTACTACCTAATCAAGGTACTAACTAAATCAATACAATTCAGTTTTATTCCCTTGTTGCCACTTCTCCAGCTTTGTGTTTGCCACATTCCACCTGTGCCCCGGAATGGTTTCCGACTCAACAATGTATATCCCTGGTTTTCTTCCAATTTGGTTTACAACTTATGTTCAGGAACTTCTGGCTTAAAGTTCCAGTCTTAGCACGGTACTTGTACGTAGAAGACTGCCAGTAAATACTGCGACGCAAATGGACTCTCAACACACAGTGATAGGCCAAAATCTTAAAAATAAACTTTTTTCATGAGTTGTAAGTATAGGAAATGTGGTAAAATCTGTGGTTCATAAAATGAAATTTTGAATTTTTATTCCTGTAGAGTGTAGAAATGGATGTATAAACTCCATGCCACAATCCATGCTCTAAGACAATGCCAAAAATAATAAGTGTGATGGGATTAAGTCGTATCAGTTCCTGGTGATGAGTTGCACATGTCAAAAATCCTGGCAGTGAGTAGGTTTTTATATTAGTTGCTTCTCTCTATGGTTTAGAGTATGAGGTTTTTTTTTTTTTTAAACCCCTTCAACTGCTTCCCTCAGCTCTTTTTTCCTTGAGGTTGAAACGCTCTTCTGCCCCACCTCTCTTCTTGATTACCTATTCATTTCTCTACAGTCTGGTTGTTTAGTAGTTTTTCTGAAGTCAAAATTAGCATTTTCCTTAAAGTGAAAGCTCCTAATGGGTAAGAATCATACCTCCCATTTTTACATACCTACAAACTCTTATACTGTCTAAGAGAGTGTTAGCCATCGGAATATTTTTGAGAACTCTCAACAAAATGGGTATAGAGGGAAGGTTCTCCAACATAACAAAGGCCATCTAGGACAAGCCTACAGCTATTATCATACTCAATGTTTCAGATATGCTGAAAATTTTCCTATAAGATCAAGAACAAGACAAAGATGCCCATTCTTGTGACTTTAGTCAACATAGTACTGAAGCGCCAGATTACTTAGGCAAGGAAAAAAAGATACAGAATTCATCCAAATTGCAAAGTAAATGTTTCTATTTTCAGATGACATGACAGGATACATAGAAAACCATAAAGATTCCACCAAAAAACCCCACCAAACTAAAAATACTGAATTCAGTGAAGTTGCAGGATACAAAATCAATACACAAAAAGTGAGTTGTGTTTCTATGCATTATCAACAAACTATCAGAAGAGATTTTTTTTTTAAAAACCTCATTTACAATAGCATCAAAAGGAATAAAATACTTAGGAATAAAATTTAACCAGGAAGGCGAAAGCGCTGTATAGTGAGACACTGATGAGAGAAACTGAAGAAGACACAAATAAAGTTAAAAAATCATGTTCATGAATTAGAAGACTTCTGTTGTAAAAATGTCCACACTACCCAAAGCAATCTATAGATTTAATACAATCCCTATCAAAATAGCAATGGCATTTTCCACAGAAATAGAAGAAACAATCTTTTTTTTTAATATTTTATTTATTTATTTGAGAGAGAGAGAGAGATCACAAGTAGATGGAGAGGCAGGCAGAGAGAGAGAGAGAGGGAAGCAGGCTCCCTGCTGAGCAGAGAGGCCGATGCAGGACTTGATCTCAGGACCCTGAGATCATGACCTGAGCCGAAGGCAGCATCTTAACCCACTAAGCCACCCAGGCGCCCCTAGAAGAAATAATCTTAAATGCTGTATGGGACCAAAAAGACTGAATAGCCCATGCAAACCTGAAAAAGAACAAGCTGGAAGCATCACACTTGCTGATTTCAAAGTGTATTACAAACCTATCATAATCAAAACAGTATGGTACTGGCATAGAAAAGAAGACATAGAGATCAGTGGACCAGAATAGAAAGCCCACAAATAAGCTCATGCATATATGTCAACTGATTTTTGACAAAATATCCATGAATATACAATGGCAAAGGGACAGTCTCTTCAATAAATGGTGGTGGGAAGACTGGAAACCATTATCTTGAAAAGTTATCTGCACTCCCCAGCTCACTGCAACATTATTCACGACAGCCAAGGCATAGAAACAACTTGAATGTCCACAAACAGATAAATACATCAAGAAAATATGGTCATATGTATATAGCACAATAGTATTTAGCCTTAGAAAAGAAGGAAATCATGTCATTTGTAACAACATGGATGAACGTGGAGGGTATTATGCTAAGTGAAATAAACTTTTTGGAGAAAGCTAAACTGCATGGTATCACTTATATGTGGAGTCTTAAAAAAAAAAAGAAGAAGAAAAAGTGGTTAAGTTGCCAGGAGCTGGGGGTGGGGATGGGATAGAAAATAGAGGGATGGGTCGATAAAAGAGTACCTCATAAAAAACAACAAAAAAACCTCTTGAGAGATGCCTACTGTTGAGGACTTTTCAGGATATATTTTGAAAGTCAAGTCACAATTTGCTTAGTGATAATCACTCTTACGTTAAGCCAATGCAAAGGTAAATTCATAAAACAGCTCAAAACCAATGTCATGACCACCAGACATGACAGCCTGAAATGTCACTTTTAGTGACCTCAAAGACCTAAGGTTTGGATGGTAAAGGAGGAGCAAAGACAGACTAAACTAGAATGCCCATGATTGTATACTTAAATTCATGAAATCTTTGATGAATAACATCAGCTACTAAATTTCTCTTTCTATTGCTTTCTCACAAGTAGATTTACTTTTGCCTTTTAAAAAAAAATTTGGTTAAGAAAAAATTACTCTAATTTGAAAAGTGATACAGAAACACTGTGTTGACTTGATGTTATTTTATTTGTAAGGCTTAAAGGACTATGAACTGCTAATGCAAAGCAGGTGCTTCTCCCCATATGTAAGGAAAACAAGAGAACAGGGATAGAGACTGTGGCTGACAGAAACTTTTTCCTTGGGTTTAGAATTTACTTACTTTTAAAAATTAACATATAATGTATTATTTGTTTAAAGGGTACAGATCTGTGATTCATCAGTCTTATATAATACCCAGTGCTCATTACAACACATACCCTCCTCAATGTCCATCACCCTGTTACCTCACCCTGTCCCCCTTCCCCGCAGCAACCTTCAGTTTGCTGACAGAAACTTTTAAAAAACACCATGGGGGAAGAAAGCAGGAGCTTCCCAAAGCACAAAACAAAGCCAGACAGAAAAGAAAGTATAAATCTGAATCAACTTCATTCATGCATTTAAGCTGTTATTTAATAGTTTGTGTTTTTTTGTTATTTGGGTTTTTTTTTTTTGTTGTTGTTGTTTTTTTTTTGTTTTACAACAGGGGATGGCACGTATATATAAACCTAGGGCTAGTCCCCAACCTCATTTCATGATGTATTTTGTTCTTCAGCATCATTACATTTGGTAAGACCACCTTCTTATCAAAGTCTTCCCTCCTTGTCTTATCATTCATCCTGTTCTCTCCTTATTGATCATCAGACGATGAAAGAGACAATGGATAGCTTTGCTAGCATCAATATATAACGCAGACATCGCATCTACTCAATCTACCACGTCTGTCGATCTGCCATGGGGGAAACTGGACTGGTCTATAGTTTGATGTTCACACAACCAAGCTGATAATTGCAGAGAAATTTGTGATCCTCAAATGTTTCAATAATGATTTTGGATAATACCGGTACTTTCTGAAGTATCTAAATTAACTTGATGGGACTATAACTCTCAAAGTCATCTTAATTTTCATCTTTTGAAGTAAAGCACCAAATCTGTCCTTTCCCATTTCAGGTTTTCCTTATTGCTGCTGGGCTATCAACATAAAAAATGAAACTAAAAACCACTCTGCCAAAGCAAATATCCTTGCTCCTTAGAGTTGTGAACACACGAACAAAATACCAAGCACACACAAAAAGTTACCTCTTAAAAAGGTGATAAAACTCAACAACTGAAGGAAATGGTTTTTGGACAATTATACCACAACACTAAAATGGTAAAACTATGGTCATAGAACTGGGAAGAACTAGTTAGAATCTGGGAACCTCTCTTCTTCATACTTGACTGCTAAAAGGTATGAGAAATTTTTTTTCCAAGTCTGAATGGGGCTGACTAGAAAAAAGAACTCTGTTTTTGCTAAGGGTTACTTAGTGACTGGGAAAAGGAGGTTTATTATAAAACAGAGTTTCTACATTTATAAGGCAACATTAAGCTGTGAATTCTTAATAAAATGTTATTAAAATTCTCTAACAGAGCAATCAAAGGAAGGAGAACTTGCTTTCGAATTTACATGTTCATTGTTGGGGCTATTGAGAAACTGCCTGTCACAGCAGCCAACAGTGGCTCTGCTCCTTTGCGTGAAATCTGCACTGGTTAGAAGTGGCGAAGTTGGGAGGGTGGACACAGCCTACGGTAGTCAATGATGAGTTTTACAGATCCTACATTCTGGTCAAAGAACTTCTAGTTCACGTTACAAGTCTCATGTGGTGGAGAAAAAGAATCTGAATGTCATGCATTTGCTGTTTTTCTTTCTTGCCATGAAACCTCTCTCTGATCCCTAGAATAGTTCCTTAAATAAGTGTTTAAAGGTATAAACAAAGCGTGGTTCAAAGTCAAAATCTGACTTGCAGTTTTCCTTCCCAAACCTATTCCTCTCCTAGCATTTCCTCCTTTCAGTCAATGACACTGGCCAGATGTTCAAGCCAAAAATGTAGGAACCATCCTTCATCCTTCCTATCCCCTCACTTCCTCTATCTAAAGGATGAAGGCATGTTGGGCACATCTTCCTATCTCTATGGCTACCATCATTCAAGCCGCTGTAATCTCCTGCCTGGGCTACTGCAACAGCTTCCAAATGAAGCAGCTGCTTATAGTCCTGCTACCCTACCAATCCATTTTCCCTCTATAAATTAGATCCTCTCCCTTGCCAACTCAAGAACCTCCAAGGGCATCCTGCTGTACTTAGTATAAAAAAGAAATTCAGACTCTAGGTCTACAAGTTCCTGAATAACCTAGCCCTTGCCTTTGTCCCCTCCTTGCTCTAGGTACTGCAGCAACACGCGCCTTCTTTCTGTTCCTTTCTGTTTCCCTGGTCTGTGTAGAGTAAATCTGTGGATCTTCATGGCTGATGTAAATTCAGCAGCCTTTTTGAGGGTCCAGGCCACATACTATGTGTTAGTTGCACTTAGAAATGCTCTCAATATCATGAAGTATAGGAAAAACCCGATTATTTTAAATCCCACAAAATGAACATCCACAGGAACAATTTAAAGTACTATTTCATTCTCTATTTGTTGTATTTTGTTAGGTATAATGAGTAATGTAAGATTATAAACATAATTTGTCTTATATTTCTAAATGTGTAAAAACTATGAGTTTAGGAAGGGACAGACTTTCTCAAGTACTATAGGCTTCTGTATATATGTAAGAATGAAATTGTGACTGTACACTTCACAATGCTGAAAAGTTCCACATTACTTTCACTTACTGTTGTCCTATTTAAAATAATTGTACTAATGTTTTTTCTTACTTGGGGTTTTGTAAAAGTGCTTTATAAGAGGAAAGTGATTTTCTTTTGGTTCCTCACAGGAGCATCCTGAATGCCACTGTTTGAAGACTTTCACTGTGATACACAAAATGCTGACACTGATTATACATTTGAAAATGATGAGTTGTTTCACGCGTTAGTATGGGAAGCATTATAAACCCTTAAAAAAAGACACTTTGCATAGATTTTATCTGACAGGACACTGCTAATTTCAAACCCTCCAGAATCTTGAGGGAGCCAAATCAGTCTAAGAAAATAAATATGGACTGTCATCATTACTGTTATGTCAATTGTTACTCGGTAATAATTGTCACTAATGATTTTACTATTAGTTTTGTAGTCAACTAAAAAGTATAGAACATAAAGAATCATAATAGAGAAATAGAAACCCCAGCATTAATTTTTTTGTTAAGTAAAGAGTAAAAATAAACATTCAAGTGTAAAAAATTAATTTTGGATGATAAAGTAAACTAAAGTAGAATTACAATGTTAATTGAGAATCTGTTTTGAATGGCAAATAATAGGAGCTCATCTCCTTAAAAGGACTCATCTCCTCAAAAATCCTTATGTATAACTGAAGCCATCCCCATATCTGATTAATAAAAAGTAGGACTTACAAGTTTAATCAGAAACTGAAAATACAATCAGACTTTGTGTAGTATTAAAAAATAAAGCAAAATTTGGATTATAGAAACAATTTTTGGAAATGTAGTGGGCATTTCTTTCCAGAAGTTTTCAGGTGACTTTGCAATTTTTTGAACAAGCTTATACTGAATAAGAGATTAAAGCTGAGGAAAATACTCTTTACTTATTTAATTATTTTTAATATTTGTTTATTCTAGAATGAGAAAGAGAGCATGAGCAGGAGGGGCAGAGGAAGAGGGAGAGAGAATCTCAAGCAGACTCTGTGCTCAGTGTGGGGCTTGATCTCACAACCCCAAGATCATGACCTGAGCCAAAATTAAGAACTGGACACTTAACTGACGGAGCCACTCAATGATCCCCCCAAAATACCTCTTTAACGTATGGACTCTTTAAATTTTTAGACTTACTGTTTGATAGCTCGAATCAATGATCATTTAAACTTCAATTTTAAATGGGAGGAAAGAAAAGAACTATCTTGGAAAAGAATCAAGACCTAAGGCAGTATGAAGAAAAATAGAAATGTTAGAGATATAATGAAGCTCATGATTTCAGTGGAAAGATCTGGTAAGTACACAGGCACAGGAGCAAACAATGGCTAAGGAGATAGTAATTTTGAAGAAAAGGCAAAATGAGTCTTGCTCAGCATCAGCTTATTTTACTGTTCCCTTCCACCGGTGGGTCTAAGTCATGTTGAGAATACCTCTAAAATCTTAAATAAATATTTTATTATGTCACTATCAATTACTGGTCTTCTAAATAGTATAATAGGTTTACATATGAAAAATCAAACCATTCCATGTCTCTTCCTGGTTCTTGGGCATGACAACGTTCACTATTTTTAAAATGATGTGATGAGCTCTGGGTGTTATATAATAAATTAGTGAACACTACATCTGAAACCAATGATGTACTATATGTTGGCTAATTGAAATTAAATAAAAAAAAAAATGATGGGACAAGGAACAACAGGAACGGAAGGGTCAACTGCCTTTTTAGACAGTGGTTTCAGAAAAAGGAGTGACCGGGGTGCCTGGGTGGCTCAGTGGGTTAAACCTCTGCCTTCGGCTCAGGTCATGATCCCAGGGTCCTGGGACCGAGCCCCACATCGGGCTCTCTGCTCGGTGTGGAGCCTGCTTCTCCCTCTCCCTCTGCCTGCCTCTCTGCCTACTTGTGATCTCTCTGTCAAATAAATAAATTCAGATCTTTTAAAAAAAACAAAAAAAGAAAGAAAAAGGAGTGACAAAAACATTGTACGCATCACTGATATTCAGTGCATAGAAAGGATTTCTTAAGATAATGAGGAACAGAAGAAAAAACAAGGATAATGGATAAGGAATACTTTAAAAAACAATGACCACAAAATTTAGTACAGAACTAAACTGTGCTTAAATTTGAAGATAAGAGAATTAAAAAATCTCCTTATTTATACTTAAACTAGGATTTGCAAGGACCATCTGGGCATTAGCTATTATTAATCTTTGTAGAAATAAGAAAACTATAGAAAATCACAAGCTGATTTGACTCTTTTAGTCACATTATCAGAAGCTTAATGTTTGACTATGGAAGTTATCCTTAGACTTTTTCATTTCTACTAGGTCTGTCTGTCATGTTAGTAACTGCAAAAACCAAACCAAATCAAAACAAAATTCATTTTGTTCCCTAATATCAATACACATGAAACATATTTGTCTCTAGATACTGAAATGTAACACTTCTCTAGTATTATCTGATAAAGAAAAGGTTTCCAAAATTAAAAGAATATCTTTCATTTCCTCCAATGTCATTAAGTTTTTCTACTTTACAATCAGGGTACACATAGACAGGAGAACTACATTTCCAGTGTAAAGGAATTTTAAAGAAAATACTTTAAAATGGAATGTTTTCAAGGAGCACTATTCTCTGACATTGATGCTTTTGTTTTGGGATACAGAATATAAAACCATTTCCTCAAGATATTTTGTGTTCAGCATAAAATATTTAAAATGTCTCATTTCCAAGAGATCTGGTGGGAGTTCATGACAGATGTGTTATTTCTTCCTTTTTTTTTAAACAGCATTATTTTGTCTAATTAGCGCTGATGATTTACCCATGGCAGTATGAACTTATTGAGAGGAAAGAAAAGTAGACCAGCTTCTTTGGAGAAAAGAACAGACTGGGTAAAATGGAAGAAAGGCACTTTTTTTTTTTAAAGGTATTTTGCAGCAAATGCCCACAAATAGCCCACAGAGAGTTCATTTATTTATGCATCACCATATGATCAATCTGATTGCCTTTAGTCTCAAATAGAGAAAGCCTCAGTACAAAGCATTCTCCAGGTGTTAGTTTAGGTTTGTCATTATTTCCTATTTATAGACTCTGTCTAGTTAAAGAAGACAAATTACTGTAAGTGGGGGTAAATGTGATTAAATGAGTCCTCTGAAGATAAGAGGGTACATGGACAAGGGTCATTAACACAAGTGACCTCCCTTTGCCCAGACCATATTTTTATTTTGTGGATTTGAAGGGAAAAAAAAAAACACAAAACAACAACAACAATAACAACAAAAACAGAACACAGAGCAAGAATAATTTCTACTACATATATCCAAAGAAAAATATATCCTTTTATCCTAATAAGCATTTTCATGCTTTTGCAGTATTTTAGTAACACACTGGTAGTGCCAAAATAGTCTCAGAATACACTGAGAACAATATTGGAGAAATTACTCATCCTGAGTAGACTAATCTGAATTACTGAAGAAACGTAGTTATAATCAGACAAGATATAAAGGCCAAAATGTAAATTAGTGGACACCAAGATCTTCTGATCAAATGAAAAGTTTAAATTTGTAAAGTTTCAATTAAAACATCTACACTCTTTCTTCCACCTGACTGTAGCCCCATATGGCAAGGTCAGCCCTTTCAGTGAACAAACAGCTCAGTCGCCTCCAGTGTAGCTGTTATCTTCCTCAACAAGGGGAGACATTTGGCACAGCCTAAAGCTGGGGCATGAACCCTGGCTAAGCTTAAGACATTTATCTGACAGCATCAGCTGACACTCCACAAACACATTTGCTCTCCATGACCTCAGAGCATTCGTGATTAATCAAAAATGTATCTTGGATCTTGAGAACAAGCTACAACCAGGCACACACAAAAAAGAATATGCTCTCGATCTCGCTTATCGACTCAAGAGGTATATTGAATTTAGAAATAGCAAATAGAATAAAATGATCAATATGTTCTCACTTGTCCATGGAAGAGCAAACTTTATCCCTCAAGCAAAAGACATTGATCATGTAAATGTTTCAGAACTACTTTCAAACTAAAGAATGTAAAATGTACGGGGCTTATTGGGGGTGGGGAAGGAGGCCTACCAAAGAGGAGCTTTTGCTTAAACTTAGAAAAAAAAATCTATAGCTTAAAGACATGAAGTGTATGTTTGCATGTAGTGTGTTTTGCTTTGAAAAACCTGCGTGTTCCACTTAAAACCTGTTTTGGTAACATGCTGCCAAAGGTTCTTAACAAAACATTATAAAAAAGACTTTAAAACTTAATGAAGGAACATTATTTGTGCAGAGAAAACTCCCTGTCTCAATTTAAATGAGACACAGTTATAACATATCCCCTATGCACTATTGCAATTTATAATTTATGTTTCTTGGTTCAAACTCACTATTTTTTGTAGTTATCTGCTAAGTGATATGATTAGCATGTGAATATTGTAATATTCTGCTTCCCGACACAGTATAAATTAGAATGTTTTTATTTTCCTTTATGTTTTTCCCTTTTAATAACAATACTCAACTCTAATTAAAGCAAAGGGAAACAGAAGTCATATGCCCCACCCTGATATTATGAAAATGATAATTATTAAAAAGAAAGTCTCTACAACTGAACTTATTAAACCCCATTCTTGCCTGGTTACCCACTGGTTGGGTTACCGTTGTTCATGATCCTACAGCAGATCATTCCACTGAAGAAAAACTACGTGTCCTGGTCCCTATTGGCATGGAGAACAAACTTTCATAGCATGTGCTCGCTCTATAAAATGGTGGTACTAATTAGAAGATATAAACTCATGCTGAGACATGATATGAATCGGCTTTATGTATCTAGTAAGCTCACAGCAGTACTAGATTTATACTGTTGTTGCCTTAAACTAACACTAAACAGAAAATCCAACTTCTAAATTTGTACCATAAGAAAGCAAAAGTGATTGGGTTGAAAAAACAAAACCTCAGCCCCTCATTTTAGGTTTCACTTTGAAAACGTTTCCTGTGCACTTAGAGGTTGCCCAGCACTTCTCTCCCATATGTTTACCTAACTTAAATTCTTCAAACATGAATTGCAAGTACCAGATAGCACAGCTGTATGTTTTGACATCCATGGTGAAAATGAGCAGAAAATCTAACTGTTCCATATCAAGAAGTATTTTTACTAGTGCTAATGTGCCTTAAATACCTTGTTCCACAGATGAGTGGCCTGGCACCTGCTGCATGAGAAATAGCCAATTACTGTTCAGTGTCTCTAATTTTCTGATTCAATTAGCATGCTTCAGAGCTTTCCAGTTTAATTGCAAACTACTTCACAGTTAGCTCTCTGATTAATCATTGCCCATCTGCAAGCCATCAGAAAACTTAGTGGAACAAATTTGTGTACTTTGGAATGCTGGGAGCTTAGCAAATCAAACTTGTTTTGGTATATAAAGCTTTAATTTTGTTTGCCCTTTTCAGCTGCACTTGTAAGAAGCTCTGTACTGATTAAACAGGAAGTCCGGACAATAATATGCTACATTATGCATATAATTACTGTAAATACAACCGAGATTGTAGAAACATCATTTAAGGTTAGGCACTAACATGAATGGAGAAGGAGGTCAAGAAAACACATTTGGAATCAATTTCTTTCCATTATGACCAAATGTAAGTATCAAGAAAAAAAAAAAAAAAAAGCTGTGTGACACACAGTGATGTCATTATAGCACCTGTTCCCCTGAAGGCATTTTAAATTCTGGCTTTTCGTGTGCTCATAAAATCTTTCTTGTTATTTAATTAGTAGAGTACGAAGTTTTCTAAGCTTTGTTTACAAAACATATATTAGGGATTTTAAAGCAAACTGGCATCACATTGTTTATGCTTCATTTTCCAAGCTTTCTTGCTGGTCCACTGAACGTATGAATGATGGTGTCAGAAAACAAAACTGTTTTAATCGAGCTTTGAGTGGAATTTAGATTATTTCTTAACCCATCATCATGATTTCTTCATTTCTGAACAATGAAACATGAACTGCGTATTTCGTTCACGCCCATGAACAAATACCATGGAGAGGATTCCGCAAGAAAGGAACTCTAAGAAATGAACTCTCCAACTCTCAGTTTCTCCGCTTCACATTTCACAAAATCTGAAATCATTCTAATACAATTTTGAAAAGCATCCACATATGTCCACCATGTAAGAGCTTTTACTTCCAAGACTAAACTAGTGAGCTCAGGAGGGCAGGGACTATGTATGTAGATCACCACTGTATCTCAGTGCATCAGGGACAGCCTCACATCCTTGGTGCTCAATTACAAGGGGAAGCAGAATGAGTTTTGAATCTTCCACGTCATGTCACAGTGCCAGGCTGGACACTGTGTTCTCCCACCACGTTGAGAGGATGCAGTCACGCTCTCTCATCAAGATGCTGACAGGTATCATCATTCTATAAATATTTGGCTGAAAGAAAAATACAGAGAGAAGAGTACTTTGCTAACGGTGATGTCCTGTAATGATTTGTTGTCAACAACAAATAACGAAAAGTAGAATCTTCCCATCTTTTATGAAGATCCTGAACATGTTATGGAAATGTCTAAAAGCTGAAAGCTAAAACCCAACTGATAACTCTAAAAATAACATTAACGTTGGGAAAATGGTTTTTGGAAATTGCATAGAACAAAAAAGTTCACTTGACAAAATTGTACAGCTAGAGAGCTTCAGTGTGGAGTGATGTTCTGTTAACAGGAGACACATAGGAGACCCAGATTCCACGAGCTCTCTAATAGTTCCTATTCCGTCTCTACTTTAGGCTTCTCTGAACTTCACAGGCAGCCAATGCGAGAAATGCTGAGAAGGCGTAATCTGAGCGTAGCGGTTCAGGCAAGTGAGCAGGCATGCTGCCACATTCTGCTGCCCACGAGCAAACGGAAAGCTCGGCTGGAATCCCCACGAAGATCAAATTACAAAATAATCAACCTTTGCGGCCAGGCGGGCACGAGAGGCTATTGTGAGGTCATGACATAAATCCGGAACTAGCATGGGCAAAACTGGGCAGTGGAAAATAACATTTTTTTTTTGGGGGGGGTACACACTTACAGCATGGTTCTCTGTGGAAAATAAACTGTTAATGATGTTCAGTTTTTTTAATTCAGGAAAGGGCAAATGGCTCTCCCCACACAAGCTCCCACCAATTGAGCCTTATGTTTAGAGATAAGCAATTAAACGCCACACATCAAAGAAAAACAAAGAGCTGTCCAAAATGGAATTTAGCCAAGAAGAGACCAAACTGGGCCTTGTTCCCTGTCCTGGGGTTTTCAGTCCTACCTCTCCTCTTACCTACTGTGTAGCCGGATGTCAATGTGTATCAGAGAGTAATGATGAAACAACTGAGTGGATAATGAATGAAAATGATTGCAAAGCACACTGAAAGCGCTTAAAGGGACCCAAGATGATTTGAGAGGGTAGCACATCTTGGGCCAAGAGAGCCATTTCCTAAAATAACCCCATTATACAAAAAGCAGAATATACTTTGGGGAGCTGGCTGTTACACAGATGCTCTACTATGGCACCAAACCCCAGACAATGATATTTTACAGAGAAGTGTTAACTTTTGTATATGGTTCCCCAAACTGAACCTGCTACAGAAATAACATGTTAGTTCCTCAGAAGTTTCAATACGATTGCCTCTGTCATACTGTGTTTTCATATTTATGAAAGACAACAAAATTAGAGCATCCCGTTTAACCTTTGAAAAGAAGAAAAATGTAAAAATCAGGAAATCAGAGGACAGTAACAGGACTTCTGGGGAACTATTGTTTGGCAAACTTTGGCTGGGGCAACCACAATCAAGGTGGGCAGAGCTATCTCAAAGACAACAAATAAACAAGCAAAAACTTAAATGCAGTGTAATCTAGGCTTTTTGATAAATAAGTATTGTGACATAACAGCAAATCAATGGCAAACCATTCTGTACCTATTTCAAACATGGGCTTTAGAGAAACACTTTTAGGTGGTTGAATGTGAACTGAGGGCCATGTGTTGGTTTTTCCCTTGTACCCTTGCTGCCTAGCTGAATTATCATCAGTAATATCTTTTTAGCCAAAAAACAACCTACTATTTGCACACTACAAATTCAGAGTGTTTTTTTTTAAAGATTTTATTTATTGATTTGACAGAGATGGCAAGTAGGCAGAGAGGCAGGCAGAGAGAGAGGGGGAAGCAGACTCCCCACTGAGCAGAGAGCTCGATCCCAGGAACCTGAGATCATGACCTGAGCGAAAGACAGAGGCTTTAACCCGCTGGGCCACCCAGGCGCCCCAAGAGTGTTCTTAACTTTTAAAAGGCGAAAGAGAAGTGCCTGAAAGTTCACAAGAATATTTTAAAAATGAAAATAAAGACAAAAAGTAGTTGCTTTTACACAGGGAATCTTAAAAGATACATGAAATTTAACATCCACTGTACTTTAAGCCGATATCTTATTGATAATTTAAAATTATAATTAGTGTTCTTGGGACCGAATGCTACACAGAAAACTAAATATGCACATATGTATGAGATGTGAGATGCTGCTGCAAGAGAGAAATACCCTATTTTTAAAGCAAAAAAAAAAAATCATAGTGAAGTCTATCCTTTCATTTATATGTCTCATGTAAATTACACATAATTTTAAATCTTCAACACGTTGAAAATGGCCAGGTCTCATGGCACTTCTCCTTTATTATCTTCCATTTCACTTGGCCATGGCAATGGGGATTTACTAGAGATATTTATGGATTAAAAATTATATACTTTGAACTGAACCAAAAAATGACCACTAGAAAAAAATTAATTTTTATTTATATAATCTGGTAAAAAATATATAATTTTTCCACTCTAAAGGCATTTTCTTATGCAGTAACACCACAAAAATAGCTTAAGTTTAAAATAGTGGATTTCCCATATGGTTAGTCCACAGCAAGATAAAGTTGTAAATGAGGGGACTATGTGAAGAAAACATAAAAAAGCCTTAAGGGCACATACAAAAAATGTGATATTGCATGATTTACATATACAATTTTATTTCCCAAAATTCAAAGAGAAAAGCTTAATATGTCATAATTTAAATTGTATTTCACATCAAGTATTCCTGATTACGTATTTAACTCTAAGATGCATAACTCAATTTAGAGCATAATGTGGGAGAGGAGTTAGTAAGAATCTAACCTTTTGAATTTCTTGACTTTTTTGGGCTTGTGGTAATGTTGTATTTATAGAGATTCTACACTTTCAAATTTAAGTCTTGAAATGTCAGAAAAAATCCCAAAGCTGAGATCTCACAGAAGGTGATTTTTAACAGTCCTTAAAAGTAAAGACTTTATGATCTTCTGACAACTGGAGCTTTCACATTTTAAGATTTAAAATTTTCAGTCCTAATATTACATAAGCATACACATTGGTACACTTTTAAAGATTCCATGATCTTTGATAAACCTTGAAAAAAGAGTAAAAGAAGAAAATAGAAAAAGTTGAGAAATCAGAAATATTATATAAGTACAAATATAAAGAAGTAAATACTTAAAAGACTTTCTGTATTTAAATGCAGTCCCTCATAAGAATATATTACCACTGTAAGAGAAAATACAACATCCAGTTAACTTTTGATTATTTTTAGTAATAGAAAATGGGGATCTCCCTATATTCCTGAGCTGGATCTTAGATGAGGAAAGAGAGGCCCAGAGAGGTTAAGTGACTTGATCAAGATCATACTGCTAGTAACTATTACAGTTATATCTGGAATGTACTAGGTCTCTCATTTCCAAGTTTCTTTACCACTCCCACAGCTAATATTTTATGCATAATTCTTGGAATTCATTTATTTTCAATGTATGCTGCTACCATTTGTGTGGCCACAGGCAAGTCACAGACTCTCCAGTTTTCTCATCACTTTCAATTTTCAACAAGTATTTTGCCGCCACCTGCTATGAGCCAGATGTAGAGATTATAAAGATGATAATACATGGCTTAATCTTATTCTTGGGTGTTTTATGATTTAGTCAGGGAGAGGACCGACACAGAGATATCATTAAGGTAATACTTAATTTGACTAGAAAGGCATCAAAGTCAAAGGTGACATTTAGTTTCTGATTATCAGGATTAAAGATAGGGTCTAGACTAACTGATGTCAAAGTTTCTTTCTAAAAATTATCTGAATTTCATTTTTCCCTCTACTATTATTATTTCTTAGATGGACTTCTTAATAAGTAGGTATTTGATAAGATCAAAATTTCTAAATACTGAAAGTGTTTTCAGTGGAACATGATATGTTTATGAATAGATAGGTAATGAATAATGGCCTTTTTTTGTGCAAATAAGTATGTGAAATTATGGGTTTCTTTGGTATAGGCCTTTAATGTGTTAATGCGCATTGTAATTCCAAGAGGAAAATTTAATATGCAACGTTTCCTTTCTTTCATTGAGAAAAGAAATACCTCCAAAAGGAGCTTTCATCACTATCTCTATATCTCAAAATTACTATTCCAAGAGGCGATGTTTGGGTAACACTACCCCCGGACTCCTGTGATACCCCACCAACCTATTTTACACATGCACTGGCTAGTTAATCCTCCTAAAATGTTGCCTTCATCATGTTATCCGTTCGAAAACTTTCAATGACTCTTCATGGTCTATAAATTTAAGATCACACTCTAGATCTTCAGGATGCTGCCTGTACATTCCACTTTAACTTTATATCTCACAATTTCCTTGAACAAACTCCAGCCAAAATATCACTGGATTTACCAAGCTCTTTCTGTATTGGATCCCACTACTTTTCTTTGCCTAGAATGCCTTCCTCTCTTCACAAAATTATCAATAACTTCTCTGAGAAAATTCAGCTCAGGCTTTATCATCTCCATAAATGAACACAGTATCCAGCCTCTGACCCTGTTATCAGAATTCTTCTTTATAAAACTATTATAATCTCTTTTTATTGGTATTTATCATTTATATGTTTTTATGTCGTTTGGCTACATTTGAGAAAGCTCAGTGAGGCCAGGTATAAGCCTTGTGTGCCAAATTTGGCACATGCTCTTCTATGTAATCTCATTTAAAATGATGGTAATGGTGACATCATTTGTGACAAAGTAAAAACCACAGAAAAGAGGAGGACCTACACCAGGGGACTGAATACTCATTTACAACCTTTATATGTAAACACATCCTAAACATATAATTGAAATAAGTTATTAAATATTAAAACCCTACCTAATATTAAAACTCTAGTCTTTTTTTTTTAAGATTTTATTTATTTACTTTGAGAGAGAGAATGCGCATAAGTAGGGGGAATGGCAGGGTGAAGGAGAGGGTGAAGGAGACAGAGAAGCAATCCCCCCACCCCCCACAGCAAGGAGCCCAATGTGGGGCATGATCTCAGCACCCTGGGATCAAGGCAGACGTTTAACCATCCAGGCACCCCTAAAACTCTAGTCTTTCTTAATTTAAATACTCTTAAATAGCTTCGGCTTATTACCAATGAAAGAATGGTTTTGTTTCCAAAAAAGATTTTTACCCCAATGAAAAATTTTAAATAAGAAGGGTGATTCAGTAACATTTTAAAAGGTCATCAATTATAATTAACAAATTAATTAGATAAAACCACAAACTACTTAGCAGTAGTTTGAAATTAAGAAATTTTAGACTACAGTGAAACTTTTTTTCATTCTTCAAAATTCATTTGGTCTTGCCCAATGAAAAAATCAGTGTTGTACAGTAGTATTTAGCATTTCAATGATAAATTATTCTGAAATTTGGATAAAATTTAACGTCAAGAGACACATGGCCTTAAGGACTTCTCACTTCATGAAACGTTTGCATTTATTTATTTTTTTTTAAAAAGATTTTATTTATTTGCAGAGAGAGAGAGAGAGCGAGAGCACAAGCAGGCAGAGGCAGAGAGAGAGAAGCAGGCTCCCCACTGAACAAGGAGCCCGATGTGGGACTCGATCCCAGGACCTGGGGATCATGACCTGAGCCGAAGGCAGCAGCTTAGCTGACTGAGCCACCCAGGTGTCCCACGTTTGCATTTTTTAGATATAAGTTTTCCTCTTTTAGTAACTGAAAGAAGCAGCTCTTGAGTAAGTTTTGATCAAGCAAAGAGTTTTTTTTTAAGTAAGATATACAGTTTCAGCCAGGAGTGAAATGAACTATTCAAGTATAAAAATAACATTGCCCTTCCTGAATATATGAATGTACAGTATTTATTAACACATTGCACTCTATTCAATAGTTTTGTAATTCTTATAAATGTCATTATGCTTATTGCTTGTGTTAGTATGTGTCTACTCTCTTCCTTTTTTAACACTTATTAAAGGATTTGGAAGATACAAGTCATGACAGCAAATGATCCCATTGGTCTCTTCATCACTGTGCCCCAAGCCTACGACGACGCCTGGCACATAACAGATGACACATATTTGTTAAGTAAATGAATTGCTAGAATATATGCTCCATGAGGAAAAGGAATAGACCTTATAGTTTACTAGTTAAAAATCTGGCCCTTGGATTCAAACATGTAGTGTCTGAATTTTGGTTGCGCTATTTATTAGCTCTGAGACCTCCGTAAACCTGCTTCCTCACCTGCAAAATGGAATAGTAATAGAATCTGCCTCCTACAGTTATTGTGAGGATTAATTCACATAAATACTTGCACACAGGGAGCATTCAATACACATTAGCTGCTATTATCATCATCAACATCATTACCTTCTTCATTTGTATCATTCGCCACTTAGCTCCTGTTCCAAGCATGTAGCATGTGCTCAGTAAATATTTGTTAAATGAAGAAGTGAATCAATGAAGTGCGGCTGAATTTGCATACACAAATAGGCCTGATTACCCTTAGTACACTTTTAGGCAAGATGCAGACAGATAGCAGTGAAAAAAAAAAAAAAGTCTACAAGTTTGGGTGATTGAATTACTCATTCTTACTTGAACCAGCTGTTTGGCGATCTAATTACAAAGTCTCAGCCATTCTCCAGTCTTTATAGCATAGGTGTACCTTTAATTCCCTTTGGAACTCCTTGTAATGCCTAGCACAGAGGTTTGTTTCATTTATACTAAGAGAAACCCCAAAACCCTACTTCGCAACCAAGTCACATAAGGTAAAATTTGAAAAAAAAGTAAACATAGGTTATTGAATGGGTAGATACTAGAATTCTCATAGTATTTAACTACATTATCTTAACAAACCGAGTTTGCAGCATTTATATTTCTTTTTTTTTTTTTAAAGATTTTATTTATTTATTTGTCAGAGAGAGAGAGAGAGAGAGAGAGCGAGCACAGGCAGAGTGGCAGGCAGAGGCAGAGGGAGAAGCAGGCTCCCCACAGAACAAGGAGCCCGATGTGGGACTCGATCCCAGGATGCTGGGATCATGACCTGAGCCAAAGGCGGCTGCTTAACCAACTGAGCCACCCAGGCGTCCAAGCATTTATATTTCTTGCCGTGTTGCTACATACTGAGGTGTCACAGTGAGAATCATTACTTCTTTACTTGCTAACTTCAAACTAACGTGAAAACTGGGTAAATAGCAACTAAAAGTTATGCTTCTGTGTACTACCTCATCAGGAGTGGACAACAAAATAAATCTCAGATTCTGTGGCTTTGAAGTATTTATTTTGTCCTTGGCTTAAATCATTCTAGATCTTGTATCCAGAATATTTCTCATCAGAAATGCCTTATATTGAATAGTACTGAAAAGTTTTCTAATTTATTTTGAACTTCACTATGGAAGGGTGCTATCAGATTACAGAGCAGCCTTATTATACTTAGGGCTTTTATTCTCCTTTTTAATTTATAAAAATGAATATAAACCAGCAGCACAGAGTTTAGGGTTTTTTTTTTTTTTATTATTATTATTAAGACAAGAGCAACAGAGTATATTTAACTGGGTGAAGAAAAGAAGGAAAGCAGACCTACACAACGGTTAATCTTAAATTCTTCTGTGTGCATTCTTTGTGCAATTATTTTGTTTCCACTGTATTTTCCAGACTGAAAACAAAATTTAAAAAACTTATAAAATATCCATATACCTTTACCCTCTTCCTCACACCATCTCCCACAAATGGACAGAAAAAAGAAATGCAGACTAACCAGGAGTACTTGTTGAAAATGCAGACACTTGAACCTCACCCAGTATTTACTTCTGATCTCTTGGGGTGCAGCTCAGGAATCCGAATAAGCAAAGGTGCCAAGGTGAGAGGAAAGAAAACCAACAAGTATTTGTTCTCCATCTAAAATATAAAAACTTCCTTCTAGTTGCTTCTTCCTTTCTTTGCCTCTTTTTACTTTCCCCAGGCTTGAAAATGGGGTTCAGATGCATTCCCAACCTTCCCTGGGGTTCCAGAAACAAGCACATGCTGAAACTACTTGGTCGTTTTTATACTGGCTCAGGGTTGCTGAAATTCCAGACCTTAAATTTGAAAGGAATACTAAACAAATACCAATTTTATTTTATTATTTATTATTTTAAAATATTTTTTGAAGATTTTTACTTATTTGAGAGAGAGTGGGCATGAGTGGGGGAGGAGCAGAGGGAGAAGGCAAGGGAGAAACAGACTCCCTGGTGAATGGGGAGCCCAGGGAGGGGCCTGATCCCAGGACCCTGAGAACGCAACCTGAGAACAAGTCAGATGCTCAATCGTTTGAGGCTTCCAGGTGCCCCAACCAACACCAATTTTGAAACACATGTAAATCATCTCCCTCTAATATCATAATAATTACTATAATGGACTGACTACTAATATATGTCCGGCACTGAGCTAAGGGCTTTACATACATTATCTGTTGGTTCTCCATGCAAAAACAAACAAACAAACAAACCTCCCAACAAAAGAATATTTCCCCAGAAGCAAGAAAGGCAGATGGTTCTGATTTTGACTTTGACACTGACTTTTAATATAAACTCTGACTTCTTATTCTTTAGCAACTGAAGATGAGTCTCTTAAAGGTAAAAGAAGACTGACTGCCAAAGGTGTTGGTGAGACAAGACCCAGATGTTCAAAGGATGATTTTCTTCACTGTACTCTCACCTAACTTCACCCAAGTTGGGAGACTCTTAACACCGACATGCATAATCTATCCAATACTCTGACCTCACCATCTTTGATCTTCAATGACCTTCTCCTCTACGCCACTTCAACTAACCATTCTTAATTTTTAACTGGTCATCACATCACTTTTCTGGAGAAATAGCAGTTTAGATATTACCCCGGTTTGATCACAACCTCCTATCTTTTTTTTTTTAATTTTTTATTAACATATATTTTTATCCCCAGGGGTACAGGTTTGTGAATCGCCAGGTTTACACACTTCACAGCACTCACCATAGCACATACCCTCCCCAATGTCCATAACCCCACCTCCCTCTCCCAACCCCCCTCCTCCCAGCAACCCTCAGTTTGTTTTGTGAGATTAAGAGTCACTTATGGTTTGTCTCCCTCCCAATCCCATCTTGTTTCATTTATTCTTTTCCTGCCCCCTTAACCCCCCATGTTGCATCTCCACTTCTTCATATCAGGGAGATCATATGATAGTTGTCTTTCTCCGATTGACTTATTTCGCTAAGCATGATACCCTCTAGTTCCATCCACGTCGTCGCAAATGGCAAGATATCATTTCTTTTGATGGCTGCATAGTATTCCATTGTGTATATATACCACATCTTCTTTATCCATTCATCTGTTGATGGACATCTAACAACCTCCTATCTTTTTAAACATCTTACTAAAATAATCCCCTTTTCCAACCTTAAAAAAGTATCCTATTAGGGCTTCCAGTCCATTCATTCTCCCTTTCCCTAATCAGCCTTTTTCTGTTTTTACTTCCCTCCTTAATGGCTTAGAGGCTTAGAGTCTATGTCCAACATTTCAATATGTTTTTCTAAACTGCCTTGACCCATTGTCCATTAAATGCAGTTGCCTGGAAAACTCCAGTGTTGGATGAACCCAGATGACTGGTTTCTCTCTGGCTAACAGATTGTTAACCCTATAAACGAATCATCATCAACCACGACGGGGCCCTCAGCACTGTTCAGCCACACACTCTGTAATCCTAGATAACTCTTCAGATGTGATGACTTGGAGGTTGAAAAAAATCATAAAGGCACTACAAGAAAATAAAAGAATTTGTGTATATTTATGGAGTGGGACTTGAGGCACAACAATATGACCAGAAACTACAGAAGAAATGATTGACATTTTTGCCTCCAGAAATATTAAAAACTTCGGTATGGATTAAAAAAACCCAACCCACTCTATAAGTAAAATGAAAAAATAAAAGGCAAATTGGGCAAAGATCCATTACATATAATAACAAGGATTGTTACCCATCATTTATAGAGAACTACAAATTAATAGGGAAATGACAAAGATTCAATAGAAAAAATATCCAGTAATTTAGAAGATAAAAATAAATGGCCAATTTTTTTAAATTAAAATTTAAAAATTTTTTTATAAACATATAATGTATTTTTATCTCCAGGGGTACAGGTCTGTGAATCACCAGGTTTACACACTTCACAGCACTCACCATTAAATGGCCAATTTTATATAAAAATATGTTCAACCTTCCTGCTTATCAAATAAACACAGATTTAATTTTTTTTTCCTAGATTAGCAGTGATCAAAATAATGATTCACACTTTTTCAGTATCCCTTAGACTGTTTAGAGTGTTTGACACTGTTGACCAACCCTCTGACTCAGAGCATTCTCTTCTCCTGGCTTTCATTTCTCTGACTTTTTCCTTAGTTCTCTGGTGGCTCCTTCTTCGTAGAGCCTCAGGGGTCTTGGGCAAAGCCACCAAATGTTTGCTTTTCACTGAACATGTCCTCCTAAGGTGGCTTCAGCAGTCCTATCACTTGCAAATCTTTTGAGCTTCAGTCAGTATATCTAACAGCTTACTGTTCATTTCTGCTTGGAAGTTTTATAGGCACCACAAACTCAGCGTGTCAAAAGTAAACTCATCATTCCCCCAACAGACAGCTTCTCTTCCTGTCTTCATTTTCTCTGTTGATGATAGAACATCCATACAATTAGCCACACCAAAAACTTGGCTGTCAACCTTGATGCTTTCTATCTGACCACCCAACAATTCAGGTCCTGCTGACTCTCCTCATATCAAAATCTTTTCTCCATCTCTACTGCCTCACTCGGGTCATCAAAACCTAACTAGTCTTGCTTTAGTCTTGTCATCTCTAAAGTATTCTCCTTATAAGAGTTAGAATATTCACCGAAAATGCAAATTGAATCATATTATATTCTCTTTTTAAGAACCCTTCTTTCCAAGTTCTTTTACAAGGTTGGGAAGGCTCTCTATAATCTGGTTCCTGCTTCTCTCTCCAGCCTGATGTCTTTTTACTTACTATTCTACTTTCCAGCAATATCAGACTTTCTTCAGTCTTCAAATGTATTGTGTATTCTCTTGCTTTTGTCTCTGCCTTGAACCTAGAAAACTATTTTATGTGCCTCCACCTCTTCCCCCTACTTATAATTCTACCCTACCCGATCACAAACAACTAACTGCTACATTTTTCAGGCCTTAGCTTTTTGAGAGCAGATACTCTGTTTGTTGTTTAAGAGTTGTATCCTTGGCCCTAAAAACAGAATCTGGCACATGGCAGGTGCAGAGTGGTTGAACATAAGTGAATGAGTATTGTGTCAAAAGCCACGGCACTGAGTGTTTTCTGCTGGCACTGTAAAAGAGGTGATGATTGAAAGTCTTACTGTCACAGACTAGACAAGGCCAAAGTGGTTCCCCACAGTGCTAAGACACAGCATTTTCCTAGATGTCTGCTCGCATAATTAAAAAATAAAGCTCTTTATTTGGAGTCAAGCTAGTCCACAGACTCACCCTATGCTCTTTCCCTTACTGCCAAACACAGCAAAAATAGGTCAGAAATGTGGATATCTGGCAGATACTCAAAATTACTTATGTCCACAACTAGTGAAAAATCCTTTTCTAGGAAACTTTTTTCTCCTCTTGGACTTGTATTGGTTAATGGTGTCACCAACTATCCACCTTATAAAAGTAGGAAGCACTCATCTCTCTTTCTCAACCCTCTTATCCAAGCAGCAAGTTGTAGTCTCTGTTGCCAAGCAATTCATTCCTTCTTCCTACACCTCCATCATAACCACTCTGATTTAATTCTCATTACATACCCCTGAATTTACTAATTAGCCTCTTCTTGTTTAATCTCTTCTCCTCCAGTCTATCCTCACACCATAACCATCAATCTGATCATGCTAGTCCCAATTTACAAACTTCTGAGGGCTCCCATTATCCCAAGAGGATAAAATCCAAGCTATGCCTTAGCAGAAAGCCCTCTACCTTGTGGGGCTACCTCATTTCCTATAACACCCACCCTCTATCTTGTGGGGTTACCTCATTTCCTATAACACTTCATCTCATTGGCTCTTGTGCTCAGCCATACTAAATTTCTCCCATTTCCTGAATCTGTTACACTGTTCTGTATTCTACACCTGGGCATATGATCTTATTTTTGGGGAGGCACAGAATGCCCTATTTTCCTTAACCCTTTACTTCTGGAAACAGTTCAAATTTTACTTCCTGTGAAAACCATCTCTAAACACTCAAGTAGATGATTACCCACTGTACATTCCTAGAACTCTGTATGTTTTTCTAGTGTAATACTGAGCATGTTGCTCTGTAATAATTTATTTACATGTCGTCATGGAGACTGCTAACTGTTCATGAAAACCATGGCTTAAACGATTGTAACAAAGCACATAAATGCTCAATACACTGCATTTCTTAGCCTTCCTTGCAGTTATGTGTGGTCACTTGACAGAGTCTTTCCCAAAGCAATGAATGTGGGGTTGATTGGTGTCATTTTTGGCCAGTTCCTTAAGGAAGTGGGTACATTCTCATAGCCCTCTTCTTGCGATCCTGAATAGTGATGAACATGCAGCCCAGCTGTGACCATGCAGGTAACAATACCACCTATGTGATGGCAGAGAAACAGAATGGAAGGGACCTGGTCCGTTGAACATAGCTGTGCGGGGTAGAGCCATGTGCCCATCTGAAATGCCCACCTTGGAGTGGTATGTGTGAGAGAAATAAACTTCTCTATCCTTTATATAGCTATGGTCCTTTTGTCAGAGCAGCTTAGCTTTACCTTAACCAACACAGGCCTTTTTCTCCTTTTGTTTTGTCTGTACCTTAACAGTAGAAGCTGGCATATGCTTCCTTGTGCTGCCTGTGACAAGCATACAGTACTTACATTAATAATAGCTGGATACACCTTGAAGATAAAATGGGCCCTTGCCTATGTCTTGTAAGGACCAGAGACCAAAGGGGTAAGGAGAACAATATAATATGAGAAGTGTTTCATATGTTATCGTGTCTGGCTACCTCTGGAGAGACATTTAGGATTTAGGTCCACTGATAAAGGACCTGAGGATCTTTAAAGAAATGAAACCAGGAAAAGCGATCTAGAATCTGAAATCAGAATTGAATGAAACATTGGTAACTTCTCTAAAAGGAAGGGAGTTAATGAGTACCATCAATTTCACCAGAAACATCATTGAGTAATACCCATACCTACTGGTTACTGGTCTATTTTCCCCCTGATAATCCTCCTTTATTGTTTTACTGTGTGTAGTGGCTAGTTCCCAAAGAGACTTTCTCTCCCCAACCCCTGTCCATCCTCACCATAAGCCATGTTTCATGCCTCTTCCATCTGAATGTGAGTTGACCTCATGACTTTCTTTTTGAACACAGAATATGGTGGAAGTGATGCTGCCTGACTTTTGAGGTAAGTCATATGTTTTGTAGTTACTCTCTACGATTTCTGAAGTTCTTATATGTTCTTTGGACTCTCCCTCTTAGAACTCAGCACACAATGGTTTAAGCCCAATATATGGAGAGGTAATGTGCGGTGCTCAGCCTGATCTGAATTTCCAGCCAATAGCTAGCACTGACTGCCAGCCATGTCAATGAGTCACTTGAGGTGTCCAGCTCACTGACCTTTCCGGTGAGTCCAGTCCCACTTGGAATCTGACTGTAACTCTATGAGAGATCCTAGGCAAGAACCTCCCAGCTAAGCTCAGTAAACCTATGGAACCATGAAAGATACTAAATTGTTGTTTTAGGCCACTAAGTTTTTGGCTGGTTTGTTATGCAGACATAGATCACTAGAACACCAGAAGTGACAGGAATCTGAGCCTGTGCATAATGTCATGAAGACTTTTTGAGATTTACTTGGAAGTGGTTTGGGCGACTGAAGAACAAAGACCCTCATGAGCCAATGTAACAGCCTGACTTTTTTCTTGATTTAATATTTTCTTTTTTTCTGTTCAGTTTCAAAATCATAAAAAAAGTTGAATGCTTAAGGGGGCTTTTCAAAAGTCTATCCCTCCTTCAAATGCACTTACTTCCTGGGTGGAAGAAGATACAAAACCACTGTGTAACAATGAACAGACCAAGTTATGTTTAACCTCCTAAGAAAGGATATGTTGGAGGGGAACATGGAGTCAAAAAGTTTAGTGCAAACATATCAGACTGATTACTGTGTAGTAATACGGAGATTACAACTGGCAGCATTTATTATGAAATGGACACAGTTGGAATGTTGTCACCATGTATCCAATCAGAAGAAATTGTCAAGACTTAGGTTTACATCTACTCCACACATTCCCATCAAAATTAGATTATGCCCATATTAACCATCTCTCAATCTATGTTATCACCTTTTTCTTGCCTCAGTCTATGTCACCTCCTTTTGACTCGCAAAACTAATCATTTGCTTCCAGAGGAAAGTTTCCTAAAGGTTTAGTAATCTTGGAAGAGGGCAAGATCATCTGAATCCTGAAAATGACTTAAAAATATATAAAGTTTGAATTTAAGTAGTTTAATTCCAAGTCTCAATTTCTATTCATTCTTTATCAACCTCTCCAATGCCCAGTGTCTTAAAGCTGCTCTTGGCTTACCACTGTAGTATCTTGACTTCCAAACATCTCCCATACATGAAGTCTTCCTGAACCTCCACTAAAACCTCCCCATTTTGAGTCCCATTCTTTCCATGATTCTACTACATAACTAACTGACCTATTTTAAGAAAAAACTGAAGATGACTCTGGTGGCCAAGTCCCATGGATTCTATGTCGGTAAGTCTTTGGATTCTATCTTCTCTTTCTTTTCACTCTCATCACCAGCAGTTAGGCCTATTACTTTTGCAGGGACTAAAATGACCTTTGGATTGCATATTCTCTATCTTCAGCCTTTCCTTAATATGTTTTACTCATAGCTGTTGGATTACTCTTTCTGAAATATAGTGCTGATAGTTTATTTCTTCCCACACAAACCTCTGATCCCCAGTGCTTAAAGAAACACACACACACACACACACACACACACACACACTCACTCACTCACAAAACCCCTCCTTAGCCTACCATTTAATGTTCTCTGTCAGATGCCCTTTCTACCTACAACTTTTTTTTTCTTATTCTTCATTCACACCCATAATGTGCCTAGGAAACTCCCTTCTTGCTACTGTCAATAATTATGTAACATATTCTATATTTCTACTTCTTGCTCATGCTGACAATCCTAGTTGAAAAATTCTTCTTCCTTCTAGAACTCTTTATGAACTACCCATCTCTCAAAGTTCAGCTTAATGGATTTCCTGTCTTCACTCCCTGAATGTCCTGTTGGAACTTGTAATTACAATCACACCCTCTGGGGTGCCTGGGTGGCTCAGTTGGTTGGGCAACTGCCTTCAGCTCAGGTCATGATCCTGTAGTCCCAGGATCGAGTCCCACATCAGGCTCCCTGCTCACCAGGGAGTCTGCTTCTCCCACTGACTTCTCTCCTCTCAATGCTCTCTCTCTCTTTCTCTCTCTCAAATAAATAAAATAAAATCTTAAAAAAAAAAGAATCATACCCTCTTCCAAATTTCTCTATTACTTTCTACCAATATTTCCCTTGTGATCCTTATTCCTTTCTCCTTGAATTATTAAATTTATGGATTTTTATCTCCTTTCTACTGTCCTTTATGCTTCTACCAGCTGAATATACTGCATATGCAGTAAATGATCAGTAAACATTGTTGCATGGATGGGGATGTCATTATTTCAATATGTTACTCATTCTAGGTAATATTACTATCTTACCACTGGCATAGAGAGACTGATATAGGGAATGCAATGATAAGGGAAGGGAGACGTGGTTTTTTCTGTTTTTTTTGGTTTTTGTTTTTGGTGGGGAAAATCTGAATAAAAATACCATAATGCCTGCCATGCTCATGGCTCTTCTCTCTTCATGTCACTCTCATTTAAAAAGACAAGTTTGGAGGGCACCTGTGTGGCTCAGTGGGTTAAGGCCTCTGCCTTCGGCTCAGGTCATGATCCCAGGGTCCTGGGATCAAGCCCTGCATTGGGCTCTCTGCTCTGGGGGGAGCCTGCTTCCTCCTCTCTCTCTGCCTGCCTCTCTGCCTACTTGTGATCTCTGTCAAATAAAGAAATAAAATCTTTAAAAAAAATAAAAATAAAAAGACAAGTTTGGGGGATGCCTGGGTGGCTCAGTTGGTTAAGCATCTACCTTTGGCTCAGGTCATGATCCCAGGGTCCTGGGATGGAGTCCATTGGGCTCCTTGCTCAGCCAGGAACCTACTTTTCCCTCTGCCTGCCACTCTCCTCCTGCTTGTGCTCTCTTTCTTGCTCTCTATGACAAATAAATAAATAAATAATACCTAAAAAAAAAAAAAAAGTCAAGTGTGGGGCACCTGGGTGGCTCAGTTGGCTAAGCATCTGACTCTTTTTTTTTAAAATCATTTTTTAAATTTATTTTCAGCATAACAGTATTCATTGTTCTTGTACCACACCCAGTGCTCCATGTAATCTGTGCCCTCTCTAATACCCACCACCTGGTTAAGCATCTGACTCTTAATCTCAGTTCAGGTCTTGATCTTGGTGTTGTGAGTTCAATCCCCATGTTAAAAAAAAAAAAAAAGATTAAGTTTGGTTAGATACTCCTGTCATGTTGAGAAAAAGGATCACCCATCTCTCTTTTTTTCATATTTATTTAGTTCTTACTCATTTATGTACATCCTCTTTTCAAATCTTAGTCTATGAGAAAGCTTCATTTCATTTATCCTAATAACTACTGGTTCTCTCATTTGTTTGCTCTTCCTTTGGGTTTTAATATTTTCTGCATATCTTTCCCCTTTACAAAGACTTGGGAATTACCTTGTTTTGGTATATAATGCCTGGCTTTCTTGCTTATCCAAGCAACCAATCACTTGCCTTCTTAAAATTTTTTAAAACTTCTGATTTCTTTTTAGATTTAGTTATTTATTTTAAAGACAGAGCACGTGCATGAGCAGAAGGGGCAGAGGGAGAGGGAGAGAGAATCTCAAGCAGACTTTGTACTGAGCGCAGAGCCCAATGTGTAGCTCAGTCCCACGACCCTGAGATCACAACCTGAACCCAAACCAAGACTCGGTTGCTCAACTGATGGTGCCACCGAGGTGCCCCAAGACTTTCCTTGTTATTACTGTAAGCTTATTTAAGTCATTTTATAACATATCATTTATGTAGGTAAATAATCCTATAAACAGCTAGCCGAATGAAAATCTCACCTCGTGCATGTCACAGAGTCTTTATTCTTTAATACGTGCCTTACATAGAACTCCTTCCTACTTTCTATATAATTCTTTTGTTCAAGTTTTTTGCTTTTGGGATGTCTTCATAATGAATTCAATTAAACACCCAAATGAAAGTTTAAACTTAATGAAAAAAATGTTTAAAAAAATAATGCAGGGAATTAATTTATAAATCACATTGTTTTGTATTACTTCAGCATGCCACATTTTCCCTGCTGATACTGGTGCAAGGTAGCATTTTATGCTGTAACATGTAAAAAATAAACTTTTTATTAAAATAAAACCCCTACTAAGCTGGTAGAATGAAACATATTTTAATATAGGTATTTTAATTACTCTTAATTAAAATCTCACAGATTCTCATTCATGTTCTACGTAAAGTTCATATTCACATACTTAAAGAGCCAGTTTGCTTTAAGGCTTAATCATTTAAAACAATGCCTCCAATACTGGAATCCCCTATTACTTTAAAGATATAACCTCAGATGTATATTATTTTATGAAATAAGTTGCAATACATTCCTCAGGGTGGCTGTTGGGGGGAATATTTTGGTAAGGATGAATTTAAGGACTCAGGGAGGTGAAGTATGTATATTTAGCACAATCAAGAGCACAAATGAGTGAGCTCAAGTTGGAACTCAAGGTTTCTTGTTTCTAATTCCTTTTTTTAAAAGATTTTAAAAAATTTTATTATTTATTTGACAGACAGAGATCACAAGTAGGCAGAGAGGCAGGCGGGGCGGGGGTGGGAAGCAGGCTCCCCGCTGAGCAGAGAGCCCGATGTGGGGCTTGATCCCAGGACCCTGGGATCACGACCTGACTCAAAGGCAGAGGCTTTAACCCACTGAGCCACCCAGGCACCCCAGCTTGTTTCTAATTCTTTGTTGATTATCCTTGAACAGTAATTTTGCTTTCACTTATTTCTAAACTGGTAGCACGAATGCACTGTAGTTATTAATTAAACAGGTATTTTATTTTCATTTTATTTATTTGTTATTATTATTTTTTAAACAGGTATTTTAAAAGTGCCTGCCCACTTTGCGCCAGGCACCGTTCCAGATGCTTGGAGATATATGTGAACAAAACCAACAAAGCTTACATTCTAGTGAGATGTAGGGGAGGCCCAATAATAAAACATAAACATAACAAATCACTCAATCCATGAGGTGCTGGCCTAACATAAATCCTACCTGAAAAACAACAGAACAGAGAAAGGAGAGATAATGCAATTTTTAGATGATGCAATCAGGAAAGGAACTGAAGTGACATCTAAATAAAGACCTAAGGGAGATGATGGGGTGGGCTCTGTGCATATCTAAGGGTAGAACATTCTAGGCAGAGGCCAGTGCAAAGAAGTTGAAATCAATCACTCATTGTATGTCAGTCTCTGCAGAAACCAGGATGGTAGCATAGTCAAAGCAAAACTAGGGATGAATATTCTAAGATTTGTGATACTTCTTGTATTACATTCCATTTAACAGTGACCTAATAATTATTTATAGAGTACAAACCATATGCTAGGCATTGAAGTGATAATGATGAAAAGACAGATAGAGTTTTTGTCCTCATGAAGCTTACACTTTAATGGTGGTGCATGGGACAAGTAAATAGATACCATACAAGTAATATACACTATGCTAAGGGTGGTACAGGGAGCCATGGGGACAGAGGCTAGAAGACCCTCTCCCAGACTATAGGTATGGGACTTTAGAGAGAAAGCTATTGGAGATTGAACATCTTTCATTTCTGCTCCCAACAGCATAGACATGAGAACAGTTCATACAGAGAGTCAAGTAATAAATGCTTCACATGTATTTAATCCTCACAACACCCTATGAAGGGATGAAAATCTATAGGGGCTAAGCAACTTGTCCAAGGTCACAGAGACAGAAAGTGGCAGAGAAAGGACATCAACTCAGATGGTATGACTCCAGAATCTATGCTAATAACCACTATCTTGCACACTCTATGAGCAGCATGCCTGTAAAAGAATTTATTAATGAATAAAAGACCTCTGGGTATTTTCCAGCTGCTTATAAGTAATGCTTGGTATGGACTATCTAAATAGTGTGACTGTAGAATGAGTTTTTATCAGCATGATCTAGAATGAAATAAGTCTGTTTTGTCTACAAATTAAAGTCAAGTCATCTTGTTCATACTGTGGTATGAACTTCTGACATTGGGATTCGCCAGCCCATTCATATAAAAAGTTTGCAATAGAAGCAGCTCTTGGAATCCTTTTTCCTTCTGTCTTCTGACATTCTTAATAAATGGAGAATAACCTCTTTTAATTTGAGTGCTCTCCATTGGATACAATGGATGTTGTCAAATGACGAGGATCCATGAAAATAAAATTTAAATATCTTCACAGTGATGAGTCAGATGTTTTGGACCAAATCACAAATTACGTGACTTCTTCCAGATAGTTGTTAGATGGTACCCATTCTGAGTTGAAGTTGTGCCTAGTGACCTAGAAGAAAAATCTAGAAGGGCTCTGAGCAGATGTACATGTGGGTGTGAAAGTGGGCTATAGAAACTTACAGAACTACGTATTTGCTCGATTTCTAAGAGCAAATTTCTAAGAGCAAATCCTAATTTCTAAGAGCTGATGATTTCCCATTTTCATCATGCCCAGCTCCCTGACTAGTTAGACAACTATAAAGTCTAACTTGGGACTGCACAAATCCTATCTGTTGAAGAAATTACATTTTGTGACAATGATAAGTGATACAAACTCTGACTGGAATTCTTAGAAAGACATAAACAATAGGAAGAGCAATTGTATATGAAAATGTGGAAATGGCAGGCTAGGAAATTAGAATCGATCATTTTAATGACCATGTAAAGGATAATTTTTCTAATATCTATGGCAGAAAGCCATTCAGTGATTTAGTGCAAACTGAATGAATATTTATACAGCTTACATGTAAATATCTTTACTGTATAACCTGATTATTTTCAGGTATGATGTACATAACACTAGAAACAGTGAAACTTCATGTCTCATAAATCATTCTGAAGGATCCATCAAAACACAATGTCCTAATAGTTAAATGATGGGGGAGACACAGATGTGTCTCACTCAGATATAAATTTCAAACTGAAAAGGAAGAAAAAAGATTTTATCAACAGAATTTGGGGGTGATGCTAGTTACAATAATAAAAGATAAATAGAAGTCAGAAGAGGATAGAAGAAATTAGGCAAAAATAGTGAGCAAAGATTAACACCAAAGTGAAAAGGACTGACCATGTACTATATGATTTTAGCATCTCATGCAGTGAGAGGAATCATGATCAATCTCTTCTTTATAAAGAGAGCTCAACTTGTTATTAAAAAAAATTGACTACGCTCATAGAGATCACAACAAAAATTAACAGTGGTGATAGCTATTTTTCAGTTTTATCTTTTAATCTCAAAGCACATAAATGTTTCTATAATATAGAAATAACACAATTTTAAAAATTAAGTAAATAAAAATATGCAACAAAATACACAAATGCTACTTCTAAGTACTATTATACCAGTCTGAACCTATACTGAAACATTAAAAAATGTTCTCTTTAAAACAGAGATTGCCTTTGAGAGGCAAAGGATTCATAAATTTATAATGATAACCAAATGAAAGCACAGAATAAACTTTCTGGATGAAAATACGACTTTTCCTAACTAAAGGCTAAAAAGCAAGAGGAATGTAATGTGCCTTAGATTCATATTGTGGGGAATGAGTTTGTATCTACTCTAATGCTTGCATACATCATTCCAATGCTTTGAGAACAGAGTAACAATTGTAATTTTGTTCTGAATCAAAATAACAGTAACTGTCAGTTGACATGTTGTAGTGTTCCCACTTTCATTATTGTTCATACGATGATAATTGTATGCTTCTTTTTACTGTTATTTTGTAGCAATTTGTCTCTTTAAAAATGCTACTCAAACTATCTTCAGCAGAAATCTCAGTTATAATCAGTCACTAAGTTTTAGTACATGTTTTCAATACGCCCATCCAAATGCTTATGCATATCTGTTTTGATAAAATGTGATTCTTACATGCTAGTCTGTTATTTCACCACAATTTGCATTGTTATAATAAGTTATTGATTGATTTTCAGTTTAAGGGACTAAGGTAGTATTCAGTAATGACTGAGTGCTACAAGTTTATTGCAAGTGCCCAAGGTTCACTCACCCCAAGCAATTTAGTCAATAACCAATTTTTATACTTCTATCTCCTTCAAAATTCCAAACCAATAATCCCTGTTTTTTTTTTTTAATTATTTCAGTATCAGACTAACATTTCCCATGGAAATCAATATGGGTGCGATCCATTAGCCAAAAATCTGCAGTACTGCAATGCAAACATATTAAAAATATTGATCTTGCAAAGCTACTGATGTTTTGATTGACTTTAATGTTTGTAAGCAGCAATAACAGAATCTCAATGACTGAAACAAACTTTTGATTAAAATTATAGATTTTCTTGGGGGGATTTGCTATTTTACTGGTTCAAAGCATATCACATGGCTTACTTGCCTCCCATAAATGAGTGCAGTGGGATATACTTATCCAATTCCTTATTTGTAAATATTTTAGTCCATCATAGCTTACACATCTTTAATGTACTTTGAACTGCTTTGACATTTCAATTCCACTTCTTATTATATTGTATAGTGCGATGGAATTCTCAGACTGAGAATGGCAGGAATTGAGAGCTCTAATCCTTCTTTTACTACTATACAACCTTTGGGAAGGCATTTAACTCTCCGTGTAAATTCCCCAAATGTAACATGGAATTAACCTTGGGAATCAATGAACATTCTTATTATATTTTGAGATCAATGGACAACAAAGACCATAATTTATACATATAAAAGATTATTTGACCCAAAGATGTGTCCCTTACAGAAAGCACAGAATTCTGCAGTCATGATAACCTAGCAATGCTCTCATTTTAGGTATAAAGAGACTGAGTCCCCTTCAGTGGCAAAGAGCTTCTCAGAGGGCTTTCCTGACCACCCCACCTATAGTACACGTGGGGCACCTGGGTGGCACGGCCAGCTAAGTGACCGGCTCTTGGTTTTGGCTCAGGTCAGGATATAAGAGTGGTGAGACCAAGGCCCATGTCAAACCCGGTATGGAGCCCCCATTGCGGCTCTGCACTCAGTGCACAGTCTGCTTGTCTCTCCCTTCCGCTTCACCTCCCTCTTGCACATGTGTGTACATGCACTCTTTATCTCAAACAAATAAATAAACAAGACTTAAAAAAAAAAGTACAGTTCTGTATTACTATACTACCTGCACTGTCTCACCCTTTAGCCTACTTAATTTTTATCTTAACACCACTGTCTAAAACATTTTATAGTATTGTAGCACTTTTTTCCTTAAGATTTTATTTATTTATTTGACAGAGAGAGAGAGAGATCACAAGTAGGCAGAGAGGCAGGCAGAGAGAGAGGGAGGGGGAAGCAGCCTCCCTGCTGAGCAGAGAGCCCTATACGGGGCTTGATCTGAGGACCCTGAGATCATGACCCGAGCTGAAGGCAGAGGCTTAACCCACTGAGCAACCCAGGTGCCCCGTATTGTAGCACTTTTGTAAAAAAAAGATTTATTTGAGAGAGCAAGTGAGAGTGTGTAAGTGCACTGGGGAAGGGGCAGGAGAGGGAGAGAAAGTCTCAAGCAGACTCCCCACTAAGTGGAGAGCCCCAGGCAGGCTCAATGTCATGACCCCAAGATCACAACCAGAGCCAAAACCAAGAATCCCAATCTTAACCAACTGCACCACTCAGGTGCTCTGTTTTTATAAAACTTTTCTATAAATATAAACATTATGTATAACATTCTATAGAATATAGCAGGATATATAGAGAGAGTTATATACATATATCTATATAATTTGCCTACCTCTTGTCTATTTTCTCTTCTAAAATTTAAGCTTGATGCAACAGGAATATTGTTTATCCTTATTCCTGCCAAATCTCTAGCATATAGAATAGTGTTTGACACATAGGAATCAGTACATATTTTTTGAATGAGGGAAGGAATGAGCCAGAACTGCTAGTGGAATGGGGTTGGGTTGGGTAGGGGTGGAGTGGGGTTAAGACTTAGATTCTATTAACTTTCAATCCAGTGCTATTCTAAGGTTTCCTTCTTAATAAGCTTGCAAATGTCTGGGGACTTTAGTGTCCTTATAAATTAGATTAGTTCCCCCCAAAATTACCCTATACGCATTCTCTCTCTCTCTCTCTCTCTCTCTCTCTCTCTATATATATATATATATATATTCTTAAAGATTGATTTTATTTATTTTTTTGAGAGAGAGAGAATGCAAGCACATGCCAAAGCAGGGGCAGTAGCAGAGGGAGAGAGGAAAAGACTTCCCACTGAGCAGGGAGCCCAACGTGGGGCTCGGTCCCAAGACCCTGAGATGGCAACCTGAGCCGAAGTCAGATGCTTAGCCAGCTGAGCCACCTAGGTGCCCTGACAATATATTTGTAAACACACAGTGCAGCTTGAAAACAAATTCCCTGGCCCTCTTCCATGGAGCTACTGCCACCACAAACCTTCAGGAAATGCCTCTGCTGCTGCTTGTCTCTGGTGGATGGAGGGGAAACAGTGCAGCTCAGATCTATCAGCTGGAACAGAATTCCACCTTTCTCACTTACAAACTATATGAACTTTGGTTTCTTCATCTGTAAAAAGTATCTAACAGTCACTACAAAGATGTATCATGAGGGGTAGATGAGACCATACACAGGAAGTGAACGGGACACAGCAGGTGTGCAAACAATGTCTGTTGTCTTCTTCCCTCACACATCAGTTAAAATAATTAGCTAACAATCCTTCCTGCTTCTTTTTTTTTTTTTTTTTCCCTGAAGACGCTCTCTTTGGTAACTTGACTTAAAGAACTGGAATCTGATTATAAGGACCACAGTGCAGAAACTAAAACTGAAAAAAGGTGTTTCGATATTTATGTGGGACCACAAGTGGTTTTTGGAGATCAGTAAGGGGCAGATGGAAGGTAAAACTATTTCAGAGAATCGAACAATATGATCAAATAGTCAAATACTTTGGCAGCTGGCGAAGATACTCTGTACAAGGACTGGAGGCCTCAGGGTAGAAGGTGACGATCCAGTGTGAGCAGGGATAATAGCATTACACTCTTCCGTCTGCCCTTACCTCTGGCTCTTCTGTCTCTGCAAGTAGTCTGGTACTTTCAGTGCCCTAACAGTTCCAGCCACCTTGATCCATTCCCAGAAACCACTTTCAGCATCATAAGCATCTACTCTTGATAGACCCTTGAAAACAGCTTCCTGTCAGCAGCTTTACTGGATCATCCACTGAAGCCCCCAAGGTCTACCAGTAGCTCAGAGGTTATAAAGCTGGTGGGCTTTGGATGAGATCTCCTAGGACTATCCAAGGCCTAGAAGCAATAAACTAAGCTCTTCTGCCACTTTCAGTAGCATCTGGTTGTAGTGAGGGCCACAAAATAGCTTTAAGGAAGGTGCAGGACACCTGCTAAGGGACATGCATATAATTGAGGATTGGCAAAATATTAAAGAGAATGGTAAGTTTTCTTAAAGGTCTGTTCCTACTTCTAAAAACGACAAGTTCTGTAAGTATCAGATGATGGGGAAAGCCAGTATGCAAAAGGGATTATTTTTGCTCAAGTAAGCAATGTGACTTGCAGTGTGACCTTACAAACCCCGCACCACTGATTCTTGCCAGTTCGCACTGGTATTGCTTTGACTCTGCAGTTGAAAGTCTGACTGAAAAATACTCATGGCTTGATCACACACCATCCAAGTGTGTCCCTTTTGTTTCCAGGCATTGTTAGAACTACCAGATATTCGCTTTTTGGGGATCATATACCAGTTTGAGAATATGATAAAAGCTATGATTCCCTTCTAGAGAACTCCTATTCAGCACAGAATTTCAAAAGGTTTCTGGAATTCCCTGCAGTTCTTCTGGGGATCCCCAGGCTAGAGGGTATTTAAGGGTAATCCTCCTGAGTTGGAAAATAAGATATTCTCTCTTCTCATAGCATCGCAGGTATGTATAGTATGAAGACATCTGCTTATGGGTGAAGAGGGGAGAGAGTCAAGTCTTAAAAGGAAAGTGTTATTTTTCTTTAAGTTAGAAAGTAGTCAGATGAAGGAAAAAGACCATTCAAATGCCAGGACTTGGATGCAGGCACCATAAGTTGAATGCATGCAAGTCAGAGATTTGGCTTAGTTCCAAGTATAAAATATTTCAGCTCCAAGGGGGAAGCTAACCATAGGCCAGCACCTCAGAGCATATATGTAAAACACTGAGTTTTTTAAAAAGTCCAATATTGTAGTTTCTCAAGAAATTCTTAAACTTCTCAGAAATGTTAGTAATGCAAACCTTTTAAATACAAAGGGCTAGAAGTTCTTGAGAAATATTCTGGCATGGATTCTCGTGGAGATTTGTTGATTTTTTTTTTTTTTTTTTTTTAGGGACATGCTAGAAAATTTAAAACAGTTATTGAGCACTAAGAAGACTACCCTCATTTAAAACTACTTTAAAGAGTATCAGATGAAGGTCTGAAACTTCCAGATTATTATACTTCTAAATTGAAAGGTAAAGCATTTGTTCTCTTTAACTGAAGACAAAAATTAAGGAAAAAACACTGCAAAAGCTCTGACTCTAGTTACACATCCCCAACCATTCTTCAATTTCTTCAATTACGCAACTAGCAGTCCAAGAGCATAGACTAAAAGCCCTCCGGTGAAAACTCAATTCGGGTGGCAGAGGAATGCTTACCAACGTCAAAAGAGAGACCTCGACTCAGACTGCTCTGTAACTGACATCACTGCTAAATTCTGGAGGGGACTTTGGAAGTTCTCACTTTATAAGGTTCTCTTCCCCACAAACTGGCCTTAAAAGTCTATGTTAAAAATGTGGCCAGACATTTTAACAATGTTTATTCTTCCGATCCAAGAGCATGGAATAGTCTTCCATCTTTTTGGATCGGAAGAATAAACATTGTTAAAATGTCTATATTGCCTAGAGCAATCTATACTTTTAATGCCATTCTGAGCAAAATTCCACCGGTATTTTTCAAAGAGCTGGAGCAAATAATCCTAAAATTTGTATGGAATCAGAAGAGACCCCGAATCGCTAAGGAAATGTTGAAAAACAAAAATAAAACTGGCGGCATCACATTACCTGATTTCAAGCTTTACTACAAAGCTGTGATCACCAAGACAGCATGGTACTGGCATAAAAACAGACACATAAACCAGTGGAACAGAGTAGAGAACCCAAATATGGACCCTCAACTCTATGGTCAAATAATCTTCGACAAAACAGGAAAAAATATACAGTGGAAAAAAGACAGTCTCTTCAATAAATGGTGCTGGGAAAATTGGACAGTTATATGTAGAAGAATGAAACTCGACCATTCTCTTTCACCGTACACAAAGATAAACTCGAAATGGATAAAAGACCTCAACGTGAAACAGGAATCCATCAGAATCCTAGAGGAGAACATAGGCAGTAACCTCTTCGATATCAGCCACAGCAACTTCTTTCAAGATATGTCTCCAAAGGCAAAGGAAACAAAAACGAAAATGAACTTTTGGGACTTCATCAAGATCAAAAGCTTGTGCACAGCAAAGGAAACAGTCAACAAAACAAAGAGGCAACCCACGGAACGGGAGAAGATATTTACAAATGACAGTACAGACAAAAGGTTGATATCCAGGATCTATAAAGAACTCTTCAAACTCAACACACACAAAACAGATAATCATATCAAAAAGTGGGCAGAAGATATGAACAGACACTTCTCCAATGAAGACACACAAATGGCTATCAGACACATGAAAAAATGTTCATCATCACTAGCCATCAGGGAGATTCAAATTAAAACCACATTGAGATACCACCCTACACCAGTTAGAATGGCCAAAATTAGCAAGACAGGAAACAACATGTGTTGGAGAGGATGCGAAGGAAGGGGAACCCTCTTACACTGTTGGTGGGAATGCAAGTTGGTGCAGCCACTTTGGAGAACAGTGTGGAGATTCCTCAGAAATTGAAAATAGAGTTACCCTATGACCCTGCAATTGCACTACTGGGTATTTACCCCAAAGATACAGATGTAGTGAAAAGAAGGGCCATCTGTACCCCAGTGTTTATAGTGGCAATGGCCACGGTCGCCAAACTGTGGAAAGAACCAAGATGCCCTTCAATGGACGAATGGATAAGAAAGATGTGGTCCATATACACTATGGAGTATTATGCCTCCATCAGAAAGGACGAATACCCAACTTTTGTAGCAACATGGACAGGACTGGAAGAGATTATGTTGAGTGAAATAAGCAGAGAGAGCCAACTATCATATGGTTTCACTTATTTGTGGAGCATAACAAATAACATGGAGGATAAGGGGAGATGGAGAGGAGAAGGGAGTTAAGGGAAATTGGAAGGGGAGGTGAACCATGAGAGACTATGGACTCTGAAAAACAACCCGAGGGTTTTGAAGGGGCGGGGGGTGGGAGGTTGGGGGAACCAGGTGGTGGGTATTAGGGAGGGCACAGATTGCATGGAGCACTGGGTGTGGTGCAAAAACAATGAATACTGTTACACTGAAAAGAAATAAATAATTAAAAAAAATAAAAAATTAAAAAAAAAAAAACATGGTCAGAAAAAAACCAGTTTGGTGATTCTTCAAAAAGTTAAATATAAAATTACTAAATGACCCAGCAATTCTCCTAGATATATAACCAAGAGAACTGAAAAGAGGTGTTCAAACAAAAACTTGTACATGAATATTCATAGCCGCATTATTCATAATTTCTAAAAAGTAGAAACAATTTAGATGTCCACTAATCGAGGAATGGATAAGCAAAATGTGGTATATTCATACAAGAGAATATTATCAGGCAATGAAAAGGAATGGTGAACTGATACATGCCATAGCATGGGTCAACCTTGAAAACATTATGCTAAATGCACGAAGCCAGACAGAAGCAGATACACATTGTATGATTGTACTTATATGAAATGTCCAGAATAGCAAATCTATACAGACAAAAGGAGATGAGTGGTTGCCAGGAGCTGGGGGGGAAGGTAAAAGTGACAGTGCCTGTCGAATGGACATGGTGTTTCTTTTTGGAGTGATGAATATTTTCTGAAATGAGATAGTGGTGATGGTTACACAAAATTGTGAATGTACTGTAGGGTCACTGAATTGTAGACTTTAAAATGGTTACCGTGGTGAATTTTATGTTATGTGAATTTTACTTCAATTTAAAAATGTGGATAGAATTCTTTTTTATTTTATTTATTACAATTCTGGTGAACAAAGACATTAGTGAAACGAATTCCTTCTGAAACTAGAAGTTGGATATTACTATAGGTGCTTTTTTTAAACTCATGAAATTTCTGTCTGTTTGATTAGGCTGCATCTCACTGAAGTGGGAAATTATTCAATCATCTGGTTAGTTAAGAATATTATTATAGATATATTTATAATTCTGGCAAAACAAGACAAGGACAAATGGGGACTAAACTTACTTTGCTCAAAATTCAATGGAAGCTAAGCAACTCTGCTTTGTTTTAGATAAGTGAACAAAATCTTACCAAAATGTAGAGATTTAATTTTTTAAGAAATAAAGCATTTCCTGCTTTATATTTGCCCTTCTTTTTTAAAAAAAAGTTTATTTATTTAAGTAATATCTCCACCTAATATGGGGCTCAACTCATAACCCTAAGATCAAGAGTTGCATGCTGTTCCACCTGAGCCAGCCAGGTGCCCCAAAATTTACTCTTCTTGATGTGCAAAAGCATTTTTTTTCTGCCTACAGACACAATGCAAGATCTACTTGTTCAGATTTGAGAAATGTGAAGTGAAGTAAGTTTACCAAATATCCATAAAGTATCTAATTATGTGTTTAAACTGTAACTGCTATATCAAACTTGATTTTTAAATATATTTTATAGTATATTTAATTTCTTAATTAAAAATTCATTAATTTTTAGCATTCATTCTTTTTTAATATAATAATTTAAGGGTACAATTGTTTTTGTTTAGCAATCTAGCTATACCAAAAAGATTCTTTATTTCCATGATGGTTCAATTCTAAGTATTTGCTAGATTTATTCTTTTTTTTTTAAAGATTTATTTATTTGAGAGAGAGGGCATGCGATCAAGAGGTAGGGGGACAGAGGGAGAGGCAGAGAGAATCCTTAAGCAGACTCCCTGCTGAGTGAGGAGCTGGATGTGGGGCTCAATCCCAGGACCCTGAGATCATGACCTGAGACGAAATCAAAAGTTGGATCCTTAACCGACTGAGCCACCCAGGCGCCTCTAGATTTATTCTTTAATCCTTATTTGGAGAACTTTTTCTTCAATCTTTTCTCCACTCTCTTATTCCCTCCCCAACTTTTATTGAAAAAAAAAAAATTAAACCTAGAAGAGTTGTGATAGTCCAATAACCATCCATACATTCTTCCATCAGGTTCAACACTTACCACATTTGCTGCATGTGCTACATTTCTTTTTTTTTTTTTTAAACATTTTATTCATTTATTTGACAGAGAGAGATCACAAATAGGCAGAGAGGCAGGCAGAGAGAGAGGAGGAGGTAGGCTCTCCACAGAGCAGAGAGCCCGATGCGGGGCTTGATCCCAGGACTCTGGGATCATGACCCAAGCCGAAGGCAGAGGCTTTAACCTACTGAGCCACCCAGGCGCCCCTACATTGCTTTTATATATATTATTTTCCTGAACCATTTGAGAGTTAGCTGCAAACAAAATACTTTATTTAACAACTGCACTTCAAATATTTGTGCTTTCTGTCAAAGTCACAAGAGTTGTATTGGGATACATTCTTCCTTATAGTCATCAACCTTCCTAAGAGTAAAAGTTAGAAAAAGCATTATAACAATTACCTGGCTTTTATGTAAAATTTCTCACTATTCTGTAAGCATTATAAGGGCCATGGGCCTTCTACTTCTTTGGTGTGGTAACATTCCAATTTTTAACTTTGAGATATTTTTCTCCTTTAAATGATCCTCCACACCTTCCAATTCAAATCATCCCCCCTTTTCAAGCCTCATCCTCAATAGACATGCTACACATATTCATAGATCCATTCTTCTAGCCCTGGAATACTTAGAGCCCTCCTGTGTGTCACCCTCATCTGGGTACTTACTTTCTGCTCTAATTTAAATTTTAGTTGCATGACATACTGCCTCACTGAGATCTAAGCTCCTTTAGCATAGGGGTTCAGGCCTTTTTAATCCCATGGTCAGTGGGCACCATAATTCTTTCTCAACTTAACTGAAATTTTCACAGTGTGATACTTGTTGCAGGAATGTAAGTGAACTGAAGATTATACACATGTACTTTATTGAGTTATATGTGGTAATGTACCATAAACTCATACAAATTAACATTATAGTCTGCTTGACAATTTATTTTTGTGTCATTGAAATAACCTCATACTCTCCAAATGAAAGAATTTTCATGTTGAAAGAGTTCTTACAGATTGTCTAGTTTAGTCATGTATCTCCAATCTCACAAATTTTGAAGAAAAGAGATCTACAGAAGTTAAATGATTGACCTAACATTATAAAACTTGAAAAAAGGCAAAACCAGAAATAGAATCAAATGAGTGATCACATCTAAAGTGCTTAGACCAGGGCCTGGCCAGCATAGGAAGGGCTTAAGGAATATTATTAACTACAGGTCAAGGTTTTTGGATGCCTAGTTTAGTGCATTTTCAACTAAAACGTACTACCTCAGAATTCTACAATAAAATAATGAAGACAACCATTTGGGAAGCACATTATATACACATTCTTTTGTGAGCATGAGATACATGACAGGAAATCAGGCTGAGGCTGTGGTCAGAATGGGCTATGACTATTCTTCCTAAATGGAGGTCGCAAACCAGCTGCCCGTGATGGCGTGATTTGGATGGTAGTTATGTTATTCAACCCATATCATAGTTTTAAAACTTAGTTGTAACGCTTAAAACTTGAGAGATTTCAAATAAATATACAGACGTCTGGCTTTTTTGAGAAAACTGGAAAATCTGACAATGCTATGCTTGCCCTCCTTCATTCCACCAATCAGCTGGGGTTTGAACTTGTAACTCTTGCCCTTAGCTAAGGCCTTAATTATGATTAATGCATAGAATAATAACTTTGAATTATGTAATAAGAACTTCATCAGTCAGGAAATACTAAGTGATATTTGCTTGCTATCTATAATTGCTAGCTCTACCTAAGTAACTATTCTCTACAGCAGGAAAATGAATTGTTATAATAAGGATAAAAACGAAGGTGACCGTTTTTAAGGAGTTAATTATAATTTAATCAGAAAATTCATTTGAAGAGAAGAGCTCAGTCTCTGGACTTCAGTTACCTAAAATGCCACGGTATTTTTCTTTTATGGGAAATGCTGGTCCAATAACCTTGATTCACGTGTTAAATAAAAACAAATGATGCAATTATATTTAGAAACATTTTTTCCCTAATGTAAAACATAGCCCTGAAGATCTGAAACTATTTAGTTAGCCTGCTTTTGACCGGAACTAATCAGCTGTAAGAAAAAAAATTAAAAATAAAAATAGGTTACAACACATTAAATATCCTCTCTCTGCCACCTTACACTTTTTGGTGCTAAAACATATGCTCTGCCACCTGCAGATAAAAGTCACACAGTGAGAGTGTATATTCTGACAAGAATTACTAGTTTCAAGCATGCCTAGTGATTTTGGACAGTAGCACTTAAGAAACCTTCAATCTGGCAGTTTTATCACTGCACATTTTCCAAAGCATTCCTACAGTCTAAAGTTGTACAAGTGTTGGGATCTGACCTTTAGGAGAAAACAAAATAAAATGAAACAAAAAGGATCCCAGGGTCACATTGATCCAACTTGCTCTAATTTTTTTTTTTTTTTTGGTCTGATACATACCTCTTTTATTTTTCACCCATTTATTTTGCACCTCAATGACAAGGGTGACTTGGATTTTTGTACCTTCTGACAGAGTAAAACTCTACTGAAAGATCAAGACAACTTCCATTCCTAGGCACACTGGAAAATCTGTCAGAGGAGTTAAAAATTATTGTTGCTCCACAGGAATTTAGATTCCTATTTTTATATTTCCTTTATCCTTGCTTTACTTTTCTATTTTACCTTATTCTGCAATTATGTATTGACTGTTTCACCTTGTTCCAAAAAGGGTTTTGGTTTACAAAAAAGAACCCAGGTGGGATTTCCAGTGATGGCAGGTGAAGAGGCTGGCAAATCTCGAATACAGCTATAAAAGTCAACCGAATTGTCAAGTATAACCATCTCAGCACTCCAGAAATCAACCAAAGGCATTTCAATCAACCAAAGTGTTTCTTCTTGAAAAACTGCTGAACTACAGGTCAGAACAGTGACAATCTGTGGCGGGCAGCTCGGAATGGAGAGTAATGCTTCCAGGGTGGGACTGGCTATGAAAACCCACAGCTTTGCTGCTACAGGGCCTGACTTCGATTTGGAGTAGGAGAAAAGCTCCTGTGAAATGGTATTATCAGTAAATAAAGAAAACTTGGTGGGGAATTAACCTCAAGAACCTATGGCCCTGCCAAATTGAAGTTGCGATCTCACTTGGGGTCAGCAACAGACCAGTGGACTAGCTAGAGATCTGAGAGGCAGATCCTAGAAGTGAGAGAGCCATTGAGAGACCAGATTTAATCCCTGGCACATCCCTCCTTTCTGGAAAGCTGAGTGCTGGCACAGAAGTCCCAGGAAAGCCTTGTCGAAAATAAAAGTTGGGGCAAGACTTGAAAACTGCATGAACTTTGAATACACTCTGCAACTCACACACTCAACTATCCACAGAACCTTACTGGCTTGGGATGATTGAGCAAAAAACTATGACCATTAAACTATGCAGCAAAGGGTCCATCTCTAAGAAGCAAGTCTAACAGAAAACAAAAATAAGAATTAAAAAAATCCAGGTATCAGCAGGTATATACTGAAGGGGAGACAGATTCTGCAGATTAAGTTCAGACAAGTTTCTACTACCAATAAAACAAAATGAAGCAAAAACAAATGAACAAACAAAAAACAGCAGCGACAACAGTCCTTAAAACAAACAAACAAAAAAACCTACAGCTTTTCTTACCACTCCTATTAAATATAGTACAGGAGGTTACAGCCAGTGTAGTAAAGCAAGAAAAGAAATTATTGGCATGAGTATTGGAAAGGAAGACATAAACTGTCTTTATTCATGGATGATATCCTCCTGTATTAGAAAATTCTAGGGGTGCCTGGGTGGCTCAGTCAGTTAAGCATCCAACTCTTGATCTCAGCTCAGGTCATGATCTCAGGGTCCTGAGTTCAAGCCCTGCGTTGGGTTCCAAGAAAAATTCTAGAACTAATAAGTTTTATCTAGGTTGAAGAACACAAAATCAATTTGTAAAAGTCAGTTTTAATTCTTATACTAGCAATAAATAATTTGAAAATGACATTAAGAATTCTACTCACAATATCATTACAAAAGACCACATATTGTTTGATTCCTTTTATATGATATTTACATTGAAGGCAAATATATGGAGACAGTAGACCACTAGTTGTCTGGGGCTGTAGGTGGAAGCAACAACTGGACATAAATAAACTTTTTGGAGTGATGGAAATATTCTAAAATTGGATTGTGGTGATGACTGCACAATCACAAATTAGGTAAAAATGATTCAACTGTATATTTACGATGAAGTTATTTTAGAGTTTGTTAATGGTACTTCACTAATGATATTAAAAAAATAAATACACTATAAAATTATATGAAGGCCCTTGAAGAAGTCAAGGCAAAAGCAAAAATGGGTGAGAAAATAATGAATGGATGTGTTTAGTCCTATTGAGTTGCTACTGATGCGATGCAAATTTAGGCTTACTCCTCCCAATGGCGAAGGCTAGGAGGGGAATAAATGGGTATGTCAGTGCCTCCCAAACTTGGGAAACCACTGGGAATTACCTGGGGATCTTTCGAAAAGGCTGATGCGTGGCTCCCACCCTAGACATTGTGACTGTACTGTAATAGGAGAGAGGCCCTGGTTGCTTAAGTAATGCTCTATGGAGCAAAGTTTGGGAACCACTGGAATAAAATACTATAAGATTTTCATTGACCGTTAAGATAAAGAGAAATAATTATTTGGGGAAAAACACAGTTCTGGAAAGGATTTCTCCTATACGTCCTCCTAAGAGAGGACCTCATAAGATGTAATGAGTTCGTGCCTCTAAATCAGCCACCCCCCAGCCCATGGTGGGTCCTCAGTGGGTTCTAGGGGTGCAGAGACAGTGATGCTTCAGTCTGCGGGGCAGCCAAGGGGACCAGGGGCAGCTGCAGCAGCTGTGCCTGAACCCTCCAGCCTTGAGCAGTCTCCTCCATCCACACCAGAAGACTCAACAAGCATCATACTTGTGTAGCATGTGCCATTTCATAAAAAGCAGATCATCTGAAAAACACCTACAGCAGCAGCAATAGGGATGTTGATTTTTTTAGGATTTTACTTATTAATTTATTTGAGAGAGAGAGAGGAGAGAGGGCACAAGCAGGGAGAGGGGCAGAGGGCAAAAGAGAGGCAGACTCCTTGCTGAGGGAGCCCAATATGCGGCTCAATCCCAGGACCCCGAGATGATGACCTGAGTGAAGTCAGACGCTTAACTGACTGAGCCACCCTGGTGCCCCTGGGGATCTTTATATAATAGTTTCCTTCAATAAGCTGATTACAAACCAGAGAAAATGGTTCAGTTAAAACATTTCTGTGAGGGGCCCAAAGTGTCCAGTTATCTGCTCTCTGGCTTCACTTATCCCACAGTATCATATGTGGCTACAAAACTTACTGAACTCCTTCTGGGTGGCTCTTAGGTTAACGAATTTAAGTTACTTATGAATGAAGCCACCTTTATTCACCATGAGGCCGTTTACCCAAAGGAGCTGGCTGGGCTGCCCACCTAATGCTACTCAGTGCCTCAGAGCCTGGGTGGCTCAGTGGGTTAAGCCTCTGCCTTTGGCTGAGGTCATGATCTCAGGGTCCTGGGATTGAGCCTGCTTCAGCTCTCTGCTCAGCGGGGAGCCTGTCACCCCCCCCAACCCCCACCCCTGCCTCTCTGCCTACTTGTGATCTCTCTCTCTGCCAAATAGATGCGTAAAATCTTAAACACACACACACACACACACACACACACACACACACACACACACAACCCAAAACTGTGAAAGGCCCACAGCCTTCAGATCTCAGGTCTATTTCTTTACATATGGTTTTTAAGCTTACTATAAGCACAACATAAACTATACTGTGTACTGTAAGCATGTAAGCATATTCATATTATTTATGAGAAACTGACCTTGGATTTAAAAAGAAAATAGTTCATCTTTAGTCCAAACCTTCCCCTCCCACTCTATTTTAAGTTAATTCCACACAGAGTAACTGATTATAATGTGTGTCCCTGGGGAGCATTAAGATTCTACTCTTCAGAATTTATTCAAGGCATGAAATTTCAAGTGAAATTGCTGGTACAGAGGTTTGGAATATGGGGTATGGCTTATGGCTCCGTATATTCTCCTGGTCACCTGCAACCCTTGCTCAGGAGAATATTCCTAGCAGAGTTTTCCCCGCAAATAAGACTTTGAGGAGATAGCCTTGATAAGTACATTAGTCAATCTTTATGGTTCTCTACCCCATTAGTCACATCACTACCCTAGAGTTACACCAACCACAGACAGTAAAATCATCTTACATATTAATTTCCCATATGACACATCAGATTCTTGCATCAAGAGCTCCTGCTTTAAATCAAGAACTTAGTTCTTGCCCATGTAACCACAATATCCCATTTAACTATAAAGAAATTCCATTCTTCCCCTAATGAATTTTTACTATCTATAAAAACGAACCAAGAGAATTTTATTCTACATATATGAATATTGCAACCACTTCTGTTTACTCTGAAAATGAAAGAATGAAACTGTAAGAATATACTTGTATTTCTAATACATATATGTATAATCAAAAGAGGATTTCAGAGAAAAGTATAAATGTGAGGACAGGAAAAAGGAAAAGGCAGTACATGAATATTCAGCACTTATGATAAAACGTCAGCAGAAACTAGAGCTTAACATTTTTTTAAAGTACCCTTACGTCTCTTTATTAATTTAAACTTTATCACAAATACATAACTGCATTCTGCTGCAATCCCCTTAAGTCATCTTGTTAAATTTTGTCACAACATGTGTTACTGTAGTTCTACACTTTTACCTTTGCACTTTGTAGTATGTAGCAGAGCAACATAATTAACCACTGCTAGGTAGTGTTTACGTTAGTTCTCAAAAGGTTAAGAAGCTGATTATAGCTAAAATCAGCTTTGCCTGAGGCTTCAGGGGCTCTGTGTAATCAAATTAGACAAGCAGGGCACAGTGTCACCTAACACAAACCAGTGGCACTTTCTTCTTTGCTCTGACCCTTCTCCCCCCCTTTTATTAGGGGAACAACTCATGCTTTGTGCTTTTACCAGATAATTTAAAAAGACTTGTTTCTAATAAATTTGGCATGCAATCTCATAAGATATCCACCTGTTTAAAAGTAATGAGAGAAGTAGAGCAAATTTTGAAAAAAAAAAAGGCTGATAAAAAATGTTGATAAAAGAAATCCAAATTTGGGGAAATTGATATGTTATACAGAAAGTGTCTTCCTAAAAGGCAGGTGACAACAATGATCACATATACATGATATTAAGGATGTCTCCCAGATTTAGACAGACTGTCAGCTTTGTTCTACAGAAAACCACACAATGGTTTATCTGCTTCCAAGAGAACTCAGAGAACCTTATAAACCTGATAGATAAAGCACTGGCATTTCTGAGAAACCATGGCTAAACCACTCTGCTGAGTTACCGCTCCTCCTCCCTCCATCTCTACTCTTTGAAGTCAGGCAAGGTGAACTGTATAATGGACGAACTTAAGGAAGGGGTTTCATAAGGTAAGGAGAAGAGCAATGAGCCTTAGTTCACAGACTCCTTTTCCACACGGTTCTATATTTAAATGCGGTAAGACGAATTAGAAAAGTCCAAATCCTTGCTGCCTTTGAGCCTAAAGAGAACAAAAGCATGAACACTAAAGAGATATTAAAAAAGAGAGGAATGGCAAGTGTAAATAAAAATCTAGAATCTCATTCTTAACAAAATCTGTGAATCATTATTAAAACAATAAGTAACACTTGTTACATCTTTGTCTTTTTTACATTTGACTATGAACTTTCAGTTCAAATCCTACATATTTATTACTTTGCTTGAAACACATAAACAAAATGAATGTAAACATCCTACAAATGAGTGATCAGGATAAAATGAATTTTGCTAATGATTTATTCTGGGCAATAAAATAAAAACTTGTTATTTTAATTGATTAAGTCGTAAAGAGTTCCTGGAGAAGTCAAATCTTGCTATTTGCACAGTCAGACAATTTCTGCTAATCCAGCAGTACTTAACAAATTCACATGTGGTTAGCTTGTCTTGCCATAGCCGTATATCACATTTCTGTGCTGCAAGCTGTGCAAAAAAAAAATCAATATGCCAAGTTTAACAAAAGGACAGGAAACATGATGTTCTCCTATATTTTCAATGAACCTCAAATGACTCTGCTGTTCATACTCAGTGCAATTTATGGCAGAGAAATGTATTCTTCAATGAAAAAAAATCTACAATGGAATGGATTATATAAATTCAGAGCCGAAGTTCCGCCTTATTCCATAATAACAATTTATTTAGAGGATTCTGGCATTTCTGCTTCAATGTGCACAGTACAATCAGCCATTCATGAGGCAGTTTTTTTTTTTTTTTAATAAAGGCTAAAGTAAATTCTGCAGACCAAAGAAATATATACTATTTATGGTAATAGCTTGATATATGTATTTAATTTAGGTTTTGGAGACTTTTTTGAATGTCTCCTTTCACATGTGAAACACAGGATGAGATCTTATCTATTGAGCAACTGCTTTAAATTATAACATTTTAAGGAAAAAAAAAAATCCCAATGGATCCCTAGAGACTGCATTGGTTAATTGATTCTAGATTTTTACGTCTTCTTTTACTACTGCAGAAGTAGAAGGAGATTAGTAGGAAAATGTTGAGAATGAAGTAGGAGTGGTCATGACCAATGGGTCAGCACAGAGCAGTGCCTCTCCTGCTTTCTTAACTCAGTGATGTGGAACTAAGTGTGGCAAAACAACCAGAAACTTGGACTTCAGCCAAAGGATTCAGAACTGTTGCCACAGTGTTTTTTTTTTTGTTGTTGTTGTTAAGGAGAGAATTAGTTTTAGGAATCATAAAAAATGCCAAACACATAGAAAAATAAGAAGGCTCAACAATCCACAGAGAAATTCACATATGAAAAATTCTTTGGTAATTTATTTTCATTCCAAAAGCAGTAGTGAATGAATTAATGGCACTGAGCCGGGGAGAGCATGTCAGTGATCAGTACTGAAGGTATAAACTGTTACAGAAAACACATTCAGACAATTACACTTATTTCTAACTTTCAAATTAATGTGTTATTTAGAAAATAATCTTCATTCGTAGATAAATATACCATTTGAAAGAGGATAGGCATAAAGTTCCCACCAGAAAATAACAATATAATGATCTTAAGTGTTAAATAATACTAATGTTGTTATAAATGATCATTTCCATATATAGTTGACTCTTGAACAACATGGGGGTTAGGGGTACCATTCTCCTGCACAGTTGAAAATCTACATGTAACTTTTGACTTCCCCAAAACTTACGAATAGCCTACTGTTGACCGGAAGTCTTACTGATAACAGAAACAGTGAACGACACATATTTTGTATGTTAAATGTATTACATACTGTATTCTTACAATATAATAAGCTGGAGAAGAGAAAAAGTTACTAAGCAATCACAAGGGAAAGAAATACATTTATAGTAGTGTACTCTTTTTATGGAAAAAAATACATGTATATGTGCACCCATGAAGTTCAAACACCTATTGTTCAAGACTCAATTGTAATTCATATTCTTATTTCAAAATAGAGGATGTAACATGGCTCAGAAGAGTAATGTTTTTATATGGATATTCAGGAAACCCAGAATACCAGAGCTTGGGGGAAAAAAATTATACCAAGGCATACAAATCATAATTTGTGTATTAAAGTAGACTCTTTAAATCTGCAACCACAATTAGTAGTCAAATACAATGGCCAGTTAGTTGTGTGGTCCTGATATATACATAATCTATTCCCTGGAAATGACAGAGTTAACATTTTTGGGAAGCACTTAACTGTTTTAACAACAGCAAAAAATTAAGTTAAGAAGTAAACATTTTGCTTCTGGGGAGTAAAACCACCTTAACATGTTACTGATTTTAGGTTTTAATGGCAATTCAAATTATTTTTCTACATTTTTAATCTTTGTAGATTTTATACTTTCTAGCTTCTTCTCATCTCTCTAAAGGCTCTTTGGTAGTACCTTTCTACTTTCACTAGAAAACATCTATGTGTTAATGAGATTTCCCTATCGTTTTATTGCCAATAAATGAAACCTCCAGATTCACTTCTGATATAGATGCCTGTCGTCTGCTCTTGAGGCAACATTGCCGATTCTCTCCTGGAGGCCTTTTTTATACGTCTAATCATTTCTTTAAACTCAAATGGAGGGGTCTGCCTTCATTTTTCTCAGCACTACTTAATTTCTCCAGCGTCGCTCGTATCTTCACATCTTATTTGTCCACACAGGAGATTTCCCCATAATTTTTATACACCTCAAAATGTTGGAAACTTCACAAAATTACCCTGACTTTTTTTTTTTTAAAGATTTTATTTATTTGACAGAGAGAGATCACAAGTAGGCAGAGAGGCAGGCAGAGAGAGAGGGAAGCAGGCTCCTCGCAGAGCAGAGAGCCCGATGTGGGGCTCGATCCCAGGACCCTGAGATCATGACCTGAGCTGAAGGCAGAGGCTTTAACCCACGGAGCCACCCAGGCGCCCCTACCCTGACTTTTCTATCATGACTATTATCTACAAGGCAGAGTAAACCAGGTGTTGTAAGCTGAAACATTAAGTGTGTTTGAACTCTCAGGCCACGAAGCGTGTATTTAATTTGATCTGAATTAGGCCTCTGGAAGAGAATCTCAGAGCCAGAAAGGATCATGAAAATTATTTCCTAACTAATGCTAAAACGATGAGAGATCCAGAGAAGTTCAACATCTGCCCCAAAGCCACATACTGGTTTGTGATTCTCACCATTCTCTACTCATGCTATGCTTTTTGTAGTCCCCAATTATTATACTCTTCAAAGCACAACTGGGGGGAACCATCAACTGATACATTTCCTACAGGTAAGACTTCTACCACTTTCAATCAACATATCCCTTCTGGTTCTACTGTTAAACCTTCAATGCACTTTTTCACCCTATCTTAGTGTGACTCCAGGATCTTGTTCTAACGTGTGTAAATGCTATCTTGGTCGCAAGCCACTGTGGCCACGTTATCACCTTGCAGAAGGTTCTTATTAAATATCCTTCCTAAGGCAAATGGAACCTGTCAAGAAGTCCATCTGCTATCCATCTCAAATACAGTAAAATCTGAACTTCTAATTTTCCTACCTGTTTTGTTCTTTCCCTTTAAGTAATGCAGATATAAAATCCTTGGCTTCTATTTTAGCACCCTAAAATCCATTTGGGTTCCCACTCTTTATAAAAGCTCCCTTCCTCATTTTTCTTATGCTCACTTTTCTGAACATTTTAGAGTAGGTTTCTTTCTCCCCCAACCTTCAACACTAGAAGAGAAGTGATTATTTTGTTGTTTAGCCTTATCTACCTAGGCCATCATGCCTTTCCCCTTCCAAGTCTTTTTAAGACACCCATTTATGAATCTTTCTTTGTAAAATCCATCTAATTACTGGACTGCAGTCAGTAGCCACATGCTATTGCTATCACTTACTTTTCAACTTGATTTCCTCACATCCTTTAATTTTAAAACACAGAACGTTAGGATTGCAATAGACATCAAAGATTATTTCATCTAATTTCTACCAAAGGTAAGAATTCTATCAAATTTACGAAAAGTGGCTATCAAGCCTTTACCCAAATGCTTCAAAAGACAGAAAGCTCACTAGTTCATAAGGCAGCCCATTCCATGTCTGACACAATATAATCATTATATTGAGCCTATTTAATGTCCATAATCCACAATCAAAGCCTTTGTCATAAAGTATTCAGAACACCATTTATGATTTGGGTTTGAGAACAGCTGAATCATTAAAACTTACTTGGTGCCACAACTTGAAGATCTGGACACTACCTACTAGATATCAAGAGCTGTGACTATTAAAAGAAAAATTGATGGGGTGCCTGGATGGCTGAGTCGGCTGAGCATCTGACTCTTGATCTCGGCTCAGGTCATGATCTCAGGGTCAGGAGATCCAGCTCTGTGATGGGCTCTGCGCTCAGCAGTGGGAAGTCTACTAGAGATTCTCTCTCTCCCTCTGCCCCACCCTCTGCATGACCTCTCTAAATAAATACATAAATAAAATATTAAAACAAACAAACAAACCAACCCAATCTTCAGCTTATACTAGTTCTACAGTTCTCAAGAAACTGGCCTGTGTAATATTTTTGTAACTTGTAACTAATATTTTGTTACGAGTATGGGACAAGCTCAAACATTAAAGTTAATATTAAAAATTAATTAAAATATTAATTTTCACATAGTCAGGAAACTGTATATCTGTGAAACTCTATTTCTGTCACTAGAGAAAGCATGTGTTTCCAAAAATTATACTTCAGGCATTCTAATGGACAACAAATATTTTATTTCATTTCTTTTAACTTCAGTGATTTACAGGGCCAACTACCAGACTCATCTTTTAACTTTTCATTTTGTGATGCCTAATTAAAGTGGAAGGTGTATACACAATCTTACCTACATGTGGCTATTAGACTTTTAAAACACATATAGTGAAGAACATAGTGTGAACAGCGCCCAGGACCCTGTGGTAAAATGCAAAATTTTGGGAAAAGTTGAATGAATGAGTGAGTGAGTGAATGAATAATAAACATGGCCTATTTTGCAATGGGGAGATCTTGAAGTTAAGCTAATAAGTGCCCCCCCCCCCCCGCCGACTGGTTTCTGAGATTGGTGTAAGGAGCAGTTTTTAGTTTGATAGGTTTGAAAAAGGGGAAGCATGGGGTGGAACCTCTTGTGGCTGCTCGCTCTAAGATGAACTGCTACTTGGGAGAGGTGGCCCGGTATGGTACCAGCTGGGAACTGTAAGTGCTACAGGCTTTGAAGTCAGTTCAGCTTTGATGTCCTCCTCTCATAGTTAATCGTTAAGATAGTACGGAAGAGGGAAAAAATAAGACTTTCCAATACTGCCCTTGGTGTCATTGCTCAAGAAATCCTAGCATGAAAAGACTGGCGTCTGTGTGAACTTTAAGTAGCATCAGCCTGTTCTTTAATTCTAAACAGTTTTAAATTATTGATACAATACTTAAACTTGTTAGTCTGGGGAAAAAGTTCTTAGTTTGGGGCAAGCACAGGGATAAGCGAAAGCGAAAACATTTTTTTTTTCTTTGAAGATTTTATTTATTTATTTGTCGGGGAGACAGAGAGTGAGAGAGTGCATAAGCAGTGGGAGTAGCAGGCACAAGGAGAATCAAGCTGCTTCCCGCTGAGCAGGGAGCCCGATGTGGGACTTGATCCCAGCATCCTGGGATCATGACCTGAGCCGAAGGCAGATGCTTAACCCACTGAGCCACCCAGGCATCCCCAGCAAAAACATTCTTAAATTTGTGATTAGAACATATGACTTAGTCCATAAGAACAAACATATTAATGATGATTTGGGATTGTCACTATGCTAACTACTGCTCAGATGGAGTTACACATACGTGATTCCCAACCACGAGGAACTGCACCATCTGACCACTGATAACCCTTCCTGGCAGGAACCTCATATGTCATCTAGTCCCGAGACTGAAGTCCAGAGAAGCTGGTTGGTTTTAGAAACAAAAGATGAAACTACCATGTACACACATACATATACATAAATTAAATAAATGACAACCAATAGATAGCATGTAGAAATAGAGGGATATGAGTATCTTGTGATTTCCTGACTAGAAGGAAAAATATGAGAATTTCACATTGAGACAGAACATTGTTTACTTAATTTCATTCATTTGTATAATACTTTTATGTATTTTGCCATATATACAAAGCACTGTTACTATGAAGATATCTTTAAATTTCTTTAAATCAATTCACTTTTTCTCTTTGCCTAGTCCTAAGCTGTCATTCAATGGGTTTAGTTGTGTTATTCATACCTTTTCTAATATATGTTAGAACAAACACGTAATTACTAAATTAAAAAAAAAAGGTTTGTCTGTGAGCCACTAGAAATATGCATATAAAACACTAAGACGGAGGACTCAAGGGAAAAATATATCCTAATTATTTCTTGCAGTACTTAAATGAGAACTATGATTAAGTCTACACATTCCTTTTTTTTTTTAAATGCATTATGTTCAATTAGCCAACATATAGTACATTCTTTAAGTATTTAGATATTCACGTGATCTGGGATAACTTGAATTTTGAATGTTCTTTTTTCTTTTCTTTGGGGTCATGTGGTTTAATGCCTCCCACCATAAAACTTCAGTTACTGGAAACTTCCCTAGCTTACTTCATGGATGATAAATAATCTATAGTTTAATAAAATCTATAATTACATATGATAGCAATGATAACCTGAGACCAAGATAGTGACAAAAAATTGAAAGGAAAAATGATTCCTTTTCACTCTTAATAGTGCTTGCTCTCTTGAGCTGCCTACTACCTAAAACAAAACAAAACAAAAAAACCACCAAAAAAAAAAACCACCCTGAAAAACCCCACAAAACTTTCTAGTTTTTCTAAATAGAAAAAAAGTATAGAAATACAGAAATCTTACAAGCATGACTTTAATGGGAAAAGGAAAAGAACGATTAAAGTTCTATGGCATTCCTCCTGTTTATGTGTTGGTATCACGTAATGAGATGAGAAAGAATCCAAAGCCAGACACTACAAGAGAGGGGTTAACTACACCTCATGAAAATAAAAGGTCATTCCTCTGTTAAATTCTTATCCTTTAAGTGCATTTGAGTTGACTGTAAACATAAACAAAAGCCACTGGTGGGCAATTAAATTTGAAGAAGTGGCCCATAAAAAGTAGAATATTCAGTATGTATTAGAGTCAGTTACACAACATCTGATTTAATAGTTAGATTTTAAACGTTCCTCTCATAATACATGTTAAATGATCTCAACAAATCATATTCTGTACAGCAGCAAAATGACAATTTCATACAGTCTAGGGCTGGGACGACAAGCACATTAAGGCAAATTAATCTGTAAACCTCTATCTACGTTAAAAGGTTGAAGATCCGCAGACATTTGTAACAAGAACTTTAAAATGAATCTGCCATTCCCAAAGTCATCTCACTAGACAGGAAAGAGGAACTTGGCATGCGACCAATAAATTATGAGAGAGCAACACCTCAGGGTCAGAGAGCACTGATGACTGCAACCAATCTCACCAGCTAGGGCAACAGATTAAGCCAGAGGATAGGATGCCCTACAACCTTAACCTGCTAATACCTTTACATTCTTCAGAATGACCTCTATCTGCTCTTTCATATTAGTTGTTAGTTACACTAATTACAGCTTAACTGGTATTGTTGGTACCAGTTTTTCCCTCAGAAGACATGTAGAGAAAGGTTATCTCTAAGAGCTTGAAATAACTTCAGCCAAATTCTGTTGTGCACATTAGGAGCACTTACCTCCAGTTTTGATTGGGTCTTTTATAGACATCAAAGGAAAGACACTAAAAGCAATGTGTGTTTGTGGATTCTACAAAGCATTTCATATAGGAAGCTGTAAAAATAAGAACAGTAACTTCTCCTGTGACTAGAACTTTAGAACAGTTTAAAACAAGGTAATTTATTTTTTATGTTTATTTTCAACATATAGGGGCTAGTGATTTCAAATAGAAGGAGCTGGTTGTATCTTAACCATGCTAGTGAAGTAAAAATACTTAGCCCTTGAAATCCCCTCAAAATTTATGGTTTTTAAGAAAGGAATAATGAAATTTCTATCATGATCTTTTAGAACCGTTTTAAGTTCAACATTTACACTGATGTTAACCTAACATTATATGGATTGTGCATAGATTCCAAAGCCCATTTACAAAGATTCAAATACCATCTGTGAAGCTGCAGTAAATTACCCTGTAACATTAATCTTTAAACCAGGCACTAAATCAGAACAGAAACATACCAAAGAGACTTAAGGCAAGAGAGTCATAACTGAATTATCAAGATTAATGTAAATACTTTCACATTTAAGAGTTGCAGGTTCTCAATATTACACTGTTTTGACTTTGAATGAAATATATAAAATTACACCTCAACCTTAAAAATAAATTGCTAATATTTAAGTGACACCAGTGGTTTTTGTACATACAAAAAGAACTGTGAACATGATGGCTGAATGGTGGTATTAATCAAAGTGTGCTCTGAGTTAAGAAATATGGTAACAAAATTTTGATCTTATAAAATAGACACATCAAGAATTGACTTTTAACATTACAAAAATAAACTTTGTTTTACAAAAGGGAATTTTGAAGCCAAACCTAGACGTCTTAAAAGATGTTGATTAACAGAATTTTCACATAAATGAAACACTTCGGGGTGGAAAATGAACAAAGATAATTGGAGTGTTATGTGTCATCAGATTCAAAACGCCATTGATTTTAAGATTTGCCATTATTCTATCTACCACTTTGAAAGAAAAAACAATGCCAATTAAGCCATAACCCAATGCTTTCTTACAATACTGACTGCAAGATATAGTTGTAGTTTAGGTAGTTAAAACTGCATCTTATAATCAGTGAAATACAATACTTTATAATAAACTGACCTATCAATATACTTACTGAATATGTTTGTGTGTGTGTGTGAGAGCAATCTAATTTTGAAATCTAGTTACTACGTAATACTAAATAAATTTTACTGTATATAAAGCATTGAAAGGACATTGCCATATATTTTCTATCTTCTCTGAGGACAGAAGTGGAGAAAGAGCAATTAATGTATCGGTAATTTCTGTTTGCTGGGGTAACTTATTGATTAACTAATATTCTTACTTTTTTCCACCAAGGATTTAAGGGAGATGACAAGAAGCTGACATACAATAAAATAGTGAAATAAGAAATAGAAAAGCAGAACTGGGGAAAAGGACAAATGCAAAGAGATTCTAAGAACTCATATTATTTCAGCTGGATATAAAAATAATTTATGAGTAACATGATAGGTCCTCAATTTTTACATTTTACTTTAATTTAAATAATAATTTAATCTATGAGAGTTAAGAAACAATTTTGTCATAAGTGTGTAAGACCCTGCTAATCTCAAATAATTGCTATAAAACAGAGTATTACAGTCTTTTATTTTGTGCTAAAAGATAGCTACCATATAAAGTATAACCAAGAGAGCAATTAAATACTGAAGAAAATAATCCCCCAATATCATAAGCTCTCCCTTGAAAAGATTAATTTGATTGTAACAATGGCTAAAGTAGGATTAATATGAAGAACTAGTAGACTAAGTCTCTGTATGTGCAAATGTTAAAACTGTTTTATGGTGGGGTGCCTGGGTGGCTCAGTTGGTTAAGTATGACTCTTGCTTTTGGCTCAGGTCATGATTTCAGGGTTGTGAGACTGAGTCCTTCGTAGGGCTCTGTGCTCAGTGAGAGTTTGCTTGGGATTCTTTCCCTCTTCCTCACCTTCCCTCTCTGCCCCTCCTGCAACTGGCACACACACTCTTTAAAATAAATAAGTAAATAAACTCTTAAAAACAAAAACAAAAACAAAAAACAAACTGTTCTGTGGTATAGATACTGTTATGCTATCTTAGGCTATAAGTATGTAAATGAGTGGGGACCACCCAGGACTTGAAAGTACTAGCTGGAATGAATACTTCTGCAAGTTGGCCCTCCACATAGTGGGCCACAGGTTTCATGAAGTAATTGATAAATGCAGCAAAAGGACCCAAGGCTTTGAATATTTAGGTCTATATTTCAAAATCACAAATGGGAAAACAATCTGCTGACGGATCAGTTCAAGTGTTTAAAATATAGGATCTTCCCATATTTAGTTATCCCACATTTTCTTTTTTCTCTGCATCAGATGACATAAGCATCTGACTGTGGCATGTACATTTTCCAAGAAACTAGAGAAACTGATACAAGGACAACTATGATGGACATATCCCAAACCCTTTTTTGGGGAAGCTCTCCTCTTCGATTCATAGTCCTTGTTGGACCAAAAATTACAGTGTCATGCTCAGCTCCAAACCCTTCAAGACATGGCTAGCCCGGGCTCACCAGTCACAGCCAGTCCTATTGTTTAGTCTCTCTGGCTTCAGTGACTAGTTCATGGATCATCATAGTACCCAAGCAGGGCCAATAAGTTTTCACTAACATTCTTATCTGGATGCTAGATGTGTTTTTATCTATGCTCCCTGTACTGGGTGAAGAAAGCCCTGTTTCAGGAAGGAAAAAATGAGGCCAATAGGCAAAGGAAAGTAGAGAAGAAGATGGAGAGAGTTTTTTTTTTTTTAAAGATTTTATTTATTTATTTGACAGGCAGAGATCACAAGCAGGCTGAGAGAGAGAGAAGGGGAAGCAGGCTCCCTGCCGAGCAGAGAGCCCCATATGGGGCTTGATATGGGGCTCTATATGGGGCTCGATATGGGGCTCAATCCCAGGACCCTGAGATCATGACCTGAGCCAAAAGCAGAGGCTTTAACCCACTGAGCCACTCAGGCACCCCTGGAGAGACAGTCTTAATGGCAGAGTTTGAGCCCCAATATCTAGTAGTACCAGAAGTAAATCTATCCCTGGGTTTTTCCATTTACATGAATCAATAAATTACTTCTGTTTGTAAACAATTTGAATTAGAGTGATACAACTTATAATGAAGAAAGTCTATACTAACACAGTAATTTAAGAGAGTAGATTGTAGTCTCTTTTTTTCAACTTCTATAAAATGTGACACTGATATTCACGTGTGCATATTTGAATTTGTGTGTACGTATCTGAATCTGTGAAATAAATATATGGTAAATTTTAATAGTGGCATTTAAAAAATGTTAATAATGTGTTTAAGGGCAAGAATGGTTTCTAAAAAGGGTAAGTAATCCAAAATAATTCACATTCAGTTTTTTAATATTTCAAAATAATGAAGAGAGGAGGGTAGTAGAAGAGGAGAGGGAGTTTATTCTCCTGATTATATTTTTCTAGGCACAAATAAAAGTAGCTTGCATTTGGTGAAAACATATGAGTTTTGTATTGGGGAAAAGTGGCATAGCAATGTTCTGGGAAGCAAAGGAAAGCTAGCCAAAGATGGTTTTACTATAGATAATTCCCTGAATAAACAATCCCCTCATAAACAATTGGGAGCTAGGTGCAGCTATTTTTCTTGGGTTAGAAGGCCATACGATTGGGCAATAAATGCTTTTCCAGAATGAATTTTCATACTGCTTATAGTTCAACAAGTAAACCATTTTAAAAACAGACTAGAAAATAACTGTCATCTGGCATTATGATTTGTGTGAGCTACATTCCACCTCGAGTTGAGTTATAAACAACTCCAATAAAAATATCTGTGTTCTCAGAGTGACTACTTATCTTCCACTTTCTAAATATCCTTATTAAACTCCCACATAGCTCACTTTTAGAAACCTTAAGTTATAGGCTAGCTACCTCTGGCTATTCTCTGTTGGTGGTAAGGGTCTGAAAAGACAACGGCTCAATGGAATGTACCAAACATGAGTCTGCTACCTTAAGCAGACCTCTCAAAACAACTATTTCATCATATACACTCGGGATTTTCGGAGGTAATATATATTCATAAGAAAAAGATCTATCAATGCTGCATCCTAATAGATTTCTGGCCTGTCTTCAAAACAAAATTTGTCTGCTGAAATAACTTATGCTAAAAAGTGTCACTTGGTCTTTAAAGACAAAGCATGGGTGTCAAGACACATGGGTTTATTGATGGCTCTGAAACTGGTGAGTCTGCATGATTTGGGCAAAAAAACTTAGTATTAAAATTCTACACTGATACGGAAGATTCGTTTTAGGGCGTTTTGTAAGAATTACCATACGAATGAAAACATTTCGATATTCATGGATGGAAGCAATACTGGATTTAAATAATAACTAAAGATCTATAAGTGCATTTTTTTCTTTTTTTTTTTTTTTTTTTTACAAAAAAGACCATTATGAAGCACTGCATTGTTCTTTATGCCTTGCTAAGTACTTTTCCATGATTTTTATGAGGATTTTTTGGGGGAAGTTCTAAGAATGACTCTATATGGGAGTACAGCAATTGTTTTTATTTCATATGAGAATAAAGCACAGATGGATTAATTATTTATCTTAAGTAAATTGTGTGGTATGCAAACTTAGGTACCTATTTGATTGTCAGTACCATGGCAGAGAGAGTATAACAGTGTTCCAAGATAGCCAACTGGGGTTCCTAATCAAATGTATTTTGGCAAACAAAGGAAACTAGGCTACTACTTAACACACTGTCTTTGGTGCCTGATGGTTTTTTCAATAACCAAAACCTTTCCAGTGTTTATGATATTGTAATAAACTTAAAGGAAACAGCTTTTTACCAAAAGTCTGGTGGAGGCAATTGACTCCAACTGAAAAACAGACCAGTGGATTTGCTGATTATTAATTTCTGTAGATTTGCTGATCCATAGTGCCAAGGCAAACCATCAGTAAGCTTTACGTTAGTACTAAATTATTCTAGTTCCCAGAAGAAAGGCCTTCAGAAGCTCAGATCTCAGCATAAAAACTTAGGCTACTTGTCATCAGTCATTATAGAAACCAGCCATACAAAGAATATTTTTTTGTCTTAACTAACACCACCAACAATAACACTATAATTAAAGAAATTATCTATTGTGTTGTTCATTGTCTCCTCAAGAATGATATATAAATCTTTAAATTTAAATGTTAAGAAAATATCCTGGGAAAGATACTCCATGCTCATGGATTTGAAGAACAAATATTGTTAAAATGTCCATAGTACCCAAAATGATCTACAAATTTAATGCAATCCCCATCAAAACACCAACAGCATTTCTCACAGAACTAGAACAAACAATCTCAAAATTTATATGGAACCACAAAGACCCAAACATCCAAAGAAATCCTGAGAAAGAAAATCATAACTCCAGAATCTGGGTCATACTACAAAACTGTAGAACTCAGAATAGTATGGTACTAGTGTAAAAAGAGACACATAGATCAAAAGAACAGTATAGAAAGCCCAGAAACAAACCCATGACTCTATGGTAAATTAATCTTTGACAGAGAAGGCAAGGACATGCAAAGGGAAAAAGTCTCTTCAATAAATAGTGTTGGGAAAACTGGACAGATACATGCAAAAGAATGAAACTGGACCACTTTCTTTCACCTTACACAAAAATTAACTCAAAATGGATTAAAGACCTAAACGTGAGGCCTGAAACTATAAAAATCCTAGAAGAGAACACAGGCAGTAATTTCTCTGATACCAACTATAGCAACATCTTTCCAGGTATGTCTGAGGGAAGGGAAACAAAAGCAAAAATAAACTATTGGGACATTATAAAAACAAAAAGCTTCTGCACAGCAAATGAAACATTTAACAAAACTAAAAGACAACCTACTGAATGGGAGAAGATATTTGCAAATGACATGTTCGATAAAGGGCTAGTATCCAAAATCTATAAAGAACTTATAAAATACAACAGCCCCCAAAATAATCCAATTTAAAAATGGGCAGAAGAAATGAGCACACATTCCTCCAAAAACGTCATTTGGATGGTGAGCAGACACATGAAAAGATGCTCAGTTTCACTCAATATCACAAATCAAAACCATAATGATATATCACTTTATATCTGTCAGAATGACTAAACTCAAAAACACAAGAAACAATTGTTGGTGAGGATATGGAGAAAAAAGAACCCTCATGGACTGTTGGTGGGAATGCAAACTGGTGTAGTCAATGTGGAAGACAATATGGAAGTTCCTCAAAAAATTAAAAGCAGAATTACCATATGAACCAGTAATTCCACTCCTGGGTTTTTACCCAAAGAATATGAAAACACTAATTCAAAAGGATATATGCACTATTATGTTTACTGCAGCATTATTTACAAGAGCCAAATTAAGGAAGCAGCCCAAGTGCCCACTGACAGAGAAGAAATGGTATACATGCATATTTTCTAACCACACACTATGAAACTTGAAATCGACTATGAGAAAAAAAAATTTGGAAAGACCACAAATACATGGAGGTTAAAGAATACTCTACTAAGTAATGAGGGGGTCAACCAGGAAATTAAGGGAAAAAAAAATACAGGAAAAGAAATGAAAATGAAAATGTGATGGTCCAAAATCTTTGGGATGAAACAAAAAATGGTTCTAGGAGGGAAGTATATAGCAATAGAGGCCTACTACAAGAAGCAAGAAAAATCTCCAACACAAAACCTAACCTAACACCTAAAGGAGCCAGAAAAAGAACAATAAACGAAGCCTAAAGGCAGCAGAGGAAGGGAAATAATAAAGATTAGAGCAGCAATAATGAAATAGAAACAACAACAACAAAATAGAACAGATCAATGAAACTAGGAGCTGATTCTTCAAAATAATTAGCAAAACTGATAACCCCTAGTCAGACTTACCAAAAAGAAAAGAGAAAGGACCCAAATAAATAAAATCATTTATGAGAGGAGAGATCACAACCAATACCACAGAAATACAAACAACTATAAGGGAATATTATGAAAAGTTATATTCCAACAAGTTGGGCAATCTGGAAGAAATGCATAAATTGCTAAAAACATATAAACTACCAAAACTGAAACAGGAAGTAATAGAAAATTTGAACAGACCCATAACTAGCAAAGAAACTGAATCAGGAATCAAAAATCTCCCACCAAAAAAATCCCAGGGCCAGATGGCTTCCAAGGGGAATTTTACCAAACATTTAAAGAAGAGTTAATACCTATTCTTCATAAACTGTTCCAAAAGAAAGAAATGGAAGGAAAACTTCCAAACTCATTCTACGGGGCCAGCATTACGTTGATTCCAAAACTGGACAGACCCCACTAAAAAAGAGAATTACAGGTCACTACTCTGATGCACATGGATGTAAAAATTCTCAACAAAATACCAGCAAACTGAATTCAACAGTACATTAAAAGAATCATTGACCATAATCCAGTAGGATTTATTCCTGGGCTGCAAGGGTGGTTCAATATATGCAAATCAGTAGTCATGAACCACATTAATAAAAAAAAAAGGATAAGAACATATAATCCTCTCAACAGATGCAGGAAAAACATCTGAGAAAGTACAATATCCAGTCTTTCTTTCTCTCTCTCATGTTTTTTAGCTTTAGTGTATTTTTTCTCCCTGCCTTTTTTTAAAAAAATTAACATATAATGTATTATTTGACCCAGGGGTACAGATCTGTGAATCATCAGGCTTACAAACTGCAAAGCACTCACCATAGCACATACCCTCAACAATGTCCATAACCCAACCACCCTATCTCTACCCTCCCAACCCCCCAGCAATCCTCAGTTTGTTTCATGAGATTAAGAGTCTCTTATGGTTTGTCTCCCTCCTGATCCCATCTTATTTCATTTTTTCCCTCCCTATCCCTCATGACCCCCTGCCCTGCCTCTGAAATTCCTCGTATTAGAGAGATCATATGATAATTGTCTTTCTCTGATTGACTTATTTCACTTAGCAAGATACCCTCTAGTTTCAACCACGTCATTGTAAATGGCAAGATTTCATTTCTTTTGATGGCTGCATAGTATTCCATTGTATATATACACCACATTTTACTACCACCATATTATTCATCTTGTTGATAGACATCTGGGCTCTTTCCATAGTTTGGCTATTGTGGACATTGCTGCTATAAACATTCGGGTGCACGTGCCCCTTTGGATCACTACATTTGTATCTTTAGAAACCCTCAACAGAGTAGGGATAGAGGACACAACTCAACATCATAAAGGAATAGAGGGATAGAGAATACACCTTAACATTATAAAGACCATATACGAAAGACCCACAGCTAATATCCTCGGTAGGGAAAAACCGACAGCTTTTCCTCTATGGTCAGGAACAAGACAGGGATATCTACCCTCACCACTGTTATATAACACAGTACTGGAAGTCTGTACTGAAGCCTTAGCAATCAGACAACAAAGAGAAATAAAAGGCATCCAAATCAGCAAGGAAGAAGTGAAACTTTCACTATTTATAACTGACATGAACAGACATTTCTCCAAAGAAGACATCCAGATGGCCAACAGACACATGAAAAGATGCTCAACATCACTCATCATCAGGGAAATGCAAACCAAGACAACAAAGAGATAACACCTCACATTTGTCCGAATAAAGAATACAGGAAACAGAATATAGGAAACAAAAGATGTTGGTGAGGATGTGGAGAAAGGGGAACCCTCTTGCACTGCTGGTAGGACTGCAAACTGGTGCAGCCACTCTGGAAAACAGTAGGAAGTTTCCTCAAAAAGTTGAAAATAGAACCACCCCATAATCCAGCAATTTGAAATACTATGTATTTACTCAAAGGATACAAAAATACAGATTTGAAGGGGTACATGTACCCCACTGTTTATAGAAGCATTATCAACAATAGCCAAATTATGGAAAAAGTCCAAATGTCCATCAACTGATGAATGGATAAAGAAGAGGTAGTACATATATACAATGGAATATTACTCAGCCACCAAAAAGAATGAAATCTTCCTATTTGCAACCAGGTGGATGGAACTAGAGTGTATTATGTTAAGCAAAATAAGTCAGTCAGAGAAAGACAAATACTGGACAATTTCACTTGTATGTGGAATTTAAGAAACAAAACAGATGAACATAGGGGAAAGAAAAAGTAGAGAGAGGCAAAGCATAAAACAGACTCTTAACTCTAGAGAACAAACTGAAGGTTGCTGGAGGGAAGGTGGGTGGGGGGATGGGCTAAATGGGTGATGGGGATTAAGGAGGGCACTTGCAATGAGCAAGTATATGCAAGTAATCAATCAGTAAGTTTTACATCTGAAACTAATATTGCACTGTATGTTAATTAACCAGAATTTAAATAAGAACCTGAAACCAGAAAGAGAGAAGTGGTATATACATCCAATGGAATATTATTCAGCTATAAAAAAGAATGAAATCTTGCCATTTGCAAAAACATGGATAGAGCTAGGGAGTGTAACACTAAGCTAAATAAGCCAGACAGAGAAAGAAAAATACAGTATGATTTCACTCATATGTGTAATTTAAGAAACAAAAAAAATGAACAAAGGAGGAAAGAGACAAACCAAAAAACACTGTTTTTTAAAGAGTTTGTTTATTCATTTGACAGAGGGAGTGAGAACAGGCAAGGGGAGTGGCAGGCAGAGGGAGGGGGAGAAACAGACTCTGCTGAGCAGGGAGCCCAATGGGGGCTCTGTTCCAGGACCCTGGGATCATGACGTGAGCCAAAGATAGATGCTTAATCGACTGAGCCACCCAGGTGTCCCCCAAGAAACAGATTCTTAACTACTGAGAACAAACTGGTGGTTACCAGAGGGGAGGTGAGTGGGGGAGATAGGTGAAGTAGGTGGAGGGGATTAAGAGTACACTTACGACAAGCCTGAGTAATGTATAGAATTGGTGAATCACTATACGGCACACCTGAAACTGATATAACATTGTATGTGAACTATACTGGAATAAAAATAAAAATAAAATAAAGTGTTTCTCCTAATACATTCTGGAAGATTCATGTAATCAGCTTCATGTACTGAGAACTATGTAATTTATTTGCTACGGCTGCCAGGATTTTAACCACTGCATTTAACTCTCAATTGTAGTAACTAATCACAGCCTAGATATTTAGTCAAAACAAACTCTTTTCACTTTTTCTGTCATTCCTGACTTTTGGTCATCTCCACTTAACAGCTGCTCAAGTTGTCCTGGCTCTTCCTAATGTTCCCAGATATCCCTCCTTGAGTTCTGTGCTCCTTTCTCTGTGCTGTTCTTTCGCCCATTCCTCTATCACTGGCCACCTGGTGAGATGATCATTGGCTTCCTCACTTCTCTCCTCTATTTAGACTATGTGCTCCTTGTTCTAATTCTGAATCTTCAGTGCTTGCCCGTGAACAGGTGCTTGGTAGATACTCAGTCACTGAGGGAGTACAGAGGTATAATGCTACTGCTTAGGAGAATGTGAGAACGTTCACCCTGGAGGAAGGGCAGGAGTGGGTTTGTGGGCCACAGCAAGGAAGTTGGTTAGATGGCCAAAAGCTGCTACCCTGGTTGTAATCTTTTACTTGTCACCTTTGATCTACAGAGTTTGTATTTTATGTAATGTATTTGTATGAATATTAGCACATACATGCACACATTTTTAGAACAGTGAGACATGAAATCATTGCTCTATCTATACTTTCAAAATTTAATAGTATTTGCAAGACTATGAAAATATGTGGTCAGATAATGTAATTAAATGCACATGCATATTTATGATTAGGACAGGTGGAGTTTTACGGGTGAGTCTTCGAATGTACATGGACAGAAACATGCTAAAGATCTAAAAGATGTTCTACTGAATACATGGAATCGTTATTGTCCTTATTAAAACAATGATAGAAAATCTATACTTGCTTTTTAGTAGAAAGTGGTATTTCATTTATATGTGATTTTATTTCAACTGCAGTATCACTGGATCAACTGTGAGAAAATATTTAAATCTCACAAATTCAAGTACCTTCTGTTTCCTAAATGTTCACATGGTGTATCTGTGTGCACAGAGAATGTTCACCAAATAAATTGTTTACTGACTAATGCAAGAAACTCAGTTTAAAAATAAAAATGATACAATTTTTTATGGAGTGTGCCATTTATGGAAACTCAAATAAAAAGGATAAAGATTCTTTCACTTCTCATTTAAAAGCATAACATTTTTGTTAGTATTTTACTTAAAATTTCTTGGCCCAGAAGACAAAAATTTATGGCTTTAGATTAACTACTCTAATGATGTGACAGAGAAACAGCAAAATATTCTTTCCTACCTATGGTGTTGGTGTGATTGCCTCTTCAGGAGAACACAATAAATTCCTGCATGATAAGTCTCTTCCCACTTCTTCTCTTTAGTTTAAATCTCAAAGGTAATACATATTTACAATCAGACAAGTACCATAAAAATATGTGTGAAATGAGGTAATAATCTATAGTATTTGCATGTACTTAATGACTTATTATTACAGAAAGAATGATTTATACTTCATGTACTGAGAAGACTTACTCAGTGTCTACTTAGATTTAGCAGTAGTCTTAAAACTATTTACGAAAACAGTCAGTGTCTAAATACTTGCTATCAGCTGTTTTAGCTCTGCTTTTCATAAATATAACATAATCATAACAAATTAAAGGCAAGTCACTTGACTGTCCTGTTACATTAGCTTGATGAAATTAGTGGCTGACAATGCTTAGTGGAAAGTGACAGGGCTTTCTCAATAGGTTCACAATTGAACCTATTATCAATTTTTTTTGTTTGGAGAGTAAGAATCATATCTTTATCAAAATATCCAAAATTTTCTCCTTCCTTCTTCCTTCCCTCCCTCTCTCCTTTCCTCCCTTCCTTTTTTCCTTCTTTTCTCCCTTCCTCCCTTCCCTTCCCCTCCCTTTCCCTTCCCCTTCCATTCCCTTCCCTTCCTTTAAAACCAACCAGCACTGGAAGCAAAAAATATCCACAATTTTCATCTCAAGATAAGATCTCTCAAACTCACTGGTAAGAGTACAGTTGTTCTCCTAAAATAGATAAAAATAAGTAGCTACTGTAATTTTTCAGCCCATAAAGTTGCTGGTTGGAATGGAAGAAATATTATTTTTCCTGAAACGTCCCTGAGACAGGGGCCCTGGAATGGTGATACCACCTCAGTGAATGGCCTGGAGACAGGATACAGATCTGGGACTACTTGACTCTATGGCTACTGCTCTTTCCTTTCTATCACATCACCTCTTATTTAACTCCTTTGTAGGAAAAAAATAAACCAGTCTCTTTGCCTTCCTATACCTCCCCAACAATTCATACTGATATTTTCTCTCTACCAGGAGTGGTGGTGCTATGGGTTGAAATATGTCCTGCTGAAATTTATATTTTGAAGGTTTGACCCCCAGTATCCCAGAATGTGACCTTATTTGGAGATAGGACCTCTACAGAGGTAATTAAATAAATGACATTATTAGGGTGGGCCCCATTCCAATATGACCACTCTCCTTATAAAAATGGGAAATATGGATGCAGAGACATGCACAGACAGACGATGTTATAAAAAGAGAACAAAGAGAAGATGGCCACATACAAGCCAAGGAGAAATGTCTGAAACAGATTCTCCAACCCTCAGAAAGAACCAAACCTGCCCACCCCTGGATCTTGGACTTTGAGTCTCCAGAACTGTGAGACAATAAATTTCTGTTCCTTAAGCCACCCAATCTGTGGTACTTTGCCACAGCAGCCCCAGCAAATGAATACAGTAGGTTTTGGACCATAAAGGTAAAGGGTGTGGACATCTTATAGTAGGTATACAGGCAGACAGGGCTACATTTGGGAGAGACAGCACATCAGAAAGGAAAGGTTAAATGGGAATCACAGTAGGAAGACCAGTGTCACCCTACTCCTTCCCTATACTTTGTCTTCTCATAGCCCCCATATTCAATCTGTGGTGCACTGTTTTGTTCTTGTTCATGGAGATTCATACAATTATTATGGGCTAGAAACAACTTCAGAGACCAAATTTAACACTAGGGGCTTCAAAAAGTCTTCATCTGTATCTTTTGAGTCAAAACCCTATCATCTGTTCCTTTACCTAGTTGTCACTTGACAGCTGAGGAAATGGGACTACATAACTGTTTTCCAATTATAACAAATTTTGAGAATCATTTCCCAATATCAGAGAGTAAGGTTTCTGGCAACTGAGACTACTGTCTCTACTTTTTCTTTTTTCTATTTATTCAGTTTTGGCTATAAATCATTGAGCACCTACTATGGGAAAGTTTCTAGGAGGCAAAGGAACAATTTATAAGATAAAAATAAAGCACAGACAATGTACAGTGGCAACACAATGGAGAAAAAATTATTACTTTCTAGAGAAGGAGAGAGAAGGGGAGGGGCAGAGGGAGAGAGAGAATCTTAAGCAGACTCCATGCCCAAATGAGTTGGAGCCTGACATGGGGCTCTTTCTCACAACCCTGAGACCATGACCTGAGCTGAAATCAAGAGTCAGACGCTTAATCCACTGAGCCACCCAGGCGCCCCTGGTGAGACAAATTATTGAGTGTCTACTACATAAAAGGGAAGTCCTAGGGGTTTCTTTTTATATTACCTAATTTTATGCTTTTATCAACTCTCTCATATTTTGTGGGTAGCCACATTCTAGACAGATTCTACAGATGAGAAACTAGGGCTGAAAGAAGTAACTCATTCAAAGTAATACAGACCATAGGTTACTGAGCTGGGATTTTAATCTGGGAATGCCTGTGTCCCAAACTCTGCCTTGGTTATAGGACCACACTTCTCTGCAGGTAGGTCCCTCTGGTTTAGAGTATTTGTCAACACTGATGTTATCAGAGGAAATACTTGCATATTATAAAAGGATTATAAACATCAATCTAAATTAAGACACCCCCTGACCTGATATCCCATGGTATTTATTATGAGTTATAATCATATGTTTATTTCCTTAATGTAGATGCCTAACCATACTTTAAGCTCCATGAAGGTCAGGATGGGCCTATTTTTGGTCACTACTGCATCTTAGCACCCAGGACACTCCATGTTATAAAAGGCATTCATTAATATTTGCTGACTATGTTAATGAATAATTAAATCCAGCTGAAATTTTAATTGGGCTGGTGCTAAGAGCTGAACTGTTTCCCCACAAAAATTCATACATTGAAGTCCTAACCTGCAGTACCCTTGAATGTGACCTTATTTGGAGATATTTACAGTGATAATTAAGTTAAAATGAGATCATTAGGGTAGGCCCATAATCCAATGATTGGTGTTCTTAAGAGAAGAACATATCTGGACACAGATACGTACACAAGGAAGATAATGGGAAGACACAGGGAGAAGGCCGCCATCTATAAGCCTGATACAGATCCCTCCCTCACAGCCCTGAGAAGGAATCAACTTTGCCCACATCTTGATCACAGCCTTCTAGCCTCCAGAATGAAGAGAAAAAAAAAAATTCTGTTCTTTAAGCTCCCCAACTGTTGAGTACTTGTTATGGCAACCCTAGCAAACTAATAAATGGTATATTGAAACAAACTGTCTTTCAATAAAAAGGTATATATGAAGACTTGCCCACTACTCAGTCAATAGTATTCAAAGTTTTACAGCTGTTCTAGGAACATTATCATCCATTCTAAGATAATAAATCAACTTAAAGCATCTTATATACCACCCTGGCCATTGCACCAAAATCTAAAAGAAGGTCTACATCACTCATCCTGAGAGAAAGATTATTATTAATAATATATTAATAATTATAATCAATTAATTAATAATTAATAATAATCTAAGATAATTTTTAAATTATTTAAAATATTAAACAGGCACTCTTTTGGAGAAGATGTGACAGAACAGGTTGTACAGTGTTAGAAGTGAATATTGAATCCGAGATGTAGTGAATTCTTGGGAAGCCCTCAATTTTCCCTTTTCCAACCCTAGGTCTTTGGCAGGCAATCAGTAGAAGAGTCAACGGTATTAAGTGGAGTTGGTTTGTACTTCATCATTTTTTGGAAACTGGGGGATGAAAGCCCAAGAAGCCCAAGTGCAATGCCCATGTAGCTCATTTTGCCTTTAGCAAAATTCACAGCAGGATTCCTAGCTAAAATAAGATGGCAGGGCAGCAGCCCAACAGACCAATATGTTGCACTGTCTTCTGAAGACAGCTCTGTAGGTAAACCACAAAGTCTCTTCAACAGCTTCTTGTCAAGCTTCTCTTCACTGGTGTAATCATGATAATGCTAATGCTTTGTTTTAAGGATTTTACTGGGTAACTGGGTAGATTCACTTCATGACAGTTCATCTTTCAACTGGCTGGCGCTGTAATCACAGGAACTGCCCCTGCCTTCAAACATAGAAACTTATAGGTCTTATTTATGTCCATTCTGTTTCTCCAAATATGTTAAGTAAGGAGGATTTTACTGTGATAAAAACCAGAATTTTGATATTTTCAAATGGCTTTTAAAATTGAAAAGTAAACATTCAGAAACACGAAAATGATTTGGGTTTATATTATATTCTAAATATGGGTTAACACTACTGAGGTATATAAACACACTAATTGTAATTGTAAATTACCATGTTGTGCAGGAAAACAGACATATGGCAGGTGTCTTCACTCACTGAGCTACACCACAGCTCTTTAACATTAATGGGCATCTGATTTAAAACAAAAAACAAAAAACAGAAAACACCTAATTTTTAGCAATGTCTCTCTAACTGATATAGACCAATACTCCTCTGTTTAGAGAACTGCTTTTCTTTTCAAAGAAACTACAAATTATGACTAAAAATGAAAAGGTCAAATTTTTTATTCCCAAATATTGCTTTATAATGAAAAAGTACCATTTTAGAGATAAAAAGACCAGAAGAATGAATATTTTTAGGAACCCTAGATTTCCTAGCACCTTCTTCTTCTTTTTTTTTTTTTTTAAGATTTTATTTATTTATTGGACAGACAGAGAGATCACAAGTAGGCAGAGAGGCAGAGCAGGGGTGGAGGGGAAGCAGGCTCCCTGCTGAGCAGAGAGCCCAATGCGGGGGCTCAATCCCAGGACCCTGAGATCATGACCTGAGCCGAAGGCAGAGGCTTAACCCACTAAGCCACCCAGGTGCCCCTTCCTAGCACCTTCTTTCAGAAGCTCTTCTTAAATATTTTTACTGCGTAATAAATATAGCAAAACAATTTTATAAATTAAATCACCAATGATACTTGTTTATGTATAGATTTGTATATGTAACATATCTTTTTCCTTAAAAAAAAAGAAATATCATAAAGCTTAATAAACTCTTTTGCCTCACTCAATAATCTATTCTGACCTTTGTCTAAACTGTAGCTCTATAACACAATTTTTATATGTATGGTGTTTCTTGTCATTTACTTTCCCTTTGTTGAACATTTGGTTTTAACAATTTCTTGTTGTTGAAAAAATGCTGTAATGATGATCCTTATTGCTAAATCTTTGTGCACACAATTATTTTCTTATAGAAATTCACTGAAGCGGAAATGATTGGCCAAAGAAAAATCACATTTTAAAAACTTCCCATATGAATTACCCAATAGCCTTTCATGAAGATTGCAATTCATGAATAGCCAAATACTCGTTTCCGTTATTTTGTCCCTAAGCATCACCATACTGTTTAAATTATTGTAGTTTCATAACAGTTGGTAGGACAAGGCCACCCTAACTCTTTTCTTCAAAATTTTCTTATCTTCCTAAGTTTTGGTCTTTCAGTTTACAATCACTTTGTCAAGTAATACTCTCATGTTATTGGAATGGCACTGTAGTTTTCACTTTCAAAACACTGTCTTACACTGATAATACAATTTTGTACTCTAAAAAAATTCATTGTGAATAGGTTCTGCCACGCAAACTAATACTATTTAGAAAGTAAGACGATTTCTGGAAGAAAGCTATAAACAAAAGTGGCCATACTGAAAAATAAATCCCATGACATAGTTTTAGTATAATAAACAAAGATATATAGTATGTATATTTCAAAAATGTGAAATTATAGAAAATATTTAGATGCTATTTCAAGAGCAAGATAATGTTTTGGAATAAGGGAGCTTATCCTAACACTTCAAGTCTTCTCAGACAATAGATAGGAAAGATTCTGGGAACAAGAGAAATTGTTCTTTATGATAGGAATTAATTAAAGTGTCAAGGATTGATAAAAGTATAAGAACAATAAAGGCAGTAATTAATACAACATTTGTTCCGAATTTGAAAGACTTATATAAGAAGTGATTCAGGTCCTCTATGTCTATACTGAGCTAGAGATATCCAGAAAATACAGATTCAAAGAAAACCACAAATTACTTGTTAGATCAGTACTGCGTCAACGGAAAACTCCTGAAAGTGAGGTGACCAAAGGGAATGTATTTCTAGAATTCTGAAACTGTACATCTACAAAGAGTCATGTCTCCTTTGAGAATGTGATAAAAACTATCATCCCCATCTGTAAAGACGCACATATGTACAAACACACTATTCCATCTGTACTCTAAAGGGGCTCAGCATCATCAGGCTAAGAATAGTTGCCTTGTCTGAAGAAAACACAAGATAAAGGAAACGTGATAAAGAATATTTCAGAATGATGGTGAAGATCTTAAGTGGTGGGAATTTGTGTTTTTAATTGAGGTTAGTGGGAAATCTGGCAAGTAGGAAGACTCTGGACTGTTGTTCGACATCTGCCTCTACCAACTGTCCACTAATGGTACCAAGGATACGTTTGTTAGTGATGTGGTATATATTACTTGATTTTATGTTACTTGATCTCTGTATATTTGACCCTGTTCAGCACCGACACCACACTGTTGGTTTTCTCCCAACTTGAAGGGTAGCTCCTTCTCAGTTTTGAAGGATTTTATTATTAAGATTTCTGCTCATAATCTTAAATCTTTGAAAAATATGAAATTCTTTAAATGTCAAAGTTGCCCCAAGGTCTAGCCTTTTTTCTCTTCATAGTCAAAAGGAGCAGTGATGGAAAAATCTCATTTTAGATTATGTGAGGGCTGATCAGTGACATGTCGTGGTGCTTGCCTGAGTAGAGGGGCGGCAGCTGTGTGAACGATGCAGCTGTGCAGGTGCTGAGCCAGACCCTCGGAGCTGTTCCGTGAGATGGACAGCCCATTACCATTGCTCCAAATATGCAGGGGCTGCAGCCTGGGTCAGAGCCTCCTCACAGCTTTTAGGAGCTGAATGTTGACACAACCACAACGATCCATCCTGTCGTTAGATACTACCTTGCTCTCCATGGAAACTTCTCCCTTTCAAGGCTGTCCAGAAGGGCTGTCTGGGAAAAGGAAGAAATGGGACTGGTGCTATGGGACTTTTAGTGGGATAGTCCAAGAGTGAGTGATTAGTCATCTACTGAATCTCAAGCTAAGTAAGTGAAGTTTATCTCCATTTTCATGAACCTGTGTACACTGTCAGTATTTTATCTTTGAACGCTGACAAGAAGGAAAAATACAGGGTGCTTGGGTGGCTCAGTGGGTTGTCTCTGCCTTCGGCTCAGTTCATGATCTCAGGGTCCTGGGATCGAGCCCGGCATTGCTCTCTCTTCTCAGTGGGGAGCCTGCTTCCCTCTCTCTCTCTGCCTGCCTCTCTGCCTACTTGTGATCTCTCTTTCTGTCAAATAAATAAATAAAATCTTTTAAAAAAAAAGAAGGAAAAAGACACATTGGAAGAAACCAGAGGAAACTAGAAAAAAGCAATTAATAAAAATAAAAGCTAAAAGTTCATCAATTAGAAAATAAAAACAGCAGTAAATAAGATAAAAAAATTTTTTTAAAAGACTTGTTCTTTGTAAATACCTATAGATAAATTCTTTATAAAAGCTGATTAAGGAAAAATAAAGTAGAGAAAGCAAAAACTGACATGAATAGTAATTGCATAGAAGACATAAACTCAAGACATAATATTTAGTGATGGAATTATAAAGCAACAAATATTACATGCAGGTTTACAGAAGCAGAGGTACAAACACAGAAAAATTAATTATTTCTGTTTAGTATATGATAACCAAAGTTCACCACTGCAGAAGTAGAAAACTAGAAAAGATCGATTTCATAGAAGAGACTGGAAAAGTGACAGAGGATGAACCACCAGACCAGCCACCAGGGAATGTTGACTTAACCACTGCAGATATTCTCTAGGAAGCATATCTGAGTTCAAAAGTAATAAGGGAAATCCCCTTAATAAAACAAACAGAGCTGAAAACCAGAGAAGCAAGCTGGAGCTGGGGGCTGAGCTAGCGCTGTCTAGCGTGCCAATCTTAGTAACAAAAGGATTCTAAATACAATGACTGTGGCAGGTCGGGAGATACACCAGTGGGATTCCTTAAGGTGGAGAGCTGGACTGAGACCTCCACACGAAACTGAGCACTCTAAATGAGAAGGTGAATTAGAAAAAAACAAACAAACGCTTCTTTCACGAAAGGGAGGAGAACAAGAAAACTCTTGCGTTTTATCAAGGGCTCTGGGTAGGTTTTGTGTACTCCTGCCCTATCCCAACCTCACACCTTCCCACAGAGGTTACTATTATCTTGGAACCCATGTTTATATTTATATAAAGTTCTGCTGGTTTTTGATAAAAAATGGTGTACTGAAATAATCTTCTTTGACTTGAGGTTTTCACTCAATATTGTGTTTATAAGAAAAAAAATCCCTATGTTTACTGATAACCACAAGCAATAATAGACACAATTTCTAATTAATTTAAAAAAAGAGAAACAAAATATCTGAAACCATATATGTATTGTAATATGACTTAAAACCAATGGTAGGTAAAAACAATGGAATTAATAAACTTCAACTTCCCTCCCCTGAATTTCCTAAACAACTCCCAACTCATCCCTTAGGTATTCTTAACTTATTTAGACAGTGAATGGAGCTCTTAATGTTAACAGCCCTGAAATGAATCACAGGGACCCATTTTCCCAGTTCAACCCTCCCCAGAAGGGCACAGCCCCTCATTTTGAAAGCCTGGGGTGGCCCTGAGCGTTTACTCGGGCAGAGAGGAAGGTCCCTGCCACAGGGAAAGGGGTAGGAGAATACATGGGTATAAAGTAAGGCTCTTCGTAGTGGGGGGAACCAAAATGGAGCCCCGATGCCACGGGAAAGCACACTGGTCCCCCTGGGAAAGGAGGCCCGGCTGCCCCCACATCCGCCGGTGGGGAGAAATCAATGGTTGGCTGACGATCCATCTTGCTCCGGTTATGGAACCAAACTCGGACCAGCTCCTTCTGCAGCCGGAGCTGCCCAGCGATGCAGCTGATTTGTTGGGGTGTGGGCTTCGGGCACTGCAAGAAGAGTTGCTCCAGGTTGTTTCGGATGCGATTCTCCCTGCTTGCCCGTCTCTGCTTCCGAGCCTGCCGCAGGATCATCTCCATTTTGCGTATGCCCAGTAAGTTCTTGGTGTCCACCTCCTCCAGCCACATTTTCAGAAGTGGCCACAGCTTCCACATGTTGGCGAGGCTGAGCTGCTGGGACTCGAAGCGGCAGATGGTTGTCTGGCTAAGCGCCTTTCCAAAAAGAGCCCCCATGGCGAACCCCACGTCGGCCTGCGAGTACCCCAGGGCCATCCTCTTTTGCCTCAGCTCTTTGGCCAGCTGCTCTATCTCTTTCTCTACCTTTGAGACGTCCTCTGGTAGCACCAAACTCGGGGTGCACTGCAGGACCATGTAGGGTCTCCGGAAGGTGCCCTCCGAGGGGCTCCGGAACCGGGGTCCAGCCTCGCCAGCTCCGACCCTGGACCTGTGGGGTGCCATCCCACAGTAGAATCCGTAGGGCTGTGGACCCAGGGGCACCTCCCACCCCTCAGGGCCTGGGCTGATCCCTGGCCGGACCATCAGCATGCTGGGAACGGCCTGGGCACTCAACCAGACCGGAGCACCAATTCGCACTGGCATTGGCCCTCTGGGCCCGCCCCTACCACTGCCTGGCAGTGGGGAGAAGTCTGAGGGCCTGTGTCTGGCCATGGGCTAAGACCACACCCGAGCAGGGAGTCTGGTAGGAACTGATGGCTCTCGAGGCATCAGAGCAGCTACAAGCCTTGCCCTCGAGCCCCGCCCCCCAGTGGGCAGAGATGGAGGTGCAGGTGAGAGAAACAGTCCAGGAGTGTGCAGTGGTGAGGAAATCTGGTAGACTTCCGGGGAATCCCCTGGGTCTCCAGGATTAAAGGAGTAGGTTTCCTACCCTGGGATATGCTACCACGTCCCTCCGTGGTACAAGCCTCTCTCGGGCTTTGTACTTCTAAGGCATCCGGGATCTCTTAGGCACCAGCCCCATCCTCTCCCAGAAGGGAACCTAGGCATTACTAACAGCTCTTCAGAACTCTAGTATCTCATCCCTTTCCTCCACATTATCTGTGGAGGAACAGCCCCTTCTGGCTTTATAAATATTTACTGAATAGCTATTATGCCAGTTATTGCTGGGACCACCCCACGGGTCACAACTGTCACCTCACTGCTATCACTGTGCTCACAAGTACTGCCAACAGCCTCTCTTTTGCACATCTTCAGTTCCTGTGCCTTAAGAAACCTAAGCATCTCTGTCTAAATTTCTTCTAGTGCCCATCAGTTTACTATCAGCCTCAACCCTGAACCCCCATGCTTTGCCAAATTGTATTCTCTCATTGGGGTTCTCTTGATTAATTCATGTCCCATTCCCTCTCCGACTCCCAACCTTTCCAGTTGTTTGCTCTGCATCCCACCTCAGCTTCCTGGTCTAGTCTCCACATACAACAGAGACCTGTGTATTTCATCCTTCTCCCCCTCCGGCGATAGATCTCAGAATGGGCCTGATCTGCTGTTCCCCACTGAAGATGCTTCTTTCAATACCCGATTCACCAGTATCAGGCTCCCTTATCCCTGGCCCCTCTCCCATCAGAAACCTGAGGATCTGAGATCATATCCCCAGCTCAAGCATCCAATCCTAGGCCTTAAGTGGAGAAAGTTAAGGAGGGAGTGGGAGAAGATGTGACCTTAGGTTCGAAGCTTCCAGGGAGTGCTCTGGGAAGTGGGGGAAGACAATGATCCTGGCTGGACAATCTTAGCCTCTTACCCTTCCACTTTCCAACTAAACCATGATGTGGCTTTGCCCTACCCAAGTCTGATGAAATTGGTCTTCTGGAAGTCACTGTCAACCTTCCAAATGTCAAATGTGATGGCCTTTTAAAAATTCTCATCCTATTTAACTTCTCTGTGGTATCTGACAATGTTGACTAACTCTACTTGTTCTTCCTCCTTAAAGTTCCAGGAAATGCTGGTAATAGCCAAATCTGTATTTTAGCCTGACTTCTAATATCCAGTTCTGTATTTCCCATTGCCCCAAATCAAATTCATTATTTGCATTCCTAAACCTGTCTCTCCTCCAGGGCTCCCTCAGCTGGTTAATGGCATTATCCCTCATTCAGTCACCCAAGTTTAGACCTAGAAACTGTTCTTGACCTTTCCCATTTCTTCCTCCCTCCTTCCCTTCTTCCCTTCCTTCCATCTTTCCCAGCCTCATCTACCACACTCTGCCCAAGGCCCTGTACCCCGTCTTACTCCATGCTCAGTGAGAATATCTCACCACTTTGCACTAAAGAGGCCATGCTTTTCAAGATTATTACGCCTTTAGTAATGCCAGTCCCTCTGTGTGAAATGGCTTCCTTTTGCTTTTTGGTTTCATTCATTCATTCATTCAGGATTCTGAGCACAAGTCATCTCATGAGAGAGGCCTTCTCTGACCATCTGATCTAAAACAGTATCCCTTACCATTCTCTGTTCCCTTTATTAAGCTTTGTTTTGTGGTTATTAATAGGTATCACCACCTAATATATAATTATTAGTCTATACGCTTATTGTATGTTTCTCTGCTGCTAAGAGAGCAGGGACTTTGTCCAGGTCACTGCTGTGTCTATGGCACCTACAGTTGTGCTTGGCTCAGAGAAGGTGTTCAGTAAACATTCCCTAAATAAATGAAGCATGTTCTACTTCCAGCCACCTGTAAGATGAGGTTTATTTATTTATTTATTTATTTTTAAGGAGAATCTTTTTTTTTTTTTAAGATTTTATTTATTTATTTGACAGAGAGAGAGATCACAAGTAGGCAGAGAGGCAGGGGGGGGGGGGGGGAAGCAGGCTCCCCGCTGAGCAGAGAGCCCGATGCGGGGCTCGATTCCAGGACCCTGAGATCATGACCTGAGCTGAAGGCAGAGGCTTAACCCACTGAGCCACCCAGGTGCCCCTAAGATGAGGTTTAGAAGTGACCTTAGGATGAAACCTATTCCCAGCCAGAGTTAGTGCCTGCTTCTGTGGTGCTCCCCTTGTACTGGTATGTGTTTTCATTGTAATATTTATCAGTAATTATTTATTTCACATCTCTCTCCCTCCACCTACAGTGTGAGGTACTGTAGATGGGCATACAGGTGCTATACAGCCTGGGACATAATAGAACCCTGACTGATATACTGTTCGATAAATGTTTGCTGAATGAGTGAATGAATTCTCACCTGTACAATTCTGAAAGTACAGCATGTTTAGTTTCAGCTTAACAAGAAACATGATGCTGCCAGACGCCTCTCCATTATTCCTCTCCTGTACTGGAACGAGGCCCTTAAGCGGCTCTTACTAGATGGAGGTAGTAGTAGTGTGAGATTAAATTCAGCACAACACTACAGGTAACAAGGGTGTAGATGTGGCTTTGAAGCAATGGCAAAGGGGGAAAGAACTGGGAAGGCAGCTGCCATCTGGACAGGCTGTGTATGTGACTGCTGTCTGCATCTCTACTTTGGCCCCGGCTAGAATGTGTGCTGGCAAAGAGCAAGGATCTTGTCCGTCTGGTTCAATGTCACAACCTCACCACCTGGAACTGTATCTGGCACAGAGCAGGAAGTTAATCAATAGCTGTTTGATGTTAAATAAATGAATGGGTGCAGCGTTAATGCTGAGAAGACTTCTGTATTTGCTTTGAAGTAGGTTTCAAGATGATAGTCTATGAAAAATAGTTTACAATATACAAAATTTCACTTAAGAATCATTTTGCTGATATCTATTCTTGCCAGGTATACTTACGTGTTACTTCTTTTTTTTTTTTTTTTAAATTACAAAGCAACCAGTGTCTGCCAAATAGAATGAAAGGTGGATCACAAAGAAGAATAAAAGAGAGCAATTACACAAATTAAGCACCACTTATTGAAACCAGTCCATTTGCAAAAGAGAACTGCAGAGAAGAGTTTCATTAGTTGTCTAAAAACAATAGCTGAATAAAAATATTTTTAGTGAATTGGAAAAAAAAGTGAATTCAACTGAACTTGAGGAAAGACTATATTAACTGAGTTAAAATAGTAGCTAAACCCACTTACTAAATTAAAAAGTAAAGCTATATTAACTTGGTGGGTTTTAAAATTAACTTGGGTACTCTCAATTAAGGCTTTCTCGGTATTTGGTCAGATTTCATTTGCCAACATGCCTATCTTCTGTTAATGCATATGTGCTGTCACAAATAAAAGCCCGTATTCTTAAGGGAAGTCTTGACATCTCCTTAAAAGTATATTTAATATGCTATGGAAATGGGGTGATCAGCGAAAAAAAGCAGGAGCATAGTTGGGTTGGAAGAGAAATAGAGATCAGAAGAAGGCAGGTGATGGGAATGCCCCAGACAACCAGCACTGCTGGGGCTGGGGCGCTTGAAAGGCTAATCCATCACCTTCAGCAAATACAGAGACCTCTTAGTAAGTGATTAGATTACAATGTACGAAGCGGGCCAGTCTTATCCATAGGGAATTACAAAGTAAGGATAAGAAACACATGGTCCCAGGCTCCCATGTATTTATAATCTAAATGGGGAAGAAGAAAAACTGTCAGGAGAACAGGACAGCTACACTTGCTCAAAGAGAAGTTAACAGTTTTCTATTATTAGAATCCTTGGAATTCAGAGAAGTTAACTTTTAAGCAGAAACTCCCGAAGCATCAGGATTTATATTATTAGGCTCTCCGTAAGTATTCTCTATTCTAAGACGGCAAAACCAGCTGCCAAGATCCACCAATGGTAAGAAGCAGGAAATACTGGAGGCGAAGTTAATAATAAACATTCTTGTAGGATTTGCTTCAAGTTTCATCTCTTTGGAAACTTTAGCCCATACACTAGGGACCACAGTGCTCTCCCTCAGCCCTGAACTTGCTGTGTTTCCACTTAGATAAATCAGTTGTCTTTACAGTAAATTACTACTTTGTTAAAGAGATTCCAAATTAATTGATCTTGGTGCCAATACCATCACGGATTCATGTCTTGGCTCCACCGCCTAGGAGAGATGATACTTATGAACATTACAGACACCATTTGTTTTGCACTCATGGGCCAAAGAATGTGCTAACGCACGAGCTATGCATAGTATTCTCAATATGGTATGCGCACAAAGCCACCTGGATGTGAAGGAGGTCGGGCTTTGACTCCCACCATCCTGTTGACCAGTTATCTTACTGGCTAGGAAGGTGATCCTTGTTTCCTCATCTCTCCAAATGCACCTCTCCCAAAGCTGCTTATGCTCCAGACAGAAGAGCGGGCTTTGTTCAAGAATATATGAGAAAGTTCATTTCACCAGCAGAGGGTCCAAAAACAAAACAAAACAAACTTTTTGCATGTAATTAAATCAACAGAGTAGACCAGAAGTTCTAAGAATGATGGATAAATTAGGCAGAGGGCAAGGCAGGCTAGATGGTGCTAATTTTATGTTTTTCCCCACTCTGCAGGTATCCTAATAACTTAGCATGTACCAGGCATCGGGGTGTAAAGGCACTGTCACCTGGAGGGCAGGCACAGGTCCCCAAGAACCACAACAGTCAAGGAGCAAGACAAAAGGCAAAGGCAGGAGACAAGATCCATACACCAAGCACTGGAGGTTTCTCTCTAGGTCTAGGAAGTCAAGTCAAGCATCCAGGAAAACTATGGCAGCTGAGTATAGCAAGGAAAGATGCCTCCCATCTTCCAGGGAGAGAATCAGCACCACACTTTACAACAATTTAGTTCACAGACACTACCTCAAAATGCACTAAAATGATGAAACTGTTAATCCTTGCTTTAAGTAGAAAACTGTGTAAGACAAAGTGAGACATCAAAGATTAGTCAAGCAATTAAGAAAAAGGGTACCTGAAGGTAAAGGAGATGAAGAACACTGAAGTTGTAATAACCTGGAAAAAGTTAACCAGATCAATGTAGTCACCAAAAAAAAAAAAAAAAAAAAAAATCACTTATTGCTCAATGAAATAAATTCACAAAATAGCTAATAGCACTGTTCTGCAAGAGAGGCCAAGAACAGGGTGAAAGGACAGCTATTGGTGAACAACAGTATGCGACATGCTTTTACTCTTCTCAAACATGTAGAGAAAAAACCAGAATGCAGTAGTGCTGGCAACACAGAATTTCTTTTGAGGTCAAGATTATGAAGGACTTCTTCGCTGTTACTTCTTTTTGTTGTTCTTTTTGTTATTTAAAAAAAAATGACGCTGCTGTGACAGAACTGCTGCTTGGAAATAAAAGCTCACGACACGAATGTAACACAACCACATAGCCAGACTACAAAGAGATTTTGTGTATTTCGGGGAAAGTCCTTCCATTATCTTTCATGGAGCTGTGATATTCATCAACTATGAACTTCCTGTGCTATAAAATCATATTAAACATAAAAACTCTACAGCCTTCACCAGAAGCCTCAAAGAATTTTAAATGTCTGTATAAGGCAGGAAGAGCAATTGAGCTGAACAGGGCTGAGCTGAAAAGGCGCTCTGGTGATGAGTCAGGGATATTCACAGAGAGTCCCAGATAGACAAAGTGTAAAGGTTCTTGTTATGTCAAGCAGGATTTAAAGAAACTTTTTAGCTGAGTTTGCCCTTGTTACACAAGAAAAGCTTTAAGGATGTTCTTGCATTGATTATTCTAGTCACTGTCTTCTACATTCAAATTTGTACTCCGCTTACACTTTAGAGCAGGAGATACACAATTTGTTTCATGAAAAATTTTCCATTATACTGCACAGTAAAATACACCTAACAGAAATGACAGCTTATGACCAATTAAAGTGCTAATTCAGGAGGTGACATGGCCTCAGAGAAGTAAATGAGAAATAGAATAGAATTTCTGTTTACAGGAGGTAAGTCTTTTAGGTGCTGTGACAATTACTATTTTGTTAAAGAGATTCCAAATTAATTGAAATTGGTGCCAATACCATCACAAATGTGGGGCCTCTGTTAATTTCCCCGGACTCTCCTTAAGAAACTATGAGCTAAAGTCAGTCAAATACAGGAACTCATACATTTTTTGGAAAAATGAACACTTAATATTCAGTAACATGAAATGCAATAATGACCACGGAAAATTGTAAAGGTAGTACCAGACTTAAGATTTTAAGTTCCAATACAGTAACTTTATCTCAATATACAAATTAAAAACTCCTGTTAGCATTTTATTATTTTATTTTTTAAAGATTTATTTAAGAGAGAGAGTGCACCAGGGGAGAGGCAGAAGGAGAGAGGGAGAGAGAGAGACTCTCTTTTTTTTTCCTTTAAGATTTTATTTATTTATTTGACAGAGAGAGACAGCAAGAGAGGGAACACAAGCAGGCGGAGAGGAAGAGGGAGAAGCAGGCTTCCCGTTGAGCAGGAAGCCGGATGTGGGACTTGATCGCAGGATCCTGGGATCAGGACCTGAGCCAAAGGCAGATGCCCAACGACTGAGCCACCCAGGTGCCCCGAAAGAGAGAGAATCTTAAGCAGACTCCCTTTTGAGCAAGGAGTCAGATGCTGGGCTCGATCTCAGGACCCCAAGACCATGACCTGAGCCAAAATCAAGAGTTGGATGCTTAACGGACTGAGCCACCCAGGCGCCCCTCCTTTTAGCATTTTAAACCTGACAAAATCCTTAGTTTTACACAGTGAGGTTAATAAATCAGGTTATTAAAGTGAATCCACTTCAAAGTCACCTCACTATGATTTCAAAGGTCTTAAAGACAACCAACCAGGCTATCAGCCTCTTCTAAGCAAAAGACTCATGCCCAAATCCACATTTATTTGTTTAGAGTTCACTGCAGCTCTCAGTAGGCTGTTCTCCATCCTATGTGTGTGCAGATAATATCAGGCAGATGATGGTTTCACCTTCTGAGAGCCTCAGAACTCTAGGAAGCAATTATGTCAAAGCAGCTATGAATGGAGAACTGAAAGCAAGATTTCAATTATCATTATGTGTTTAATGAAATTTTAACTATCTTTTTGAATAAGAAGTATAAAAAGGTATATAGTGAAAATGCACAGCATTTATTTTTAATTTTTATTTTGTTGCCAATCATGGCATCATTTCCAAGTGTTGACTTGGTTAACTTCCAGCTAGAATTTTAGATTTTGCTTACATCGAATTTCTTGTAATAATTTAAATTCAAGAAAGACATTTGTTTTTTTTTTATGATTGATAGAAATGTAGATGAAACATAAGGGAGAAACTAATGAATTTAAAGACATTTCTCATAAGGATATGTTCAAGGGCAGGTGCCATTCTGAAAGGAAGACAATGTATTAAAGAACCGATAGTCTTTCAGAGACAGTGTGGAAGAACAGGACATTAGGAGAAGAATGAAAGGGAAAGGGTCAGTGTGGAATTTTAGAAGATTTAGAAGAATAAAGAAATGAGGTTGAATACTGAAAAACAAGCAAACTGAGGATAAATACTGCATTTCTACAGAAGATGCATTGGGAGGCTCTAAGAGTCATGACACATGACTAGAATCAGGACTTAGTCTACAAAATACAAAGAGAGAAGCAGGAGAGAAATGAAAGTTTTTAATTCTCAAATACTGAAAAGCAATGAGCAATTTCTCTAAAACCATAGTACTTGATTTGCTGGATAAAACAATTTCTAATAATAATAACAATTATAGGAAATCCTTGCTCTGCACAATATAAAATGATTATAAAAATGACCATGCAAGTTGAGACCATGCAAAGTGATCAAGATAATCAATGGGAAAAGCTGTGGCAGTTTGATGACCTTTAAAGATTTTTTTTTGTCAAAACATCAAAAATCCTCCTACTCCCTACGAAAAATGAGTACGGGAATGAAGAAATGGTAAAACCAGTTATATTTAGTACACTGTAATTTAAAGCATTAGAAACATTATGAATTAAAATGCTTTATTTCTTTGTAAAAAACCTACGAAAATAGTTTGAATAGTGTTTGCCTTCCCTTCATATAACTTATGATACAGTTCAAGCAAATCTTTTTCTCCTTTGGCTAATTTTCATGCTCCTGTTTGGATGAGCTTCCAACATTTTATCCTCTGCACTTGCAATGTCATGAAATATCTCTTAGAGTTCATTTCATGTCAAGTGTTTCTTTGCTACCGTCACTTCCTCTGGGACGTCTTCATCTTTTTCGTCACAAGCACTTTACAATTTTACTTCCAGCATTCCATTTCTTTGCTGCACTTTCATCTTTGCTGGCCAAGTCTCTTTAGATCATTCATTTTTATAAAATCGAAGATAGTGCTGTCTGTGCATGAACTGGAGAACAGACATGCAGTGATCAGTCAGTGGATGATTTTGAAAGAAGTGATGTGATTGGCCACTGATCATGTGCATCTGTTGTTTACATAGAGATTTATACTTAATGCAATTATTCACAGTTAGTATGCTGTGGTAACTGAAATCTGAACCTTGTTTATCAGGGTATTGGCTGTTATTTAACTAAAGTATGGCAACTGAAATTTGGGTATTTGGGACCATACAAAATGAAGACTGCCTATATTTATTGACTCCTAACTATATGCCAGGACAATTTTAACAGTCTAATACGGATTATTTCACTTAATTCTGACCATACCCCAATGAGATGGTACTACTATTATCCCCATTTTATAGGCAGGGTGATTACAGGTATTCATCTGATCATATTATAGAATTAATTTTCCTACATATTCAGGAGAATATAAACTACCTATAGTCATGATAAAACCACAGTTTTTCCTTGTAAATGGTGACTTACTTAAAAGAGTTTGAAATGACAACTTGTTCATTTGAAACATGTATCTGAAGTGAAAAGTCAGGGTCTCATACCAGCATGGAAGGAAGGTAGGTAGTTTCAGAAGATGCACTAGCTCTTGATACCAGTCAATAAAGGAGGATGCCAGTGAACTAAGAGATACTCTTGGGTTCTGAAGGAGTTCACCATATGTCCTTAACTCTTCTCCCCACACTACCTATTTCAACGATCATCCTGTTTATGAATGAAGAGAATCTTTGCAGCAAACAGAAGACTTTTTGCTAGGAGATCATGAGCTCCTCAAGGGGCAAGAGTCACCTCTAGCAATCTTTATACTGTTAAGAGTGTAGACTAGTTCCTAGTACCTATTAAGTGCTCAATAAATCTTTGTGGAATTAAGGAACAAATATTTACAGTTAGTTTCTTGACTCAAAAGAACCAAGAATAACTCAAGTTTGTGGAAAGACATGAAATTAGGCTTTAATTTTAGGGGAAATAAATTAATTAAAATTATTAATTAACTATTTGGTACAAATAACTAAATTCGGGTTTTCTGAGATGTAAGTTTTATCACCTAGGCTGATTTTACATGCTTGACATTGTTTCTGAAGAAAAGCAAAACCAAGTAACTCTGAGAGACTGTTCTTTTATAACACCAGCGCTGCGGAAGTCTATACTACAAAGTTATGGAAGACTATACTTTTCACTATAAAATTCAAACCACATATCATCTAGTTCCACAAGTAGCTTTCCCACTATCTCCAACTAATTTTTCCCAAATATTGGTTATATTCAATCACTTGTATGTGTGGCCTTAAATCAATAATTTCTTTTTAAAAGCTTAATCACTTTCCCTCTGGAAACTAAGCAGGAAAGGTATGGCTACTTTGCCACAAAACTGAAATGGAAAGAAAACCCTAAATTTCTTTGAAGGCAATTTAGTAAAAGGAAATAAAAATGAAAATCTGAAATCACTCACATTGCTTTTTAAAAATACCTGAAACATTCGCTAAAAATAAAAAAAATCTCTAAGCCAATATTGATTTTAGATGTTTATTAGAAATTTTTAATTTAGGGTCTCTTACAAAAGTTTCATTTATAGAGATCATTGCTATGCAAAGCTTAAAATTGTGTTTCTGTTACTTTGCCCAAATTTTCAAAAAGTAACTTCTATAGTATCTTAGAAATTAAGAAATTGTGTAATACAACTGAATTCTGTCAAGGATTGTGCCATGAGATTATTCAAAATATCTATAAACTAGTTGGTATAAGATTTCTTTATTCAGTGGTATAACATATTGAATACCTGGGGTTAGATACACATGACTGAAGGGGATACTAACAAACAATATGGACAGAAATACCATACCAATTCTCAAGGAATATTTAGACATCACATATCAGTTAAATCAACTCTAATACCTAAAAATTGAACTCCACGACCAAACAAATTATATCTCAAAATTTATCATTTAATAAAACCATATTTATCATTAAGTAGAACTAAAAGGGACTATATTTTTAAAAATATGAGGAAACAAAAACTTTAAAAAATATTATCCCTGCTTTCCAAGCACTGATAACCAACTGAGAGCAACCTGGGGTTTCATTTTTAATTTAATTAAATTAATTAATTAATTAATTTACAACTTGGGATTTTATAAACCGAAAATATTTGGCCTGCTTATGGTACCTATTGTTCACTTTGAATTTTCATCTTGGTACCAAAGAATATTTTGTAGGTTCTGAATCACTTCTAGAAAGCAAGAGAGTTTTTCTGAAGGGTAATGTTTTCAGGGTAATTTTGCCAGCAGACAGACTTGTTATTGGTGACTTGATGTCCGTCTCTGACAAGACAGACATAGCAGGCAGGGGGGGTGCAGATGGAAGCAGACAGGGAAAGCATGGGTAAGAGCAGAGACCGTGTGGCTTGGGGGAGGCACATATCACACAGTGAAAGAGGAATGAAGGACAGTGGACTCAGGCAAACCACTCAGGTCAGGCAGGGGCAGGCAGAGAATGTGGGCTGGGGCAGATGTGATGCCACGGGCTGCCAGACGAGTCTCCAGGTGGGGGAGACTGAAGCCAGGGAGACACAGGAGATTAAAAACTGTAAGAAAAGAATCATACATAGAGACAAAACCAGATGAGAGGCAGAGAAGCAGAGGTCAATATACAGACACAGAGAGAACCATCAAGCGCAGTGACCCAGACCAAACTGACAGAGGGAAGGAGAAATAGAGGACAAGTGAAGCACAGACAGCCGTGGGAAGGGAGATCAATACTTAATATATAGTAAGAAGGATGAACATTTCTGTCTTAGGGACTGCTGGTCCCCGAATTACTTTTCCAACAATTAGGGACGTAACATTAAAAGCCATGAGACACTGCTATAGGGATAGTAAAAGTAATAACTCTTGCAAATTAATTCATAATGTATAATTTTCAAGTAAAAATGCAAATTCGTATTATTTGGTTATTTACCCCAAAGTACTCCAAAAATAATTATATATATTTTTTATCTTTAAAGGGAAGAGTTAGCTCAGTAAAAGGAGAGTTGCCACCTATACTGCCAAATTCTTCGAAGGATTTTTCACAAATTTGTTCAGAAAGCTGTAAAAAACATGGTGGCTATTTTTAATTTTTTTTTTTAAAGTGAGATTTCTGAAGTGAAATGAGTTATATTCACTGTGATTACTGGAAAACTGAAAGAATCAAAATCAGAGGAGAATACTGGATCTGATTAAGTATATATAAACAGGGCAAATATTGGTGAGGTACATAAATATATAGTTAAATAGACTATTTTAAATGACTCTTTAATCAGTTATTTCCCTGGAGTTCCTGATCCTAGCTAATTACAATGAATGATTCACTGAAAACACAAGAATTTCCGGTGGTCAACTTTTAGAATACACATCCCTTACATTAACTAATAATTATAAGGCAGCATAGAACAGTGATAGGGAAACTAATTGGTGAATAACAGCTACAAGGCCAATTTTACAGTAATGAACAAAAACTGCCTGAAAAGTGTTATTTAGTTAATGAAAGCATCACTTAAAGGATTAGAATACATAACCTTTGAATGGAAAAGAGGAATGCTGTAGTTCTTGAGCAGTCTATGTAGTGAAAAAGTGGTACAGTATCATATATGCTAATATGCCTTAAAGATCTGTTTACAAAGGCAAAGTATAGATTTTCAATTACCTAATTAATTTGAGCTGTGTCTAAAAACATATTAGACAACTCAGCTTGTCTACACACTCTGAATGACACCACATCTAGAAGCAATTACTGTTGATTTCTCATTGCTATCTTTAGAAGCAAATGATTATTCACTAACAAAGAAGAGATATAACTCCTCAGTGTCATTTCCTCAAGACATATTTTCAGCAATAAAGTGAAGTAAATATTTAGCAAATATTCACTAAGTTCAGTCAGTGTAAACAGTTAATCTACACTGGTTTAGCAAAGTAGAATTTGGGTTATGTTAGCAGGTTGTCTACAACTCAAATTCACATAGAAGCTACTAATTTTCCAATTTCTGTTCTGGTAAGGAAGTGGGACTCGAGAGGTACATGTTATCAACAGCCCTCTTCTACATCCAAACCAAGAGGAGATAATCTAAATATTGTAAGTTTTCAAGTTTAATTCTTTACCCCTAAGACAGGTTCTATGGTTCTCCGTTTTCCTTTTTTTTTTTTTTCCCTTCTTCTTTTTAACATTTAGGCTATTATCTTTCCAATTTTGAGGTGCCCAGATTTATATCAAGTGTTCTAGGTCAAGTGAAATATTAGAGAAAAGCCTGTCTCAAGGTGTGACAGGACAAGGAATAGTGAGATGGATACAAACTCTAGCAGGAAATAAATTGACAGGCACCATACCTCTAAACTACACAGATTTAGTGAATCTAGGTTCAGAGAGTTCCTTCACGGTAGGTGGCAAAATGAAGCTATGAGGAGGCAGGGCCTTCCATCCTGTGTGCCTGGTGCAAAGTGGTCATAGGTATGTCAAAATACTGATCCCTTCACCCTTCAGGTCAGCCAGGAGTGGGTCTGTCCCTTCACCTCTGGACATAAGCAACCTTGCCTGTGAACCCCAGGGCAGTATATGTAAGTTTTATTTTTCTTTCTGTGTAGCTCAAGGAAGAGTGGAATATCTTAATGATTTGCTTGTACGCATGCTTTATGGTTAACATAAATCTTGGAGTACTTGTAAAATGGATCTGACCATAAGGTGAGGCTTTCAAAGACCCAGAACAAGAGACTGCTGGAAGGGAATAAGGGCACGGCTTTCAGAGCTCAGTAGGTAGCCTGGAGTTGAGGAAAGATCTCTAAAGTCAGATGGGCAAGTACTGTCTTTATTAGTGGGAGGTGGTGGTAGGAGATCAGGACTAGAAAGGATGTTCCAGAAATGTCATCTTCTCAGTGAACCTCTCCATGGCCACCCTTCTAAAGTTGTATGGCCCTCCACATATTTCAGGTCTTCTCTTCCTGCTTTTCTATTTCTCCTACCAATTCCCACAATCATAAACTCTCCTTATTTACCGTATTTTTTATTTGTCTCCCTTTCTAGAACGTAAGTCCACAAAGGACATTTATCTGTTGTAATTCATTGCTACATCCCCAGCACCTGGCACAATGTCTGGTCCACGGTAAACACCTGTTGAATGAATGCACGCAGACTGGACGTACATACCCAGAGAGGCAAGTAAGGAGCACATTCCGAGGGGCTTGAAAGGATATGAGCCTTAGCAGTAGCACTTACCCAGACCTAGCCCCCGTTACAAAAACCTGGCAAAGAGCAGCCTGTTAGTCACGAGCTGGCCAAAGCAAGCTGTGTCCAGACTTTTAAGAAGTCAGAAGACAACAGTGCTCTGTAACGTTCTCTGTTGTCAAACACTTTTGTTTTGTTTTGCTTTCCTTTCACCATGGAGGAATGTTTCCTCATACATAGGCAAAAATTATATTAGCTATTTTTGAGGAGGAGCATGCCACAGAAGATCATTTCTAATTTCATCCTTACTGCTACCCCACGTCTCTTTTGGCCTTATTGCATCTATACTTTTATGTCTGACTTTATATTTTTCTTCCTACTATTAGTTTTCCTTCTGCTTTCTTCACTGTATTTTCTCTCTTTCTGTGTCTCTGGTTTCTGTGTAATATTTTGTGACCCTTATCAGAGTCACAGAACACAGGAAAACATGAAAAACTAAGTTATTTGTTGCTTAAAAATAGAGACAGGGAAATGGAAGGGGCAGTGTGTCGGCAAATACTTTTTCATTCCCATACGATTAAAATAATAGTTTAAAAATAAACGACAGCCTTAAATTCTGAAATGATTAGTAAGAATATACAGTACCACATGAGGTTTTTACAGTGTCTTTTTTCTGATGAACTCAAAATAGCCCTCCAGATACTACAAAAATGGTTCTATTAACATTTCTACAAGATAACTGAGGCAGACATTTGCTGTTACCATTTTATAATCAACACTCAAACAACAAAGAATGTGGGTTATACAATAAACATAGGTCCTGCTAACCTATTATATAATTCTTTGAATAACAATGTTTTTAATGGGCTGATTTTACTGGTAGAAAACACCATCAATAGACTGATGCAGGGCAAACAGTCACTTGACATGGATTCAAGGTCCCTCAAATACCCATCATTCACTGTATGTTAAGATGACTAAAAAGTCAGACTTTAAGTATAGGGTACAACACTGCCAATTCCTAAGTGTAGAGTTGTCAAGTATTACATCTGCTTTTAAAAATAAAAACGACACGACTGCCCTGATAATAATTATCAGTGGTATTTTATATAATTTAAAAATTTTACTGTACCTGCTTTAAAAAAAAATATATATATATATATACATATATATATATATGTATATATATATATATAAAACATTGAAAAAGTAAAACTATTAGGAGCAGCAGCAGATCTTTTTTAATAAAGTAAAACATATTTGTAATGAAGGAAAAATATGGTATTAAATGAGTATGTATTTTTACAGGCAATTTCACTGCTACGACCATGAGACTTCAGTCAAAAAACAAAAGCATATTATAACTTAAGAAAAACTTAGTAAATTAGAAAGCTGGGAAAAAAATATCTTCATTGAATTGAACACAGAGTCCGGATATCTATTACTAACTTCTGCTCAGAAAATTATAGGTGTTTCAAAGGCACTTCACCACGCTTTGGTTATTTCAATTTGAACTTCCTGCCATCACTTCCATGGCCATCACCTCAATTAGATACGTCATAGAACAGTTTCCTCCTCTCTTGCCCTTAACTGATTTCCCTCTTTAGCCTCCCTAATATTTCTGGTAATGTTTCCATAACCCCAGTTACTTTTCACTCCAGTTTGTTGTTTTCTCCCTTTGCCTTGGCTTCCATGTCCAATCTACTGGCTGTCAGGCAGTGCGAATTCTTCCCAAGCCCTATTTCTCTTCACTACCCTTTCCTCTTCATTCCTACTGCCAGGAGTCCAGCTCAAGCCATCCACCCCATATACTTGCTTCATCATCACAGCCTGCTGAGTCTGCTGTCTCCAGTTTCTTGCTCCTCTCTTTTATCCATTTATTAAATTAATCTTCAAAATCCCGTTTTGATCATGCCATATCCCTTATTCAACATTTTTAAAGAACTCTTTGTGAGAGATCATTGATTTTGATTGAAAAACTGTTGAGTTTTTATAAGTAGGTATGGAAAATGCTGGGGGTGCTGCCCCCAACCTTTTCTCATTTGATGCAACCTAACGATGACAGGTTCAAAGGGAAGAACATACTAGTGGTAGGTAGAGGTCCAAGAAACAGTTCTTTTTTTTTTTTTTTTTTTTTTTTTTTTTGTAAAAAAAGATAGTCATGATAAGCTACTCTTCACTGCTATGTCCCCAACTTCCAGAATAGTACCTGGGACATAATATAAGTAACCAATACATATATGAGAAATAAATGGATATATGATGGAGAGTGTATGTGAAAATCTCCTTCCGATTTAGGCCAAATTTGTTGGAATAAAAACACATAGGAAGGGGCGCCTGGGTGGCTCAGTGGGTTAAAGCCTCTGCCTTCGGCTCAAGTCATGATCCCAGGGTCCTGGGATCGAGCCCCGCATCGGGCTCTCTGCTCAGCAGGGAGCCTGCTTCCTCCTCTCTCTGCCTGCCTCTCTGCCTACTTGTGAGCTCTGTCTGTCCAATAAATAAATAAAATCTTAAAAAAAAAAAAAACACATAGGAAATAGAAGGGTGCAGGGAGTAGCAAATTCTGTCCTAAGAAAATTGGTCAGTGAAAAGCTGCAGAGTGAGAAAACTTAGTGATCAAATGATACAGTGAGCAAAATGTGATAAAGAAGAAACTTAGTATCTTGTCTCCGATACAATGTACAGCAAGTCTAATGAGGCAGTCAGGGAAGCAGGCTAGGAATGAATTGTCTTCGATGAACTTTTTAGTGCCTTTTTAGAAAGTTGCTTCAAAATCCTCAGGTATCAGGGCAAAGATGAACCTTATAAGACTTTAGCCTCAAAAAAGTTAAGGTTGTTTCTACTTAGGCTTCAGTAACTACCAGAGTTCACGTTTAAACTTGCTGTATTAATGATTTACTGCTATGGAATAAATAACCGGCAAGCTGGGCAGCTTTAAAAATACACATTTAGCGCTCACAGGTCCTCTGGGTTAGGAATCTGAGTGTGGTTTAACTGAGTGACTGGCTTATGGTCTCACCATCATCAAGGTGTTGGCTGGGGCTGCACTTATCTCAAGGTGGATCGGGGGGAAAAGATACTCTTCCAAGGTCATGCACAGGGCTGTAGACAGGCCTCAGGTACTCACTGACTCTTGGCCAGAGACACCAGTTCCTTGCCCCTGGGCCTCTGCACAGAGTACCTCACACAGAGATGGCTTCCATCAGAGAGAGCAAGTAAGAGGGTAAGAAAGAGCCTGAAGTCTGCCAACATTCACTGGTCCTACATGTTCCCCATTATCCTTACTTAAGTAGCAGGCTTCATAAAGCGGTCAAGTAACTTTCTGAAGACTCAGTTATGGTGCTATCTTAGGTGACAACACCCTGTGGGTCTGAGACAATGTACTCTAGGGTGTGGTATGTACCGTACATCAGCGTTTAATACATGTGATATTTCTCCCAGGTCTGGGAATGAAGGGATGGACATGTGACTGGCTTCTTCTCTTCTTCCTTACCCTCAGTGACCTACTAGCAAAGCTGTTTTCTCCCATTCCTATGATTTTAGGCTCTGTTGATCTAAAAGTCTTCATTCCATAGGGAGGAATGCTTCTATTAAGTGACACAACAATGATTCTATTGAATTAAAAGCTCAGACTGTCATCTTGCCACTTTGGGCTCCTTATACCACTGAATTAACAAGGAGTGGAAGAGTGTTACTATATTGGGGGAGTGACTGATCTTGATAACTAAGGGATAATTGAGTTGCTACTAGACAATGGGGATAAAGAGGAGTGTGTCTGCAATGCAGGAAGTCATCAAGGACACCTGTTAGTACTTCCTGTGATTAATGTCAATAGAAAACTACAACCATCTAACTCAGGGAGGATAGCTTCATTCCTCCAGCTGCTTCAGGAATGAAGGTATGGGTCAGCCCACCAGGCAAGAACTATGATCAGTTGAGGTACTTGTTAAGAACAAAGGGAATAAAGAATTAGGGTAGTTATAAATACCAATTATAACCACATGGCCACTTATAAAAATGAGCAATGTAATAGCTATAGGTATTTCTTTCTTATTTTGATTTGAATATATGTATTAAATTATTTTAGTTTTCCTCTCCTCTTTTATTTATCATCTCATGTAAGATGTATCAACAGTAACTAGCCTTATCTCTCAGTATTTAAATTATAGGATACAAAAGGTGAGAAGAATGGACATCAGCCAAGAACAATACAGGGGTTTTGTAACTTTTTAAAAATTGTTTACAGATTTTCCTTATTTATGTATGAAAGACAGAGAGAGGGAAGGAGGCAGAGGCAGAGGGAGAAGCAGGCTCACCCTGGAGCAAGGAGCCCGAAGCAGGACTCGACCCCAAGCTCTGGGGATCATGAGCTGAGCTGAAAGCAGATGCTTAACTGACTGAGCCACTGAGGCTCACTCTGTATCCTTTTCTTAGGAAAGGGTTAGTGTGTTTTCATCTCTACATGGGATAGTTGTATCACTGACTTCACTGCCTGACTTCATAAATGTCTTCGTAGACTGAGTCTGGTTTAAGGAGATGTATGTAACTGCCAGGTTGACAAGGGGGGAATTGTAGAGGCTCTGTAATGTGTCAGGTTGGCTAGGTTGAACTATATTTCCCAGAATTCTTTTTCAAACCATGTGTTTCTGATCAGGATGTTACATAAAGGGAATTTCTGTGGGACACTTGGAGGGCTAAATTAAAGCAGTAGCCATTTCTAGCTCACGCATGTTGTTGTTTATCTGCTAGCTCACCTGGGGGCACGAGGCAGTAGCCAGGACTGCACCGGTCCTGCCTTCCCCGAATTCCTCTTCAGCATCGCTGACTCCTGGGCCAGGTGTGTATGTGGTTAGCTCTGTGACAAAGGACACTGGCTTCTATAGGACAACCAAGGACAACCACCAAGGACAGAGGCAAAAAGAATGGACATGAGTTTAAGTCCATCTTCACGGGCTCTAGTTCATGGTCATGGGGTCTAATTCATTCATCCGTCTCCCCCTAACAAACATCTGCTTGGTAGTTCCAAGCTCCAGCACAGAAGGCAAAGTCGACATTCTTACAGAGCCTGCTTTACCAGCTCCAGTCAAATCCCAGGTCAAATCCTTTTAACAAATCCTTTACTATATATAGCCGATCCTCTTACTTAGAGAGTCCCTATTTGTGAATTCACCTAGTGACTAAAATTTATTCGTAAACCCTAAAATCAATACTCAGGCTGCTTTTTATGGTCATTTACAGACATGCACATGTGCAGAGTGGTGAACAGTCGGAGTTGCCTAGCATGCATTCCTAAGGACAAATAAGGCCAAGCTTTACCTTCTTGTTTTAGTTTTCACACTGCAAACAAATGTCCTTTTTGCAGACTATTTAGTGCCATGTTTTTCACATTTTTGTGGGTTTTTTTTTTTTATATCACTATTTGAAGTGGCCCCCAAGTAGAGTGCTGAAGTTTTGTCTAGTGTACCTAAGCACAAAGCACTAGTGTTCCTGAGAAGACTGTGATGTGTCTTACGGAGAAAATAAACGTATTAGACAAGCTTCATTCAGGCATGAGTTAGTGCTGTTGGCTGTGAGTTCAATGTTAGTGAATCAACAATATCTATTAAATAAGGTGTCTTTAATAGAGACATTCAATCCATAAAGCAAGGTTATATATTGGTTGGTTGATGAAAACGTTGTGATCAGAAGCTTGTAGGAACCTAACCCTGTACTCACTAATTCAGCATTCTCAGTGATTTTATAGAGCATAACTACTGCTAATAAAAATAACCAATTATTTAATACACATATATTATATATGCATATGTAATGTATTATATATATTATAATATATACATATATAATACATACTCATACATACACACATATGTGTGTATATATATTTATAAATTTAAATATATTTATATATATTTTTAGAGTAGCATATATGTTTCTTAACCAAAAGACCTGAAAAGTTTAGCTATAATGATAGTGAAGCTGAGTTCAAGTTTAGGTATTAGTGATAATGAAACATAGTTACAGTAATTGTTCTTTACCTAATATTTGAACTATTCTCCAAATCATTTCCTTCAAATATGCAGACATGTCTACAACTCTAAAGGCTTAGTGATCAACTACCTCCTATGATTTTTCTTTTTTTTTCCCCAAAGGTTTTATTTGTTTATTTAACAGAGAGAGAGATCACAAGTAGACAGAGAGGCAGGCAGAGAGAAGCGGGGGAAGCAGGCTCTCTGCTGAGCAGAGAGCCCAATGTGGGGCTCGATCCCAGGACCCTGAGATCATGACCTGAACTGAAGGCAGAGGCTTAACCCACTGAGCCACCCAGGAGCCCCCCTCCTATGATTTTTGTATGGAGTAGTTCATTCTCAAAACTTCTGCTCATTCTCTGACATCTCTGGGTAAAGCAAGCCATTTCTGTTTCTGCTCATTCTCTGACATCTCTGGGTAAAGCAAGCCCATTTCTGTTCTGCAGCCATAACCAGATACCACTGCTCATTCTGTGTTTACTATCCAAACTGGCTGGGAATTGTGAAAGCCAAAATCAGAAAGCAGCCAAAAATGTCACTCCTCTTCTCTAGAGATCAGAGACTGAAGTACAAACTCTGTAGGCTGGAAAGCCATTCCATCCTTTAACTGTCTTCCTAAGCCCACTTGCTTCCTGAGGTACTCCCCACTCCCCCTTTCAAGAGGCAGGCCCATCTTGCCTTTGTTTCCTATGAACACTTTCAGATCCATTCCAGCCCTTATTCCTTACATTGCTCTGTTTCTTTTGCCTAAAATGCCAATCCTGCACATCTTTCTAGAATCCACATCCTACCAAATGCACAAGGTCCAGCCAAAATCTTTTGCGTGAAAAAATTTTTTAAAGACTCTAGGCCACACCAATCTCATCTCTCTGAACTCATAGCCTTGACTGCCTGTTGTATCCTTGAGTTGGTATTCAATGCGAGACAAATTTTCAGAGATCCTGCTTAGCTACCTAGTCCTTGTCTTAATCGACTTTTTATTTATGTACATCTTGTCTCCCAAAGCTTTAGCAGCAACTGTCTATATTACTCTCAAATTGCTTCACCTATTCATCTTCACTGAATGTGTTAGTTACTATTTTCAGTCACTCAACAAATTTCTGGTAGCAGATCAGACCCATGCCGTATGTTACCAATAATTCATTCAAAGATTCAAGGCAGAACAACATGCTTAATTCACAAAATAGAATTCCACATTTCATTACCATATTTTTTTACCCTAAAAAAACCCCATACATCTCTCATCAAACACATACCTGCTGAGACTCGGGGACAATCAGGCAGCATGGACTCCACTGATGTGTCTAATGGTTCTGAGCTAGAGACCCAATTACAACAATTCTGCAATGCAAGAGAGACAATTTTCTGTTGAAACATTTTTAAACCAAGATAAACTTTTTAGGCTGTAGAGATTAATTTATCCTATATAATCGACACTAGAAGTATATCCAATTTATTTTCCATGCACTGTAAAAGATTTTCTTATATAAACAGTATTATTCATGACCACTGTGGCTGTGGAAAAAAGTTTATCTTTGACAATTCAGCAAATTATCTGTGCTGAAATTAGGAAGACACGTAACCTCCTATGAACCATGATATGTTTCTAAGAAAAGGCTAAGATTATAATTAAGGGAAACAGAAAAGGACATCAATTTTTAACTTTAAGATGGAAATAAATATTAATTTGATCATGTGAAAGAATAGTTTTATTTTTAAACTACAGTCTTTGTCTCAGTAATACTAGAAGAAATAAATTTTGCAGTTACTCCTTAAATATACTTTCTTTCCTTTTTTACTTCAACCTTGTTCAATGAAGGCTATATCAAGTAGTTCAAAAGAAACACAACCTAGTGAATTGTAGCTGTGTGTTTCAGGACACAAAGCCTTCAATATTAAAATCAATCTTTAGGATAATGATGACTTACCACTCAGACAAATGAAATAAAAATAATTTATATCCTTTCCATACATTTTAAGTCTGTATTTAAAGGCTGGCTTAAAAAATGTGATTAACCTCATATGGCTTTTTAAAAATTTCTAACACACACACACACACACACACACACACACACACACACACTGCATTTCTAGACAGATTTTATTTTAAAAGAAATCATCCTATCAATCATGTTGGAAAAATCGCTGATTGCTATTCTGGTAAACAAGCATGTATTGTGTATTTTTAGATGCTTGCTGCCCTGGTTGTGCACCATGGAATCCGTCCTCACTGTGGAAAGATCCTTGACTGGTAGATCAAGTGTCTTATTGTATTTCCTTAATTCATTCTGTCTGGAAGAAGATGTCAGCTGTGTTGCAGTGAGGAGAGAATTTCAAAGGCCCCAGTCCCCACCAATAAAGGCCGAGGAATGGCTTTTGAATAGATTTGTCAAGGCATCCCTACTGTTCTGGGACCAGGGAGAGCAGGAATAACATAAAGGAAGGGTTGCTGTATGAGATTAGAAAGTGAAGTTCACAAAGCATGGCAGATTTTTGTAAGAAACAGTAGATCAATGAAACTATTGAACTGTGTGGAAAAAAAAAAAAACCATGAAAACAAACACAACATCTAGTAATGTTCTTAAATGCTTTCTTTCTTTTTACATTTAAAATGGATAAAATATTAGTATTCTTATGTATTACAAAAGCTTGATGGTTTAAAGTGAATATGTATTCTATAACTTGCACTCCCAATCTTAATTAGCAGTTGAATGCAAAAATTATACAATGTGAGAGAGCAGAAATTATAAAAGAAATATGATTTCAGAGATATTTCATACATTTGAAGTAAGTAAAATTAATATTACTATTGATAGAATACCACATCACAGAGTTCTAGATAATGCAGAAGATTAGCACACAATTAGCCAGCTTTTATATACAATGTGACACTTGCTTGTAAGAAATAAGTATTCTCCAAAGCAGTGTCAAGATATGTAAATGGATGATTTGTTTTATCATTCATCACAGACCCTAATAAATTCAAAAATCATGACTTCTATAGGTACTAAAAATAGGCTCCCAATGATACAGGGAGATAGTGTCAATGAAGAATGACTTTCTCTTTTTCTCTCTTTCTCTTAAACAATTCAGTCTTTTCAATGACAGCAATTAGCACTACCGACAGACAGGCAGCGATTAGGTATATATTTTAATTATTATTCATCCTAGTAGTACCTCCAAATCTGATGAAAGTCGGCTATTACCCAGGTGATATGTCAGTCTTAATACTGCTCACCTACACCTCCCATATGTAAAACTACGTCTTATAGGATATTTCTAGTATTAATAAAAATGATGGTACGTTACAATATGTTGGCGATTAATCATTTTCTAGCTCGTTATCACTGACTTTAAAAAGCTGAATAAAATGGATTTTATCCAGGTCACCTTTAACTCAAACATTTAAAGCAAAAGACAGGTTAACACTTATGATTCTGAAATTTCATTTTTTATCCAGGCAGATGTTTAGGCTTTGATTTCCCATAAAAATAGGATAGAAATAAACACCCTTTAAGCTGAATATGGCCAAAAGTTCTCTGGAATGACAAAGTGCCTGTGCAGGATTGTAAAGGATCGATATAATAAGTTTGATGAGTGTCATGTACATGTGTGTACATGTATATGTAACATTTTCATCCCCCTGGAAAAATATATAGAGAAAAGGGCAGAGCAAGATAAAAATGTGCCACATGACAGAGTATAACAAAATAAAATAACATAAATGTGCTGAGAAATACATGTAAAGAAAGAAATATGAGAAAGACGTACAGCCCTTACCCAAGAATTTAATCTGAAATTAATCTGAAATTCCACTGCATCAAATCCAACTTCCTATTCTGATGCATTTCTCTAGTTTAAAAACCACATCTCTCTGTTTTTCTAATATTTATTCTATCCCTCTTCTCAGTGACTCCATCTGCCTCGATCCCAGTTCTTCAGCTGAGATGAACACTAGCATAGTGTCCAGGAAGGCAACAGAGGCAGCTGATGAGGCAGTTGACCTACCTAAAGTCAAACCATGCTGGAGTGTGTCCCAAACCCCTGGAGATCTTATTCTCAGATGCCCTGAGCGGACAGCAAGGCATGCAGTCCTAGATCAAGAGAGTGTGTCTGAGCCTCAGATGTAGCCCCGTCTCATCCCAGCCACAAGCAGAGAGAAAGAAGCCCTTGGCCAGAGCCAAGAATTTGGGATGGATAATGGAATTAAAGTTTCTCTGGGTATGAGGGGGAAATATGTGCTACATAGTGTTTCTTAGAGTTATGTGTTCTCAATTAAAGGTCTTTTAATTCTGAAATTACAAACTTAAACAGTTTTTTTGTGGTTGTAAATTGTCTTCCTTGTGAAACCCAAAATGCTGGGAACTATTAACATAGACTAGAAGTGCCTGTAGGCCATAGTCCTGAGTGGCCCTCTTTGACCTTTGAACCAAGGCTGGACGATGTTTCAGTGCAGATATGAAATGGATTAAAATTTTTAATAAGAAGATTAAAACTCAGTGTACTACGTTTAGAGAGAAAAATACATAGTAGGTATCCTATACAAGGTACTTTGAGACATATTTGCTGTCCTGGTTGAATTTTGGTTCTTACTCATTTTTATTTCATTTGTCTGAGATCCACCAACGCCGTAGAGATAGAGCTTCAAAATGGAAGGCATCGTGTCCTCAGACAAGAGCTACTACGATTTACTGGGTTGTATTTCGGGGACTGCCACTCTGAACTCATGATGCTGGGTAAGGGTTCACGACAGTTATGCAGAACCATAAATCTGGCTTGGTTGGAGACTTTCAGAGGCCAGGTATATGTCAGGAAATGACATTTACCCAATCAGCCTTTTTTTAAACTATGTACTTAAGGTGTACAACATGATGATTTGATACACATATACATCATGAAATGATTAATGCTGTCAAGCTAATTATTTCCTCACATAGTTACTGTTTGTGTGTGTGTGTGTGTGTGTGTGTGTGTGTGTGTGTGTGCTGTGATAGAACCAGCAAACTATTCTCTTGGCCAATTTACAATATTCAATTCAGTACTGAATATGGTCATCATGCCATACATCTACACTTAAGCATCCTTCATAAATGCAACTTTGTACTCTTTGACCAACATCTCCCTATTTACCCCACTGGTAATCACTATTCTATTCTCTATGTATTCAACCTTTTTGGATTCCATATGTAATCATGTGATCATGTGGTATTTTTCATTCTGTGTCTGGTTTTTTATTTCACCTAGCATAACGTCCTGCATGTCCACCCTTATCCACTTTACAGTCCTGGAGCTGGAGGAAGGACGGGTCTCTTAGGATCTGCCTTAGGCTATTTTGTACCTTTCCTCATGAGTCATGGTGAAGTATGTATCCTTGGTCTTTTGCTTGGGAGTAGTTTTCACTCAGAGTAATTGCCAAAAGTAGCCCTCTCTGACTGACTTTCTTTCTTTCTTCCTTCCTTTCTTTTCTTTTTTTTTTTTTTTTAAAGAGATTGTTCTTTTAATACTATATAATATAAGAATATAGTACTTAATCTTCTGTTTGCTAATTGCTGACATTTTAAAAAGTATATCAGCTTTTTATAGTAGATGAGTAGTTAACATCGATACCTTGATCACATTAACTTAAATATGCTTACAGAACAAAAAGGAGTTTTACAAATTTGCAGTATAATAAGAATGACTGAGCAATTTGAACCCTGTCTGACTTCCAAGTTTAAAGTGGTGTTTGGTCAAATATTGGAGCTAATCATTAAGAGGCCCCAAACACTGAGGCTTCATCTGCAGCCAGACTACTACTTTTATGGACAACACTACAGTTTAGCTAAATTGTTTTTCTTGACATATTTGCAAAATATCTCAGATTTTGAGCTGATTCTAATTAAAGCCAGAGTAGGCGGTGGTCGGAAGTGGGATGCTGAGGGACACAAGTTACCCTTCCACAACCCCCTCCCAACACTCCTGCTCAAGACAATAGTTCTTTCTATTTGCTGAACCCAGGACTGTTTGTTCTTCTTTATTTCAAGGGGTCTTGCAGAGTGGACAAAGACTAAAAATGGGGAAAGAAAAGGGGACAAAGTTTTATCCTAAGTGCTGGAAACAAACACTAGATTTTAATCTTGCCAAAACACACTAAATTCTCTACGAGGGGGTCACACATTTTGGGGAGTTCCTACAAGGATATCTGGCATAGGCTCCCATAGTCTCCCTTTCTCTTCTTGTTTTAGAGAGGCTCTCTGAGCGGGGATCATTTCAAAGCTCTATCAGTGATGATCTACTAATTTTTTTTTTAAAGATTTTTATTTATTTATTTAACAGACAGAGATCACAAGTAGGCAGAGAGGCAGGCAGAGAGAGAGGGAGGAAGCAGGCTCCCTGCCGAGCAGAGAGCCTGATGCGGGGCTCAATCCCAGGACCCTGAGACCATGACCTGAGTCGAAGGCAGAGGCTTTAACCCACTGAGCCACCCAGGCAGCCCGATCTACTAATTTTTATCTCTGGGATACCACAGTGTTTTTTATAACAATGCATTTTATTTTTTTATGAAGCGCCATTTGCTTTTCAAGGGATTTTCTTCTTGATTGTCACCTCTGATTCTCATAATAGTTCACAAAGTAGATGGAATAGGAATTATTATCTCTAACTCACAATTAAGAAACAGGCTCAGAATGATGGAGTGGCTTTCCCAAGACAATAAGCCTCAGTGTAGGGTACCTGGGATATGTTAGCTGTCAGTTACTCCTTTACCCAGTGAATGACTAAGCTAGAATCGTTATCAAAACCCAGTTCTTCCTACTCTTTGGTCTGAATTACTACCCTTTGGTAAGATATTTTGAAAATGGAATATGTAAATCATCCATAAGACAAAAGAATACAATCAATATATTTTATGTTACTTGGGGGGCAAGAAGGTAACAACAATGAGAGCTATGATTTATTGAATTTCCTTACAATGCCCGTGTCCATGCAGTTTCCTCTTTTTTTGAGAAGATCTTATTTATTTATTTGACAGAGAGAGAGACAGTGAGAGAGGGAATACAAGCAGGGAATACAAGAGGGAGAAGCAGGCTTCTTGATGAGCAGGGACCCTGATGCAGGGCTCAATCCAGGACCCTGGGATCATGACCTGAGCTGAAGCCAGATGCTTAATGACTGAGCCACCCGGATACCCCCATGCTGTTTCTTTTCATATGTTATTTCCCAACCATATCTGCAAGGTAAGTATTAGATTTCATAGATGAAAAAAATGAATCTCAAAGAGATTAAACAATGTACCCAAGATTACAGAGTTAGGTAAGTGATTGAGTTGGGGGTCTGAATTTTGGTATGTCATAATAAAAAACTCTTCATGCTGTTTCATGCCTCAGGCATAACTGAGGGAATAAAAGAACTATTCAAGAAGTAGGTAGTCTATAAAATTATATAATATTAAAAAGATTTATAAAACCTATACTTGCAAAGAAATTAATGAGAGCTTTCATTGAATTAAGAGGAATTCAATTATTGTCTATTTCAGTTAATGGAAAAAAATGCACAAATTAATATATTCTGATTTTTGAAGGTGGCATTAGTCCAGTTTTAGTTACAAAGAGTAAAGAAGCAAATCTACTACAGAGAACAAACTGATGGTTACCAGAGGGAGGCGGGTGGCGGGAATGGGGTAAACAGGTGATGGGGATTAAGGAGGGCACTTGTCATGATGAGCAGAAGATGATGTATGGAAATGCTGAATCACTCTATGGTACACCTGAAACTAATATAACACTGTATGTTAACTAACTGGAATTTGAGATACAAATTTTTATAAAAGAAATAAACCTAAATAAATTTTGCTATATTTGCCACCTGGAATGAAACATGAAGAATTCCCAATTCAAACATGATGAACCGGGGTATTCCTAGTTTGGGCAAATAGTAAATTTCATATTGGTTATATGTGGGGAAAAGGTGCATTTATTCAACCTTACTACTTTACATAATGCTGGGAGCTGTTTACATATCCACTTGGACAGATAAATACCATGAAAAATGTATAGGTAGGAAATATGCAAAATTTCTCTTAAAAAAAAAAAATAGGCCCTTGGAAAAGACCACTGAGGATGTAGATAAACTGTGAAAGGAAAACTATGCAAAGCAACGTGGTCAGAAAACACCAGGATGTTAGAACAGATTAAAAGCCCACCTTTATTATCTATTTATAATACTATGAGGACTAGAGTAAATACATTCTAGACTTTTGCATGATGAATGTACCTTTTCTAATGGATAATAACGACAGTGAAAACAGACTGGTAATATTATGATTATTCCATTATGGGATTATACAGCTTAGTCCTTCAAAACTTTATTCAAAACTCTTTCCAAACATTAACTCTTTGGTCCTTAGAGTGCACTGTAAGGGCTGGTTAGAAGTTACCCACCATACCTATGGTGAGAGGCCAGCTGGATAAATATCTGGGTATTCTATCAAGAGAGAGTGGGAGAAAATCAGGAAGGTCAACTAGTTCTCATTTATAGAAATATATGATCTGACCAAACAACTGATAAAGCACGGTGTAGATGATGTCAATTATTTATAATATCGGAAAGGTAAATAAAAATAAAAAAGAAGTTTCAGCTGTACATCTACAACCAAAGCAAAAGCAATAATGGGTTGAAAGTTAAAAAAAAATGGGAGCATGTTCAGTAAGTCACGATCATTTTCAGGCTCACCAGCCCTTAGGGCAAAAAGAAGCTTAGCCTAAGGCTGGACTATGACCAGCTCTTGGGTTTCTTGGAGCCCTAGGTTCAGTCTGACGAAACACTGTTCCAGCTTTTTACTTCTCCCGCTACTGGTGGTAGTGAGCCAACCCATTTTTTTTTTTTTTTTTAAGATTTTATTTATTTATTTGACAGACAGAGATCACAAGTAGGCAGAGAGGCAGGCAGAGAGAGAGGAGGAAGCAGGCTCCCTGCTGAGCAGAGAACCCGATGCGGGGCTGCATCCCAGGACCCTGGGATCATGACCTGAGCCGAAGGCAGAGGCTTTACCCACTGAGCCACCCAGGTGCCCCTGAGCCAACCCATTTAAGAGTGGCACATACTGATCACCTTTCAAGGAAAGGATGAGAACCAATGGTACCTTATGCTTCTTTCTTGTCAGTGGGCAGCACCCATGCTAAATGGCTGGTGGAAAAATTAAAACTCAGGGAATAATATCTCCTAACAGATCATGACCTTCTTCCAGTGAAGTTGCTACCATATACTGCACGCATAGACAACATTCTACAGAATGCCCAAAGAGGGAGAAGGGCTTTACGAAACACGTTTGTTCTTCAGAAGGGTTTTCTATTAGTATTTCAACCATGTCTACTTTTTCTCTTCTCGCTAAATGTTCTGCCTCTAGAAAGGGAGTCTTGGGGGGGGGAGATGATATAAACTGGTGGGGGTGCAAGATATAAAGGCTCACACTCATTCATCTGGTCACTGTAAAAAATCTCATCTCACCTCTCTCATCCATTCTCGAATCGTTTTGCCCGCTTCTTGATGCCACACGTTGTGAACAGAGTCTGTAAGCGCCACTGCGGTTACCTTACTTTTTACGTCTGCTTCTCGTTGAATCATCTGTTTTCAAAAAGGAAAAAAAATATTAATAAATAATAAAATAAATAAGTAAAAAATAATAGAATAATAAAGTATGGGTTGTAATTTTTTTTTTCTTACTGGGTGCAGCCTGCTTACTCATAGATAATAATACATTCAAACCGAAAAAAACAACATGCATCTCTTGTTCCAGGTTACTCTTATCTACACCAAATGCATGCCCTGTTCCTGTCCAGAGATGTGAAAAGACCTAATATTTTCTTTTAAAAAGATAATATCACTTAAGTCTCAGAACTGCGCAGCTCTATTATTTTCCATGTGGTTTGACAATTCAAGGATTAAAGGGATCACAAGGGAAAAAAGGAGGAATCCCTGAGGGTTTCTTTCACAACCTTCTTCCACCCCTTCCTATTTCAGTGCTTCAGGGAAGTTAGTACCCGGGGCTCACTGTTAGCTACTTCGGACTAACTTCTACTTCTTTTCAGTAGATGGCATGTCAGTAATGAAAGGTATCTTGCTTTGACTCCTTCGATTTAACTAATGTGCTCTTCAACATGGCCTTGTAATTCCTTGGTGTTTTAAATGCCCACAAAGATCTTTCTCTTCAAAGCCTATCAAGATCATTTTGCTTTCTAATATATTTCTTTATGTTGACAAACTACAGTATTACACTCTAACTTCTTTCTTTAGAATGCTGTTTCTCTAAATTCAATGGTTCTAAAATTTAAAAGAGGACATGTGGCCTGAAGAAACTGAAGAATTTATCAGTGGGTCTGCAAGATAAAGAAAAGTGAAAAATAATAGTTCCATATCAAAAGGATCATAAAAGGTTTTAATCTGCTAAGACGAGGGACTTTAATTTGACACAAGTAAATGAAAGCTTAATAAAAAATATACTGAAAATACAGTACGTAGTAGCCTTAAATTTCATAGCCATGTCCTCATTGTTTCTCTGCATCAAATGTCTTTTCTCCCTCTAGAAAAGAGCAATTTCTCTATCATTTGCTATTAATTTCTCTGAATTGTCTATCAAAAGTATATTACTGCATTTTAAGAAAGTGAGAATCCTGAGTGGTGATGATAGCTCACACAGTGAACATTGAAAGCCAGGCTTCTGATACCAAATGAAGCCTGTTGGCATTCTGAATGAAAAATGTTTCTCTTTCTTGTAAATTTCTTCAAACCCTGCATATGCACATCCCCTCTCACTGAACACCACCTAATGGGAATCTAATTCACTGTTAATGCTGCTTCAGCAGAATTTCCACACCTTAAATATTTGGGCCTTTTGTTTTCCGCTTATAAAATGTGGAAATCTTAAAATCAATGTTGCTTATCAGCATCATAATATTACTGCAAAAATTCACCTTGCAATATCAATAATACTTTTAAAAGCACAAAATAATACTCTAATTCAATACCTCACATTCATTATTAAGTAGTTTGCTACCTTCTCCTAGATATTATTTTAAAAATAGATTGTCATCCATAAAAAAGAATGAGACTGTGCCATTTGAGATGACACGGGTGGACCTAGAAGGTATTATGGTAAGTGAAATAAGTAAATAAGTCAGACTGAGAGAGCCAAATACCAAATGAATCCACTCAAAAATGGAATCTAAAAAAAAAAAAAAATGAATAAACAAAAAGCAGAATCAGAACAGAGGGGAGGGATATAAAAACTGAGGGGAGGGAGTGGGGGGTTGGGCAAAATGGGTGAAGGGGAGAGAGAGCTACAGGCCTCCAGTTATGGAATGAGTAAGTTATGGGAATAAAAAGCACAGCATAAGGAATACAGTCAATGATATTGTAATAGTGATGTAATGGGACAGATGGCAGCTACACTTGTGGTGAGCATAGCATAATGTATAAACTTGTCAAATCACTAAGTTGTACACCTGAAACTAATGTAACACTGTGTCAACAGTACTCAAATTAAAATAATAAAAAAACTAAAGCTACCTCAAAGAAAAGATTGTCATGGATCATGTTGGCACTAGAATATAAAAACTTAAACCAACATTTGATAATAAAACTCAAAATTCCAAAATAGTACTACACCTGGCTCATGAAGAACCTATACGTCCTTACTCTCATTTTCTAACAGTAACACTTTTAGAGATCTAGAGCGATTGTTGCTAAAGTTACAAAATAAGAGCATGCTCTTCTGGTATTCTGTGAATATGTCTGCATTTTTAAATATTTGCCCTGGATTTTGTTGTGGTTGTTGTGAACATATGCTGACTTATGTAAGCTGGTTGTATCTGAAGATAGAGTATCGAGAGCCATTTGTGAAATGACATCAAATTAAGACTCGAATAGGCTAAGGATGTACTGCAAAAGCAGAAAATCTGAGAATTAAAATTCTACAAAGTTGGAAAAATACACAGTTGTTAGATGGACTATAAGAGAAAAAAAACCTTTGGTCTGTTTTTCCATCTGGCTGACATTTCATGCAGCGGATGTGATGCTGTGCAACTTTTCTTCACATCACATCCAATCATGTCATAATCCAACATGATATTCCCTACACTGTTTTAATCCTTTACGGTTTAAAAATCACTTTCATATTATATTATTAGAAGTGGAGAATGGTCAAATTTGAGAGAATCTCAATAAAAAGCTGTCTACAAATGAATCCTGTACAAAGAATTTCAAATATTTGGGGTGCCTGGGTAGTGTAGTCCACTAAGTGTCTGACTTTTGGTTTCAGCTCAGGTCATGATCTCAGGGTCCTGGGATCGGGCCCTGTGTCCAGCTCCACACTCAGCACGGAGTCTGCTTGAGATTTTCTCTCCCATTCCTTCTGCCTCTCCTGCTCTTGTGCTTTCCCTCTCTCTAAATTAAATAAATATATAAATAAATAAATCTTTTAAAAAATAATTTCATATGTTTGGTGTTTAGGATTGGTATAACTATAAATTGGTAAAAATCTCAACAGTTTGGTTTTTCAGACTATTCCAGCTTTGCTGCTACATACTTGCAGTTTCCATTTCTGCCCAGAGCCTCTGCTTTTTGTATTTGTTAGCTTGGCTCAGAGCCCTTCCCTCTCTTACTGCCTCCCCTGAGAGTGAGCACTGATGAAGAATACTGGGGAAAAGGGATACCTGGGGGGCTCAGTCAGTTAAGTGCCTGCCTTCGCCTCAGGTCAGAATCCCAGGGTCCTGGGATGGAGCCCCGCATCAGGCTCCTTGCTCAGTGGGGAGTCTGATTCTCCTCTCCCTTTGTCCCTTCCCCTGCTTATATGCACTCTCTCTCACTCAAATAAATAAACCAAATCTTAAAGAGAATGTTGGGGAACGCAATGGTGGGTAGACTGAATGCAGAAACAAAGACTGTTTAAGAGACAGATGCTAGATGGAATACAGAATGGGTGGAGGTGCAGCTGGGCAGGAAAACTTCTATATATTATTCTATAATAGTCTTTAAGAGAAGGCTATGATAATCTGGAAAACAGAAATCTGGAAGGGAGGAGACCATTTCACTAAAGTCTACCGAAGTCTCCTAAGTCTACTAGACGTCAATCTAAGGTGAAGATGTGGTTTTTACTAGGATCCATGGATATGAACCCCTTTGAAATTCCTTGCAAAATCCATCCGCAGATGATAGGAATATTTTTCTGGAAGAGGACCCTTAGCTTTCATTAGATTCTTAAAGGAATTTTAGTGACTAAAAATAGTAAGACCCATGATTTCCATGTCTCCATGTATTCTTGAGTGAACTTATGGAGTACTGCCAAGTAAAGTCTTCAAACAATTAAGATCAGTTTTACACCTATACCAATCTTTCAAAAATAAAAAATGACCTTCCATTTTTTGTTATAATGTCTTCAATATGGTATCAGTATTTGAATAAAAGTGACAAAAAAACTGATATCCCAGACATCAACTTCTGAAAGTTTTATGGCTTGGTAAGTTATACCTGATAAAATTATAATTAAAATATTTTTTGTTTTCACCTGTGTGTATAACATTTACATCTGAGTAGCACCTCACAAATTTCAAAATGAATACATCATCATTCTTATTTTGTTCTGAAATAATATTAAAATGTATGTAAAACTTGTATTATTTTTCCCATCTGTGGAGGAGGAAACTGGTTGAGGCTGAGAAACTGGTTAAGGGCCACACAACTCTGAATTGTCCATACCTTTGCAGTCCTGTGTTCTTCCATATGTGTCACATGGGGTCCATTTTTCAGTAATATATCATACTACTTTTACATAAATGAACTCATTTGATTAATTCCCTTTTCTTTATAGTATTTCAGAGAGAGACATACCGAGATAGGGAACACAAGCAGAGGGAGTGGGAGTGGGAGAAGCAGGAGTCTTGCTGAGTAGAGAGCCCGATGCAGGCCTAGATCTCAGGACTCTGGGATCATGACCTGAGCCCAAGGCAGTCGATTAACAACTGAGCCATCCAGGCACCACAGATTTTATTTATTTATTTCAGAGAGTATGAGAGAGAGGGCATGAGTAGGGGGAGAGGCAGAGGGAGAAGCAGACTCCCTGCCAAGCGGGGAGCCCGATGGAGGGCTCCATCCCAGGACTCTGGGATCATAACCTTACTGGGAGGCAGATGCTTAAATGGCTGAGCTACCCAGGTGCCCCTGATTTGGACATTTAAAAAAATATTTAAAAAATCCAAATCCATATCGGTAAGGAGTGTTGGAATTATAAAAACCATGCCAAGATAGAAATCAGTCATGTGCAAAACCAGACTATCAATAGCATTTAAGAATTATTATTACAGTTCTAAAATAAAATGATGTCTAGGATAAGAGGGCAAGCTACATATTTCCATAAATCATATTGATGATTTGAGAATTAATACAAAGTATGTGCTGCTGTCACCTGATATTATTGTTTCCCCTTCTTAGTGCGATCTATCTCTTCACAGTCCTCTCACCTTAGCATCTACACAATTAATCTGCTCATTCCTTCTGTGCACTGCATATTACCAGTCTGACAAAAGTTTCACTAACCCAATAAATATGAAGTACTCTGAACAGATTAAAAACATATACCATCTGTATGCAGGCTCATCTTACTATTAAACTTTTTTTTAAAAAGATTTTATTTATTACTTATATGACAGTCAGAGATCACAAGTAGGCAGAGAGGCAGGCAGAGAGAGAGGAAGGGAAGCAGGCTCCCTGCTGAGCAGAGAGCCCAATGCGGGGCTCGATCCCAGGACCCTGGGATCCTGACCTGAGCCGAAGGCAGAGGCTTTAACCCACTGAGCCATCCAGGCACCCCGACTATTAAACTTTTTGGTGGGAGTTGAAGTTGAGAGGAAAAAAATCTCCTAGTATTATTTGTTTTCTTCCAGAGTAACATTTTAAACATAAGTAACTGTAACAAAATAAGAGAGCTCCTCAGAGCCCAAGAGTATTTGGTGAGATGAAGGGCAGGGCACCAGAGAGATGGTATGGGAAGGCCAGAGTCAGCAGCATCCACCTGTGCTTCCCTCCAGGTGCACTACTGGCCAGCCCTTCCTGCTACTTTCTCTTCCCTGAAATTCCACAGACCGTTTCTGTCCACCCAACTTGCCTCGCCATGCTCTCTTGCAAGGCCTTCAAATGGAGCACCTGCCTACTATCTTCACAGAAGTATCTGGCCAAATCCAAATGCCTCATGTCCCCCTAGAAGTTTCTTAATTCCCTTTCTGTACCTACTTCAGTCCTTTCTTTTTTTTGAAGATTTTATTTACTTATTTGAGAGAATGAGAGTGAGAGAGAGAGAGAGAGAGAGAGATAAAGAGAGGAGGAGGAGTTAGAGGAGAGGGAGAAGCAGAATCCATGCTGAGCGTAGCGGAGCCCGATGCAAGGCTTGATCCCAGGACCCTGAGATCATGACCTGAGCCGAAATCAAGAATAGGATGCTTAACCGACTGAGCCAACCAGGTGCCCCTATTTCATTTCTTCTGCAAGTCTACCGTGAGCTACTTTTAGGAAAGGAAAACACAAAGACTTACTTCCACGAAATTAAGTTAAAAATTTGCTGTCCACTTGTCTTAGCTTAGAAGATAAGCTTCCGAAGGCAGAGAGATAGTGATGTTAAGAGGATGCTCTTCTATGAGCCTTTGGAGGTAGTTTCATATCTCTAGTGGAGGGTCTCAGGTTTTGGAAATTATGAATCCAACCCAATCCGAAGTTCAATACTTTCAACCTAAAGAAGTGAACCCTGCATTGGGTTTGTCTTCACACTAACCTAAAAGAAGCCAATAATTTCATTTTCCCATATTTTTGGCTCAGCAGCTATAGGATTCAGAATAAATTGTCTTACATTTTAAAGTCCAAGGGACCCTCCTGAAAGAAGGCAGTGTGGGTTGGGGCAAGGTTTGTATATATGTGCATACAGGCCCGTATCTTTATTAGCAAGTATGTTTTAAACATGTTTTTGAGGGAAATGTTTTAATGTCTTTCATCAGCAAAAGTCATTACCTTCCTTCAAAATTCTGACATGTGTTACACATATGCACTCTGAGGGTTAGAGCATGTGAATCACTTGTACAGGAAAGAATATTCTGAAAGAAAATCAAATAATGCATGTTTCCATCAGATTAGGATCTGACACTACTGTACATATATAAATCTGAGGATCATTACTACTGCATGAGCATGAATGAATCATCAGTCTGGCTAATAGCACGGTTGAGGTTTGAGATGTCTTTAAAAATGTGTGTGTGTATGTGTGTGTGTCTATAAATAGATTAGCTCCCTCTAGAGTTCCTAGAGTTAAGATTTCAGATTAAGTCATTTCAAAGGTTTGAAAAGTATGAAAAGGTGGTACTTTTTCATATTTTTGTCATGCAGATTATACTTACACTCAGTGCTTCTACTTGGGTATACTGTTTATGTAGTTTGACAAACGATGCCCCTTTACCATAAACCTCTCCCATCACTTTACATCTGTGCCTGTACATCTCCTGGCTCATGGCACACTGCCCTGTGTGCTATCAGGCCCACTGGGTTGAAAGTGTACACTGGGCCAAGATGACTAATCAGCCGACACTGGGTTTGGCAGAGTCTTTCCTGTTAATGTCTTCTTGAAGCTTCTTTTGTACATGTCAATCCCAATAGTGCGCTATTCACAGAACAAATACCACTTTTGCCGCAATATTAAAACCTTGGTCCTGTCACCCAAGGCTCTTGAAGCACCTCCAGTGATTACTATGAAATACACACACTTCAGTAGATGAAATATGAGGATGAAACTGCCCAGCAGGAAATCCAGACAAGTATGACATTCAGCTCTCACATGCTACTCGCAATTCACATTTCTAATCTGCATTCACTTCTCTCTCTCTCTCTCCATTATTATCATTATTATTATTTGGAAGTAGAAACTTTCAAGTAAGCAGTCTTCATAAGGAATGCAGTGGTTAGGTTCCAGGACTTTGGAATCAGATTCTCTGGGTTCAAATCCCTGTTCTGCCACTCCCGATAATGATACTTTGAGTGGATTACGTCAACTTTTCTGGGTCTCAATTTCATCATAGGTTAAGAGGGAGATGATAAATACAGTTAAATCACTGACATATTGTGAGTTGAACTGAATATAAAGTGACTAGTGGAGGACTTGGTGCATAGTACACAATTATAATAGATGATACCATAAAAGCACACAATGCAAACTACTCCATATTTGTAAACTTGTGCATTCCCCTTTCTCAGTGTAGAAGGTAACAGAAGCTTACCTTAGAATACATGAAAAAAAAAAAAGAATACATTTAATGACAAATACTTTTTTTAAAAAAAGACACAGGTCCATAAAGGAGAAAAAGAAAGAGGTAATTATTATGTTTGTTTAAAATCTTATAATCAGAATACTAGACCTGTAATAGCACTCTGCACTTAAAAATTAAAACAGAATTGTTGAAGCCATACTGTGGCAGCTCTAGTTTCCTGCCATCAGTGAACCCTTTCAGAATTACATGGGCCAGCAACAAAGCATGAAGCCATGGTTTAGCAGTGCCAAGCTGGCACAGAGTCCCCTCACCACTTTGTTTCCTATGTAGAAGGAGTATAGCAGACTTCATTTTAAAAAAGATAATCACAGAGATATAAAATATGTACAGAGGAAAGAACTATAGCATTGTAGTTTAAAGCATGCATAAGCTTTGGAGTTCCATGTCCTTAAGTTTTAATTTTTGGTTATCATTGTAAGAATACAAAAATGGGAATAATAGTAGTACTCGCCTCGTAAGATCGCTGAAGGATAACAGACATAAAGCATGTGAGCAATCAATATTGTCAGCTACTATCATTATTACCTTGACACTCATTTTTAATTTCTGAAATCTGTTCTTCTTTCAAATATGGCATCTATGTACTCTTCAGTGACATCCACATTTGCACAGTTCACAAAGCAGTTACGTGTCAGACAATTACTGCATCCCCTCCTCCACCTCTTCAATTACACAAAGTGATTTGGGCTCGCTTAAATGTTTGTAAAGAAAATAATTAGGTACATATAGGATGATTATACATTCTAGTTAGTCCAGGACACTCCTGGTTTATAACTATGAACCTGGCATAATCATTAATAGTGTCTTTTTCCGCTGTTAAAAGTGTTCTGGTTTGGATGGAAATTATATGGTCATTGTTTATGTAAGTATAACAGAAGTTAAATGTTACTCTACTGAATGGGTAAATCTTACAAAGTTTCAATGCTTAATAATTTAAGCATATACCCAAAAGCTCTAGAGCTGTCACTATAAAAATAGCCATGTAGGAAAACACGTAAGAAATCCTTCCAGAAGTTCCTAAGTTCAAAATTTAAGGGCAAGCCTGAGCACTGTGCTGAGCCCCTCACAGATGGACACGCAGCTTCACACCCTGGGTAGATAAACATGGCCAGCTGGAGCCCCACTGTAGCAACAGGATAAGACAACATTCTCTTTTCCTGTGCTTTGAAGCCCCAGCTTCAATTCTTACAACCTTTGTCTAATTTCAGGAAGGAAAAGGCTCTCCACAGGCAAGAACCCCAAGGGATAGGGTATGTAAACTGAAACTTCTTGGGTCACATGTATTTATGAAGATAAGTCTCCAGCCACCAGTTAGGGAATGGCAAGTTATGATTTAGTATTGCAGGCGGCCAGGAGAGAGCAGTAATAACTTCCTTTTCCTTTCCTGCCTGGACTATGCTGCCACGTGCAGGCTCCTTCAGCGACAAAAAAAGCATAGGCAAGGAAGATTTTAAAGAAAAAGAAAGAAAGAAAAAAACAAATATTAAGCGACTGACAATCCGGGAACTGGAAGAGAAGACCAGTGCTTTACAAAAACATACAATGAGAGAATAAAGGCAACAGTCTGAAAAACGTCATCAATCAAGAAAATAGCATGTTAATTACAAGGGAAAAAATAAAAGAGGTCATATATTAAGAAAACAGTGTAAGGATTCATCAAGGTGACTTATTTGATTAAAATGTTTTATTATGTAATGTTATCAGGCTGATCACAAGCAGGCAAGATATTCTAAAACACAGTTATAAAAATTACAATGAACATATAGGAAGTGGATATATTGTAAACATGTAGATAAGAACTAAACACTGCCAGTCCAAAAAACTAAGGCAGGCTTACAAAGGAGATGTTTAACGGGGGACTATACAGAGTCTTAGATGGAAAAATGAGAAAACTTAGTAAAGCCTATGTATATTATATACCCAGAGATGTTTCTGATGCAAGTAAGTCATAGGCATGTTCACAACACTTAGTTTAAAAATCACTTATGAGCCCTGATCAATTGGTAAGTGCTAGAAATACTACCATATATACAGAATTTGTCAATCATTGAACAGTTTAAAAACTTGCGGCAAAAGATTTCATCAGGTCAGGCAGAGGCAAGGAGTGGGCATCCACTTGGGAAAGTGTTAATACCCTTAAGTTTTAAAGCATACCATTTTATTTTGGTCTGGGAAAAAGAAAGGTAAAGAGATAAGATTTCCTGCCCCAAAGATATATAGTAGATAACCAGAGTATTGGAGATTGTGTTAATTAACAAATTTTTCTTAAAAGGCTTCACATTAGTTAGGTGTGAAGTGATGGATATGTTGCCTGACCTGGCTGTGGTGAATATTACACAATGTATACAGATATCGAGGTTATCAGGTTGTATACCTTAAATATATACAATTTTCAGTCATCAATTATACCTCCTGAGACCTGGAAAAAAAGAAATCTTTGCTCTGAACTTCCACATAGATGTCTGCTGTATTTGAAATTTTACTAAAGTTTTCAGTTATGTTATACCTTTCATAATATTTTCGTTAAAAATTCAGGTTTTCGTAAAAAAAAAAAAGGTTCCAATTGCCTATCCGTTTTCAATATATTTTGAAAACTGTATACCCTGTTACCTAGCACTAGCAGGGAAAGTGATATTCTAATTTACCAACTGTTTTAGGTAAAGCACTATTACTACAAAGTTGAGGAAAACAAAATTTCTGACCTTTGGAAAGAATTCACAATTTAGGATGGAAGGCACGTTCAGATCAGTTCTTAGAGCCCTTTAATATTCCGAGTACTTACAGACAGATGATTTCATTACACGGAACAATTTCTTTTTAAGTAGTTGAGGGATTATGTACCTGTTTTTTAGATGAGGAAATTGCTGTTTAGAGAAAGTAAGTGACTTGCCCATATTCACAGAGTTATTAAGTGGCACTGCTAGATCTTTTAACTCCAAATCCCATGTTCTTACATCATGGCTATCTGTATATAACACTTTACGTATTCACTTTGGAAATACTTGTTACACTGGTAATGCTTTGTTCACAGTCTTTCTTTCCCACTGAGATGTAGTCTCCATGAGGGCAAGATCACATTTGCCAGGTCAGTAACACATCACCACTGCAATGACTGACGTATCATAGGTACTCAGAAACTACACGTGGAATGAACAGAGTTGCTATCTACAGAAATGGACTAAATCGGATAAAGTGATGGCCGAGTTAGAGTGATGTCTGGGTTGATGTATTTAGAAGTAGACCATATCGTAGATTGGGTTCCTGAGGAAAAAAATTTAGCATACAGGATGTTCACAAAGGAGTGTTCTTACGATCAACATCTGAGGAAGGTGGCAGGGACATCGGGTGAGGGTGGGTGGGAAACAGAGCAGGAATGGGCAGAGAGAGAGAAGTCAGATTAAGATGGAGGTCTAATGACAATCTTGTACAACTCCAGGGAAGCTCTGGACCTAGAATGACCTTTCAGAGTCTTTCCAAGCTGGGCCCAGATGGATTGGCCTTTAATCTCCCATACTGTTCTATCTTTGAATATGGGCCCCACAAAAGCCAAGGCAATCCTCGAAGGGGTTGACAGCTGAAAGCTGTCTGCTGAAAGCACTCCCAAGAATTGGGGCAACACATCCTTTTCTGAAGGAACAACCGGGAAGTGTATCACAATATCCACCACAGGCCATAACTGAAATTGTCCATTCAAATCTAAATTGTCCTAGGGGCACCTGGGTGGCTCAGTCAGTTAAACATCTATCTGCCTTTGGCTCAGGTCATGATTTCATGGTCCTGGGATGGAGCCCCACATTTGGTTCCCTGCTCAGTGGGGAGTCCACTTCTCTCTCTCCCTCGGTGTTCTTTCTCTCAAATAAATAAAATCTTTTAAAAAAAAATCTAAATCGTCCTTCCAATCTGCCTGGCACTTTACTGTACTCAAGATTGCATTATGTGTACTCAAGATTGCATTATGATTTAACTCACTAAGATCTCTGAGATCAAGTACATTTCTCTTGGATTTTTGATCTCTCATAATCTAATACCATATTATCTATCTCGTCAAATTTTGCATTATCCCCCCAACTAAAGATTATAAGGGAAAAATATGAAGACACACTGACTATTAAAAAGCATAAAGACATAAAAATCACAAAATTATCTTACAAATCCATTGGGAATGATTTGATTTCCTGGATTTCAAATGAAATATATATGTCAGATAAAGCAAGGTGTCCTTGTGGTTTCAAACTGAATGCAGAATAATTCCAAGCTTTAAATAAAGTATGCAACAGTCACTTAATATCTGCCACGATCAACTCAAACCTGGTGGTATTGGTAGGGGAAAAGGAAGGGTGAGCATCAACAGAGAGGTTTCACTGTAAAAGCAGTTGGGTTGGCTTTTCAAATCTCAGCCTTTATGATATAAAGAAGATAACGACTGAGTTGTATGAACTTGGGGACTGAATAAAAACAATTGAGATTTTGATTCTTTCCAGATCTTAGTTACTCTGAGTCCTGAGGTGGTTCTGAGTCTTTTGCTTCTAGAAATGGAGGTTAATATTCATTTGATCATATTTCTCCAAATGCAGGGCTCAGGTTTATGCAAAGATGTGTGGCATTAATTGAAGGGGGGACTCTTACTTTTAGATTCCAACGTAGGCATTGACCCGGTGATACAGGAAAGCAAGACCACTTAAATATTCTTAAAACAGGATGTGTTAATCAATTGTGGGTTATTAGAGTTACCAAACATTGGGAAGAGGCTAATACCCATTTTTAAGGGAAAAGTGGCATCATTATAATAAGTATAAGTCACAGACTTCCTCCATTGTTTGAAAATATTTGAACAAGAATCTCCAGATGGCTCTTCTACCTGGGAGCTTATGCTAAGTACTTGGAGCTTGTGTGCCTGCTTAAACATTCAAGTGAATACTGTTGCTGGAAGAAATTTCTATTTCTTATGAGGGCTGTTTAAATGCACTCTACTGACCAACAAAGAGAGGACAATCCTTTAAGTTGGGATTTTAAAATATGATTCTGATTATATGTTGGAGTCATTTTTCTTATGAAAGCCCATCTCACATTTCTGAAGTGATAAAGTAAGTAAGTCTGTTCGAATAGTTTGAAATAAATTCATCTGAGATAGGACTTTCTAGGATTGTATTTATTGCACAAAACCATATAAACATTAAGTGGAAGAAAAGATGGGGTTGGAACGAAAGTAGCTATTTATCTCTATGTATATGGCTATATCTTCATTTCACAGATAGAGCACATACACATATACCATATGCAGTAAAAGAGCACTTCTGAGTTCATATACTAGTGAACTGTAAACAACAGTTGCTATATACCAAGTGTCCTCTATCAATATCCACTGTAATGGAAAACGCTGGAGTAGCACTTCAGATCACTAACAGGAAGAGGAGAACCCTGAAACCTATCATTTAGACATCTGATGACAGCTCTGATGCAAGATGGCAGTGAAAAATTTATACCGAGGAAGGCCTGATGTGTGAATGAAGGAGAATTATTCTCTGGGCTATTTTTTTTTTAAATTCCATTTTCCTTCATGTGTCTGTTCACCAGCACTTCTTTGGGGGAGATTCCACTCGTTGAGGCAGTGATTTAGGGTCTATATTTCACTATCATTAAATACTGCCTCTGTTCCATGAGTATGAAATAACCCAAACTGCAAGAAATCTAAAGTAAATATACTCGGCGCAGTGCATGATGTTTAATAAGCATCAGTATTTATTATAGTAGGAGGCAGAATTTTTGTTGCATCACACCTTTTGTTAAGTAGCCAGTTTAGCCAGTATGAAATCCTATAAAATGGCAAAGATGTAAAAAGGAGTCAGGAGTTCACTAATTTAGAAATTCAATTATATGTCACTGTTTCATATCAGGGTAATTACTTCATTTGAATTTTTGAATTTTTAGAGTAGTGCATGAAAGGTGACAGACTGACAGCACTACAGACTGAAATTCTTACACTAGTTTCCTGAATGTGAATAATATAAAAGAAAATGTACAAAACAGAATTACACATAGGTTTCATATAATGAGATTATAAATGAAATAGACATGGTGCAGAAATGGGTGAACGAGAGAGGTGCTTTCAGAAAAACTTTATTGAAGAGATAAGGCGAAAGGGAAGGGGTCAGTTGGTACTTTCTACGCTGTCCTCCTAGACATATATGTATGAGAGAACAGAGGTCAAATATCAACAAAACAACAATGTGTCTGAAGGGAGGCCTATGAATGACATTCAAGAGAAGTTAAAAGAAGAAATCTTCAGTGAAAAAGAAACAGTGACTCCTTGTAGCGAAGGTTATCATAATCAGGAGTGTAACAAGACAGGGGAAAAAAGATACTGCCACAGACAGAGCACAAAAGAAGACAATGCATAGGCATGAGGAACAAATGTTGAATTTCCATAGTTCTGATCCTAAGCCCCTTTCACAAGAACCCAACCTGCCATTCCTCACTGTGGGTGTCATGATGAAATCTACCATACTACTTTCTGTCACTAAGTTGTCAGCTTCCCTAAGTCTGTCTCTTCCTACGTAACCACCAGAACGTACTATGATCTGTTAGTCATTTTCCTTCTCACACAGAAAAAGACAATAACTCATTGCTGAATTTTCCAGTACTTGAATCAAATGTTTCTAGTTGTTAATTTGATATTGATACCACTTTTCAATGGCCTGTGGGAGTGGATGAGTTAGACCCTAATGCCTTAAGACATACATTCGAATAGTCACAAATACATTGCAGTTATAGCTCTTATGGTGTTTTACAGAAAAGAATGACTACATCACAGTTTACAGAAACCAGTAAATATTAATTAATGCTGATATGGCTCTACCTATAATATTGAAGAGAAGAATGGAAAGTTGTTAGGGACATCAGAAATTACCTAGTCCAGTTCCTTTCTGTACAGATGAGAAAAAAATGAAAAGACTTACATGCAGCCCCTAGTTCCAAAAGACATGGGATTGCCCTAGCTGTAACCCCAAATTCCACAAATGATAATGCTTCTCCTTTATTCTATGCCACTCCACACTGCCTAAAGGCATGATTGCCATGAGGTCCTTGGTGATTTGTCCTAGTGCTATGTCTCCTTGTAATACTATAGGCTCCACGGTGACATACTCTTATGCAAGTTTTGGGGGTGATAGGCCATCACGGTAGTTTGTACACATAAACTGTTTTAATTCTGTGGACTAAGTGGCTGTTGTTTTGTTCTTTTTCTGGTCAATATGGTAGGTAAAGTCAGTCAAACTGGTTTCTTCATGTAGATACTGCCTTACTATGGAAATGAATGTGAAAACATTCATCTTTGTCAGAAATTATGTCAAATTATTCAAATTTATTGGTGAATCACAGCAAACATCCCAGCTGATGAACATCTCAGTCATATGTTTTTTAGAGAACACTTATGGTTCTGAAAAGATAACATTACCATGAGCTTTCCCATTCTGAAGCAAAGATGTTTGGAGAGAAGATGGGGTCTGTTATTCAAGATAGTAATTTGTTTTAATCATAAAAAAATTCCAAATATGTCCAGCACTGTGAGTATCGAAATGTACCCCTTCTGATAGTGTTGCTATTGTTTCTCTTTCTTCTTGTTCCCCTCTTTCAAGACCTTTAGGAAGCCACCTCTAAGACCTTTTTGTCGGTTTCCATCTTTTACATAGACATACTGCGGCCTTCACATTAACACTGCTTCTCTGACTTGAGGTAATAAATGATTAGCTACAGCACAGTGGTGTGATGTTCATGTTATTCTTTGCTGTACTACACTCAGCTACTGTCTCAAAAATTAATGCAAGTATATCAGGATCTGAAATTAACTTTTTATAGCCAAAAGCAATGTCATGCTAGGAGGAGAAAAACCTATTATAAATGGGCTGGCATCTGATTGCTTGTAGATGGTGAGTACTAGGAAAATAACATTTCAAATTATAAAATTGTGAATGTAACAAAACCTGCCCCATACTAACTAATCAGTGTTTTGTTTACGAACTGGTAAGGTCTAAATAGGGGGTGTCTATTTTTAGTAAGTGACAAATCTATTACTGAAGATGAGAGATGAGGCTAAATTAGCTAATGCTTTTATGTTATGTTACACAGGAATAATAAGAAAAATACTTGTAAGAAAACTAACAGATAATATTTCTCTATGAACTGTATATTAACCTTGAAAGTTTTCTTCCCCCAAGAAATCTCACCAAACTAGTCACTCACTGTATTTAAAAGCATACCTTGTTCAGTAAACATCAAGAAATCACTTGGAAAATTAGAAAAGGAAAAAAATCAACCATGATAATGCACATATCAATTTCTTGGAGAAAAATTTTAAGTAATTTCTCGTTATAATACCCATGTAGTAGAACCCAATATGGAGTCCCACAAAACAAAGGTATTTTATAAATTTTGTTTAAAACTGCCCATCAGTTTATGCTCCGGTACTTTACTGGTGTTTAGATCAAGCTTCTCTATACTAGCAATATTTTTGTCCCTTTTTGGTCTGGATGTAAAATGTATGCCATCAAAAGTTTAAAATCTGTAAAAATACTTAATTTCTAATTACTCAGTTAAAAATCAGTATCTTTAGCAAATAAAACCAGGGCATGATCTAACTGAATGTTTTCTAGTATATAATGTATGGTGGCTACAACTATAAAGAAGAATATAAAAATTTTACCAGTTCTCCCACAGATCTGATTAATTAGGAGAATAGAAAAAAATTAGTTGTCTTTATTTTATAGACCACTGATTACTTTCCACTTTTGGATAGGGGGGCAGCAGGAGGAAGGATGGGGGAGAGTTTTATTTTAAAAATAGAACAAACTCACTAATGTCCTTAGAGGTTACAGGTAGTTCCTTAGTGTGAACATGAGTATTTAGGCTTAGAATAGACATTAAGATTCTAAAGAATGAACAGAATAAACCTTTAAATTTTTAAGAAGATAAAATGATCATTGCTAACTGAAAAAATTTAGTTTTGTGTTGTCATTTGTGTTGTGTTGTCATCTGATTATCAACTAGTAGCCATGGTTCTAATCTATAAATACAGTTATGAAAAGTCATGAATCCACTTTTCTTTACTCATTTTTAAGTGATCAGCTAAATTACAGGATTAAATACAGTCTTTAAAATACTTTAGAAGAACTACAGGTCAATTTTGAACTAAGTACGTGCTTAAAAATTACAAATAAGACCAGTGAAATTCTATAAGCAAAAAAGGTACGAATTATTGCTATTTGTGCTCTTCATTCTTATGCTTTGCTTATCTTTCTCTTGACCTTTATCCAAATGAATCACACTAACTCTTGAATGCTTTCTCTCACTTGATTTCTAAAGCTGTTCATCACACTTGCTGGCTAGAAGCACAGCTGGCAAGGGATCTAAACCTCATCACTGGGCAAACTTGCCCTTCTGGTTTTGCCAAGAATGACATTTCCAATGGGGAAAAAAAAGTTACTGTTTGGGGCACTGGATACTGTATTTGTTTGTGAGAATCAATAGCTCCACCCCCTTTGTTAGCGCTACATATAGGCATTAGAAATAAAACCAAAATAACAAAGAATTAAATAGCCTAGAGTTCTCTAAATTCAATTGTTAATTAAAGTAGGAGCACAGAAATCAGCTGAGTATTTTTACTCATTTCCTGAAGAAAGATGCAACTGAGGATAAGCAGTGCCCCCTAGTGTCAATAATTACAGACACTAAAAGCTAAAGGAAACTTGCTAATGTTGACTGAACTAAAATTATTAAAAATATATGCAGTAATAAATTATAAATCCATTGTTATTCAAATTTGAAATTTTACATGTATATAAAATTGTGCCACCTAATCATTTATTTAATACTGATTTGCTCAGGAATGCATACTCACATGAACACACACACACATACACACACACACACACACACACACTGTACACAGACTGACATGGCCAAGATATCCTTAATGTTCCAGGCAGCTCAGAAAAAATATTCCACCCAGCACAGCAGGCCATGCATGAAGCGGGTGTCAGCAAGCCCAGCAGAATCAGTCACTGTGAAGACGTCTAATAGGAACTGCTGAATACACAATACAGGCAGCATGGCCTGAATGGCTAAAGCGGAATGGCCAGAATGGAGTCCGAAAACCCATCCGAAACTATAATTAAACCTGTAATGAGTGTTTAAACATTTTTTCTCTTTTTTGCTGGTACGCGAAGATTAGCATATTTAGCCTATATTAAAGACTGATTTTAAAAACGGTCTAATTTTTACGGTGCATGTTCTGAATACTGGATCCTAAAATTTGAAATACAAATAGATAAAATCTACATTTGTCTTTAGAAGAAAATGCAACACACAAAATTAAAATATAAAAAAAATTACACATACTGTATGGAACTGAACTGAGTAATAATCTTTCTCAATACAATCTATGAGAAAACTTAGAAGTTATTTTTAAAGAGCAATGAGATATCTACAGAATGATATAGATGACAAGAAAGGTAAACTTAGCTTCTCCTTCAATAAAATACTGTCTAGGTTACTAGTTTATTAATAGAAATTTTTGATATAGAACCCATAAATGAAAGCAAACAAACAAAAACAATGTAAAAGAAAACACCCATACAAATAAAAATGATAAATAAAAAGGACAGAAAAAGCCAGAGGACTAGGTATATATGACGACGAAATTACTAATGAAAAACAAATTAATAAAAAACAATTGCTAGATTTTATTTGCATAAAAATGCAAGGCAAAAAAAAAAGGAGTTCAAGGCTATTTAAGACATGCATTTATATAGGAAATCATTTGTCAACTACTCTCCCACATAAACCAGTAATGCACATACTACCAGTTTGCAGTTTTAAAAGCAAGGAACATAATTAGTCTTTTATGAAAGGAGTCCAGTGTGCGTTTAAATTGCTACATCTTTAAAATGAGGAAGGTGTAAATGCAATAGTTTAGTATGCATAAACACAAGGTCCAAATGATAGTTAAAAGTTGATAGGTATTTAGGACTTTTACAATAACTTCTGGCTAAAGCAGAAACTTGACACTTCCAACTATTTAAATTTAGTAAAAAGTTGCAAAATGCCTACAGTTGAGTTTTTTAAGAAGTTTAACTTTGGCAGGGCTGTTAAAATCTCGGGTTAAGCAGATGGACATATTTATGTTCAATTTAATTGTATCAATAGCTATTTCGTTACATCATTAAAACTTCTGCAGGAAAGGGAATTTTATCCTAAATCAGTAAAAATAGGTACCTGCTTAGATAGGTGATAATGAAAAACCAAAGTTGTATAATTGTGAGGGGAGAGGGCCGATTTTTTACTTTGCTGAATGGTTGAACAAAATGCTATTGCAATTAGCACTAAACATCAAGTACTTTCCTGTAAGTCTTCAATAGGCAAAAACATTACTTCTAGGAAGTAGTTGTGTTCTTTTATCTCTTTTACAAATCTTTGTTTTTATGGATATTTGTAGTTTCATCTTTAATTTCACTATAAGATATTTGGCGATTATTTGTTATTAATGTAGGCACAAAGTGATATGAGATTTCCAACCCCACCCTGCCACTGACCCACATCACTTCCCAAAAGACCCAAGAAAAAGAGAGCAATGACTTCTAAAAGCTAAGAGATAATGGAACACCGTTAAGAAAAGCCTCCATCCTCAGAGGTAAAAATTGAGAATTTTTTAGACTTAACACAAAACATTTCTGTAAGTGTAGATTCGGGGGATATATGAATAAATGTCTGGGCCAGCTTTTCTGTGTTGTAGAAAAGGGTAAGATAAACAGGTCCATGCCTGTTGAATGAGAAAGATGCTGGGTTAGAAATATGAAGACTGAAGCTAGGTTCACACACAGCTGGATAGAAATGGTGAGTAGGAGCTATTATTATTCCTATAAGGTTAAAAGAAATGGAAAAGGTTTGTAATCCATGTATTCTATCACCAGCATTAACATGACCATGATTACATTTGATTCTTCTTTAGAACATCTCAGATAAAAGAGTTTGAAAGTATATGTACACAGACACCAAAAAGATAATGTGAGCTTTTAGCTTTAACTTCCTAAAGCCTACATTAAGAATGTTCAAATACAGATTTTCTTTTGCATCTGTGTTCTAAACAGCTACAAACAAGAAGACTCTTGTAAAGTGCTTAGAGGCCGAAAAGAGTATAAGAGATTAATTAATTTCAAAGGAAGGTATTTCCTTAACATATGTGTATTCCTTCAAGTAACTATCTCTTCAGGCATATGATACCACAAAGATTATTAAGTGCTTCCACATACTTAAACAATCATAAATACATATCAAATAATGGACCATAACATATTTTTAGTCAACAACTATCATTACACTGAAAACATTTTCTTCAGGACAATAAAGCAAAACTGTACTATACTTCCAGGAATGATTTAATATTGTTAAAAGTTGGCAAGAACAAATACAGCAGAAAGCAAATATTAGTCTTTGACATTATTTCCTTAGCCACAGAGATATTTTAAATATTTACAGCTGGTTATATTTACCAACAGTGGTCAGTACTTGCTTATTAACCAATACATACCATTTCTTAAAATACTATCTTGGGGCAGGAGTAAGGAAAAGTAAGAGAAAGGTAGTAGGCTACTATTTTACTCAGAAATTATATAACCTCTTATTTATTTGCTTTATTTTCAGAAAAGTAACACTTTTGCATAAAACAGAGTATATCTTACTGATTTTTATATTTAATTGTATCTTGAAAAATTTAGAACTTTTACATATACTAATGTGAATTAAAAATCATAGTTACAATTAAAACTTAAGTTTTTAAGCAACCAGAGTGCTATATATAATACTATCATAGACAGTGACAGGAAATTTACAAGCATATACTTAAAGATGAAAGATCAAACTGTATATCATTAAACAAACAAAAAACTCTTTTTTAAGATTTTATGAAGAGATACATTTTTAATACATATTTAATGATTAATAATTTTTACTACTAAGTTACCATGGTGTTACTAGAAATTCTCAGATTTACAATATGATACACTGGAAATATGGTAACTTCTAGAAATCATCAATAAATATATGATGCTTTGTCACAGGGTTTAAAAAATGAGAAGAGGGCTGAAATCAGTATATCCTTCCTTCTATGATTTAAAAATAATTATTCCTGTATTTGAAAACCCATTAAGCTTGAAAGCTTTTTAGCAATTTCTTGCTTCTTCATTAGATAAGGGGGAAAGTAATGGATTTCAGTGGACAACTTTTTACCAGCTATTTCACCATCTTTATGTTTCCCAGCACCTGAAAACAAAGCCCACTCCATCCCCTCCCCCACCAAGTTTCCTCAGATATGTCTTACAAAGAGACTGAGCACAGAGAACATATTTCATATTCAGATCTTGATATCCCTGCACGGGAAAGTTTGGAGGACTCTTCTAAGTCTCAGGTCCTGAGTAGTACCTGAGCAGTAATAAAAAGAGTGGGCATGATACAACATCTTGACATAATAGCACAGAGGCCAAGCTCTTTTTCTCCCCCACCAAATACTGAATTATTATTTCTCTAGTGTGGGTCCATTCAAGCAGCTGATTATGTGGTGTAAATTTGGAGGAGAAATACAGCAATTGTGACTGAATTATAGAGCAAAAAAATCTGGCCAGCTGAAGTGTGTATTTATACCTATTCATAGTTGCACATGGTTACTTGTGCTTGGGGTTGTCATTCAGTCCTATAAGGGGTTTTCAATGCATCTCCTGTCGCACCATACACTTGTTGGTTGTATGCAGTCAATGGTTCTTCCACACAGCTAAGCAAAAGCACTTTCCAGCATCTGAATTAGCTTGTTTGATCATGGGGTGCTGTGAAATATAGACTCCTCTGACTTCTGAGGTAAAAGAGCTCTCCTCCACTCATGAGATTATTTTACATCTAGCAAGAGCTCAAGATATATACTTACTCATTCAGATATGCAAATTTAACCACAAGAGACAAGTAAATTATGCAAGATGATGTACGTTTCATTTTAGCTGGAAAAAAATGTGCAAACACTATACAATTCCATTTTAGAGAGCTATACTTGCAGCACAAAGTTGAGATGCACTGAACAAAAGTTGCAAGGTAATATCCATGTTTCCACAGATTGGATTCAGTTTTGAAGAGCTGTTTTTAAGTAACTAAGAGGTTTTTCATTTCGATACTTTCTTATGCCTTTTTCATTGGTATTTTCACAAGTTGTTTTCCCAAACTACCAAACTTATATTTAAACTTTAGAAAAAAAAATAAACTTTAGAAAAAATTTCATCATTACTCTATGAATGCTTTTTTCTTATTTATATGAATATATATATAAATGAGCAACAACTTAACTCATTTTAATTTAAGCTTCAATCACCCCCAAAATTAATTTTTCCAATATATGGCCCTGTTTTCTAACACATGTTATTTAAATGAATAATAACTGTTTACTGACATTTCCACTTGATGAAAAAATTTCATCTAACTCATGTATATATCTCATTAATGCTGTAGCTTTTAGAAACACCTTTAAAACTGCAAATGACATTATCTAACAACCTGACATGGTTATTGCCCTTGTATAATAAACAGTGAATTCATTCCAGGTTTAATTTTAAAGTATGAATTCTAGCATTTCTGATGCAAATAAAAGAAACATGATCTCTATATTTTCCTATTGAATTTTACAAAACAATTATTAAAATAGAAGGTTTCTGTGTCCTGTGATACCAAGTGAGGCCACAGTGACACCATGGAGTGAAATAATTGGCGCAATGGTTTTCTGTGACATTTATTTTCTATACTTTAACAATAGTCAGAAATAGTGACCTGTTTAATGAAGATAAAAGAGCATATATGAAAATGTCCTGATTTGTAGAAAGTGTTAGTAAATATGCTTTCTGAAACCATTAAGGAATTGTCGTAGCAGAGTTTAATTACCAACAGCACAATAATCAAATTCAGCCATGACACATTTCTAAATCTTTGCCAAAAGTAAACCTTCTCATAAATTCACATAGGCTTTGATGAAACAGCAAGCTGGCGGGGAGGAGGGTATTGCCCTGCATCTTGACAGAAGCCTACGTTCGTCTCATCAGTTCCTCACTAAAGATGTAGTAAATAGGTTGGGGGTAATGGGCATTTTCTTGATAATTAGCTGTGTAGGCAAATATGTTCTCTGGCAGACAATATAAATGTTGATTTAAGGACTAGCCAATAAAGAGGGCTAAACTGCAAAACATTCATTGCTCAACTTCTCATAGATTTGGTTGAAGACTTAATTCTTAAACTCAGGTCCCCATTATCACCAAATAACACACTACCACAGAAGTTATGATATAATGAAATAAAGTTTACATAGTTAATACCGATATGTAGCTGCTTAATAATTTCCATATTTGACATACCATTCACATTTACATTACTTACTAATAATGATGAATAGTAACAGGCAAGTCATTCTGGACTACTGTTTCACTGTGAAACTAATAAAACTCCTTATTTTCTTAAACACACAAAGCAATGCATGTCTCACTGAAACTAAGGAATCTATACAGCTAGTAAAGATAAGTGGTAACCTATCACAACACCAGTAAGTTTTAGTTTATGCCTAGGTTTAAGAGATCATCTTTAAAGAAAATGGTTTTAAGCTGGAAGTGAGATACACTGTTTTAAAAACAAAAATAGCACAAGATAAATGGCATATACTCTGGCAATTTTCTTTAACGTAGCTTTTTCAATATAATCTAGTCTACACTGCACTCAAACTGCAGAAACATCCAAATTAGTTAAGAAAAAAAGAGATACTTATCCTTGCAAAAAGGGCCTATACTCAAAGGAACATCTGAATAAAATTGAGACATCTGCAGTAAAGTTTTACCTTCTCCCTAGAATGTTTGAGATGAACTCAGTGTAACACTGTCTTCCAAGAAAAGACAAAGTGATCAATGCAAGAACACATCAGGCTGCCTTGGACAGGCCAATCAATGCAAGAAAGAACCTTGCCCAGGGCCTTATGCAAATAGAAGCACGTCCTGCAACCTAGGGAGGGAACATGCGCAATAGATCAATTGGATCTAAAAAACCTTACAGCTATATCAGCTTCAGACAGTAAATATATACTGATGAATACCTCACACTTCCTGCAGATTCTTAACATGGGTTATTTTTAATAGCTGGTTAAAAACTCTTTCTGGGATCTAGAGTGCAGCAAAGAGGAAGAAAACATCATGGGAGAAACACTCAGCATTACCTTTGAGAGTGTGCAAACAAAATTCTGATTTCTTAAAATTTCTGGGCATAGCTGAATATTGCTGATGTTTCAGAAGGTTAAATTTTCAGTATATTTGTATTCATGAACTGGAAATGAAAACCTTAAAAAAAAGCAGACACTGTCTCAGGTAGTTCTTGATCAGAGAATAAATGAAAATGTTGTAGGAAAAATAATTCAAGATATAAAATTATAATCATCATTCCCAGTCACCAAAGATTATTCTCTATCGGGGTTAACCTACTGATAGAGGAGCAGTTTTTCTTTTAAAGTTAAAATGTGTATCTCCAAAAACCACTCTGAAATCTGATTAGAATGCATAATGAGCTCAAGAGCTACTTAGTACACAAAGTTAGTACACAAAGCTCTATCCCTGTTAAAGGGTGTTGAAGGCAAGTCAGATGCTGTATAAGGCTACATCAAAAATGCTCAATTATCGGGTGTTCAAGGAAGTTCTTGTGCAAAATTATTTCCTAAATATTTTCATTTTTCATTTGTTTTTAAACCCACTATTTTCCCTTAGGAATTCACATTTTTAAAAAGCCCTTCAAACCTTAAAGAAGTCAAAATCATATTTTAAAAAAGAATTATAGTGTCAGCAACAATAATAAAGATACTACCAAAAGAATAAAAACCAGTAAATATCTGTTACTACATTAACTTTGAATTTTAAATTTGAAAAAAGCTGCAGATGCATTTTTTAAAAGGTGTGTAGCAAATACTTCCAATGTTAAAAATAAAATAAGCGATTTTCCTTTAGTTGCTGATGTATGAACTTTCCTTAGCAAAAACCCTATGTAAAATATGAATTTCTGACATCTAATATAAAGTTCACTATGTAAAGCTGTTTATTTAGCTGTTTAAAGGACACAGATATCTTAAAACACTCATTTATTTAGCCAATGAAGAGAAATATGAGACTATACAGGATAAACATAGCTTACTTTTTAGTTTTCACAGTTCCAGTGCTTTCTACATTGGTAAGATTTTACGTTTCCATTTAGTGTTAATAAGATTTTTTTCCTAAGGCATATGTAAATATGTCATTCATTTGTTTTATCCTCTTTACTTAGACTTAAAGCTTTATGAAAACTTTAGTATTTACATGGAGCAAGCAGGAGATATAAAATCAAAGCACCATAACACCCCTTTTTAGCTTTTCAAGTATTAGATATCAGATGCAGTGCTTTATAATAAATCAGAAAGGCATGAAGTAGCAGGTTAATTATAGGGACTCAAATGTTTCCTTGTTCCAATTTTAATTTTGAATGTAAGAATTTTGAGTAGTCTGGTATTCATAGTGAAATGTAAACTCCAATTTACAGTAAGTAAAATTCAAAGGATGAAGCAACTATGATTTAACTTTTTGTTACAATATTTAAATTGCTATATTTTCTCCACTATGTAGGAAAAAAAGAAAAACAATTTTGGAATACTATCAACTAATATTTGATAGTGTTGACATTATGATAGGCAACAAATTATGAAATTCTATCCTTCCTGATCTAAATCTGCACAATACGTGATTTTTTGCTTTTAAAAGCACATTTGCAGCTTAAAAAGTATGATCTTCAGTTTACTAAATAATTTTGTACTTTACAAATGTAAGTGTAGAATTTTTTTGAATGGAAAGTTCCCTCATTAATTAAAAATATATTTTAAAGATTTATTCATTTTAGAGACAGGACAAGAGTGCAGGTGCATAAGCGAGTGCTGGGGGTGGGGTAGGGGAACAGGGAGAGGGAGAGAGAAACTTAAGCAGATTCTGTGCTGACCATAGAGCCAGACACAGGACTCGATCTTATGACCCTGAGAGCATGACCTCAGAGCCCGACATTTAACTGAATTTGCCACCCAGGCACCCCTAAAAAATACTCAATTTTAAAATAAATTTATCTCACGCCATTTTTAAAAAAATCTGTCAGAGGGAAGACTGTTTCTTGGGTAAATTCATTAATTCTCACATTGGCTTTTGATTTCAAATTGGATTTCAATTCTGGATCTAATCCTTATTGGGCAAACTTGGACAAGTTCCTCAACCCGTCTTTCATCTGTACAACAGGGTTAATATACCCACCTAAAAGAGTTAAACTTCAGTTATAAAACGCCTTGCTAAAACAATGTTTAATGACCACATTCAGTAGCATCCTAAACTAGTGCTCTCTTCTGAGGGGCAGTTTGCATAATGGTTATAAGAATGGGCTTTGGAGCCAGAAAACTTAAGTTTAAATTCTGGCTCCATCACTTACTGGTTGTGTGATCTTAGTACTTAACATTTTGGTGCCTCAGTGTCCTCATATGTATCTGAGAATAGTATTAATACCTATATCATAGGACTGTTTTAAGGACTGCATGCATTAATATATACAAAGCATGTCTTAAAACAATGTCTGGTACTTGGTAGCTGCTATGTTATAAAGCTATTACTTCCAGGTGTAACTTACAGATATGGATATGGCGAAGGAGCAAACACTGATAGCAGAAATTTTTCCAGTGAGACTTGAAAGGTCAAGTCTATGTTGCTGGTATTAGAAGACAGCTGTCTATTTCTAAGCATGGAATGAGCTGCAAAGAAGAGCCAACCAGGGGCTTGGCCAAGGAAATTTATCTGCTTTTCAGATCTTCATAAACTGTTTTCAAGTTTTCAGCTTACACTGAATTTCCAGAGCACCACATCAAAACATACTCAAAATTTAAACATAAATGATTTGGGGACTGCCTGTTATTTTAAATTTTCCACACCTTCTTTCCACTTCATTAGTTTGGGTAATTAAGAACTGATTAAAATTGAAAGTCTGCATGGAACGCACAGGAAGAATAAGCAGTAAATAGGATAGAGAATAAAAACTAAATCATCATGTACTTCAACAGAGAAATGTAGACTGGAATCCTAAAATATATGGAAAAACCAGGAGGTTGTTTTAGAGAGAAGAGTCACCATTGTCAGTATATTACACCATTTATATGGCATAGGTACTTGATGAGAGAAGAAACACACCAAAACCCAGGGTAACAAAATGAGAGGTCTGCCTTCAAAGGGAGAAAAGATACACTTAAATGGTTCTCATCTGTAAAATGGGGATAACAGTACGAAGCTCACAAAGATTTATAAGGATTAAATGAGATAAAATTTATTTATATAAAGTATATGGTAAGGACAGTGGTACACACTAAGTATCATTAAAAGTATTAGTGAAGCTCATGATGAACATTAAGATGCTGTTGTTACTTTCTGATGTGTAAGACACTCACAAATGCCAGTTCTATTTAAAATGTTCATTTAAAAAGACACTGCTATGAATTGCTTAGAACTGTTCTTGACCCAATCATGTCTTGGCTTCCCATGGCTGGCTGACACATTATATAGATTCCATTATAATAGCAATGACAGGGCTCTAGGAAAGTGAGAAAGGGCTCTAATACAGCCGTCAGATTTGAAGGCATCTGTTTTACTTGAAAATCTCTTGTAAGATCTTGGAGTAAATGCCAAGTGTTACCAGATGTGAAGGTTTATAATATACTAAAGATAGTTAATATATTACTATACATTTAATATACGGATATACTGTAAACAAAAATATGTCTAATATTTAGATAGATATCCTAAAAATGTAAAACTGAAAATTTAAGGCTCAGTGTGTAACAATGATAAAAACTATTATTACATTATTAATGACACGGGAAATAGGAATTTGTTATGAGGTAAACTGAGCAGTAATACAAAAAGGCAATGTATAGGGGCTAGTGATCTCATATCATTTTATGACAATTGTTCACAGGGCACCACTTTATTGAGAAAGTCAAGGTTTCTTTGTTGTTAGCAGATAGGCTACTAGAATTTTTTGGAAATCAACATTTATAATTTACAGCATCCCTTGATGTCTTATAACTGGAAAGAAGTCAAGATAGGGAATTTTTACTGTAGGAGAAAGCTGAGGTGCTTTATCTTTCTAACCAGTGCCTCTCTTTTAGAAAGATAAATGCTAAGTTTTTCTTTTAATCCAGATGTCTGATTACTGTAGTAGAGAAATTTGGAGATAAGATGTTAGAAGTTAGATGTCAGATGTTAGATGTTAAGAATATTAGGCATAAACTAGATATATTAGAAATTAGAACACTTTTTAATCATTTGACTCAATTATAAAATTGTCACTGAAATATTAAATAGAAATTTTTATTGTATTCTCATACTCTTTAATAAACTTCTTTATGGGAAAAATTCAAATAAGGTTTTGAAAACTAAGAAAAAATCTGAATACACTAATACATATTTAAATAGGCAATTTTTTTTTTTTTTTTCCTAGAGGATATAAGATTTAACTTGCTCAATTTAATCAGAGAAAACATAACTAGTTTTGGGGTTAGGGTTAGGTCTGGCTACTTCCCTTGAGTAGAGATTTCAATATCTTCTTAGCTGTTTTTCTTCATTCACTGACCAATTTCCATTAATGGCCCTTCTAAGTGTCCAAAATTTTGGGGTCTCAGACAATACCTCCTACACACTCAAGCATACTGATTCTGAATGTCCCTGTTTTACATCTTAAATAATGAACTTTGTTCTCTCGTCCACCCTGCTTTGCATTATCTTGTGGCTCAATATGAATGCCCACACCTAACTTTTCTTCATCTGACTCAAGGAAGCACCATCTGAGATCTACTTTTGATAACTTATCTCTATATAAATATAGGATCAAAAACTATTTATTGAGTATATACTTATTATAGGCCCAGTTAGGCTAGCAGCATAATAGGAACCATAAAAAATAATGAATTTGTTATTTATTCTTTGCCAATTAAGAAAAGGACTCTGAGATGACTTAAAGCAAAATATACTTATGAATTAAGACACTCAATACATGATCAAGGATGAGAATAATTAATGAAATAAAAAACTAACCATAACTCTGGGTTTATAGGAGACGAGGGTAAAAAAGCATTACTGAGTTTTTATTTTCTGATAAAAAGATCGTATCAATTTATTAACAGAAACAATCCTTCCCAATACTTAAGTCAAATTTATGTTGTGGATTTTCATTTTGGGGCAGTTATCATCTTGGCTACAACCCCACTTCACAAGCATCTTACTATCTATCACTCTGTTTAAATGTGCTTCCTATTTAGTCTGTCGTCACCTTCTTGCAGCCAGGTATCATGTGCTTTAATCGGTTTTCCCAGTATTTCACCCTGAGTGGGATGTTCAAATGAAAAAAAAATGAATTAGTATCTTTAAAAGTTTTCTAAACCATTTATTGTTTGGAGGGCAAAATATTCAAACCCAAGAAATAATTTCTATAAAGTCAAACTTATGAGATCCAGGTGGCTTTACTGTGATCTAAATTTATTCACTGAAAAGGTGCTGAAAACCAATAACAAAAAATATGAGAAGAGAGAAAACTGACATACGTATCGGGGTTAAAAGTCTCCAACTCTAAAAGTTAAGAACACAGCAGCTTAGAAGAATATCACTTTGTTTCTCTGGGCACAAAATGTTTTACACCCATAGTGTGATCATTTCAGAGCCATGAGAACAGGAAAAAATGATAGCTCTTCCGACCTCATCCCGTTTATTGCCATAGAAACCCGGTAACCAGTACACCAAGGATAAGCCTTGAGTAACTAAATAACCTTAAATGCAGTATTCTACTATATCCCATTCTGACCTAAGCCACATAAATTGGACTTCAGCCTTGATTCATCATTTCATAATCCTTTTGATGTTTTTGCTTACTGCTATAACCTCTTTCTTCCTCAGGAAAGGATTCCATTTCTAAACTCCTAGCCAGTGCTTGAAGCCTTAAACCTTGTTTTGTTTATCCCTTTCCCAGTGTTGGATCCTGTTCTTTATTTCCCCCTTCTCCTTCCCTATAATGCAGTGATGTAGGGTATGGTTGGGGGAGAAGAGATACTCTTAGAACCAGTGACTACATTTTATTTACTCATTTATCACCCAATGCCTTGATTTTCTGTTCCCTGAAACCAGATTATACCTCTTAATTTAAGCCTGAGTTCACCATGCTCTACTGAGGCTTTCCTAGTAATGGTTCACCTGCCATTCCCTCCAAAGTCAATCTCTCCAGCTAAATTAGCTCTTCCTGAACCCATTCTAAACTCTAGTAATGAGACCTCTGCCCAGATCTGGCTTCTACCTTTGTTCTCTCAAGCTGTATCCCAACATGGACCTAGTATGCTTTGAGTCTGAGTCTATCTGGCTCCCCTGGAGTTAATTTGAGTAAGTTATTTAATAAGGATTGAAGTCTAACTTCTAAAACAGAAGTTAAATGATTTTGTTTATAAAATTTTTGTCCTCTAAGAGCCCTTTTCAACTTGTGGTGTCAAATCAGAGGTGTCACTGTAGTTGGGAATCCTATTTGGGGAAGTGCTTATATTGAGTGATTATCATAATGCTGTAAGTATAGTAAAAATAGCCTCTTTATTAACTGAAATGTGTTTTTCTACAATTCCCTTTATAAAAAGGTCTAAAATAGTCAATCATGCTCTCATACTTGCAGTAAAATGCAAAATCTCTCATTAAGATATTTTATAAAACCAATGAAAAGGAAGTATTTCTTGTAGAAAGATTTGTATCTAACAAATTAATATTTCAATTTCTCTGGGTTCTCCTTAACATATTATTGTGCTAATTTACCACTGGTTTCCATGAAGTCTGTTGAGTCAACAGATAGAGTGCCCAATTTTGCAGCTGCACAGTCGTAGGGTCATAAGACCTGGATGCCCATTTATGTGGATACTGAAAAAGCCTTTTTCCAAAGGTAATTCTAATGGAGTAATATGGATCCTTTTTCTACAAGAAGATTCTTATTAAAGATTAGTGAAATTCTTCTCCATGTCAGACTTTTGAGCAACCTGATCTTGGTGTGAATGAGGGATATAAGCATTAAGAAGCACACAAGGTCCTTAGTGGAAATGATCTACCAAGAATGGAAACAATCACAAGTAACATCATACTCAATGGTGAAACAATGAATGCTTTCCCCTTAAGACCAGGAACAAAAGGATGTTTACTGTAGCTACTATAGCTATTCATCATTATACTGGACAGATCAGTTGGGGAAGGAGGGAATGGAGAGGGAAGAAAAGCAAAGCATCTTGATCAGAAAAGAAGTAAAATTAGTTTTATTCAATATTACATGATCTTGAACATAGAAAATTCTAAGAAATTAACACATGCACACATGTCAGAACACATGAACGAATGCAGCAAAGTTATAGAATATATGACCAACACATAAAAATTGTATTTTTACACTAACAGTGAAAATCTGAAAATGAAATTAAGAAATAATTTCATTTACAATAGCATAAAAGGAGTAAAATACTGAGCAATAAATTTAACAAAAGAAGTGTAAGTCTTGTACATGGAAAACAATAAAACATTTCTGAAAAAAGATCTAAATAAATGGAAAGAAAGTCTATGTCCATGGAATGGAAGACATTATTAATATGGCCATACTCTCCAAATTGATCTTAAAATTCATATGGAAATGTAAGAGACCTAGACTAGCCAAAACAATCTTCAAAAAGAAGAACAAAGTTGGAGAGTGCACACTTCCCAAGTTCAATACTTACTACACAAAGCTACAATAATCAAGATGGTGTGGTACTAGTATAAGGAGAGACACATATGTCAATGAAATAGAACTGAGAATCCGGCAGCAAACCCTTATGTATTTATGGTCAAAGATGCGAAGAAAAGTCAAAGGGGGAAAGAATAGTCTTTTCAGCAAATAGTGCTGAGACAACTGAATATCTCCACTTAAAAGAATTATGTTGAGCCACACTTCACACAATGTACAAAAATTAACTCAAGTGACAAAAATAAAAACTAGATGAATTTAGCTTCATCAAAATAAAAAACTTCTGTACTTCAAAGGATATCATCAAGAAAGTGCAAAGCTACCCCACAGAATGGGAGAAAATATTTGCAAATCATGTACCTGATAAGGGGTTTGTATCAGAATATACAGAGATTTCTTAGAACTCAACAATATAATGACAACACAAAAAACAGACAAAAATTTTAAAAGACATTTCTCCAAAGAAAATACATAAATGGCACAATAAACACATGAAAAGGTGTTCAAAATCATTAGTTATTGGAGAAATGCAAATAAAAACCATAATGAGATACCAGTTCACCCCCACTGGAATAGCAGAAATAAAAAAGACAAACAATAACAAGTGTTGATGAGGTTGTAGACAAACTGGAACTCTTCTACATTGCTGGTAGGATTGTAAATATGGGGAGTGATGGCTAATGGGTATCGAGTTTCTTTTGTGATGATGAAAATATTCTAAAATTAGATGGTGGTGATGGTTGTACAACTCTGTGGACTTACTAAAAACCACTGAATCGGACACTTTAAAAGATGAATTTTATGGCATGCAAATTAGATCTCAAGAAAGCTTAAAAAATCTTATTTATATCTCAATAAGAGATAAAAAAATCTAAAAAATCTTATTTATATCTCAATTATATCTCAGTAATTAACCTCAAAAATTTTTTTAAAGTAAAGAAAAGGAAATAAGCAAAGGTAAGCTAATTATTAAAGAAAGAGTATATTAAACTCATAATTGGGGATGAAATATAAAGTTTCCTAGACTATTTGCATACATTGCTATATAACATTATGAGGATATAGTTATAACTTACTTTAATAATTTTCTTTTTGACTGAGAAGACTATACTTTGAAGAGTGAGTCAGAGAGAAGCAATCTTCAGTCAGCAGAAGGGATGACGACACTGGTAGAAAGAAGACTATGAGAGACTAACACCAGGAACAGAAAGGGTAGGTATTACTGTCTGAGGTGAAAGAACTGATTAGGCAGAATTTCCAAATTAGTCAATATTCCATGGAGGGCACGAAGAATTATTAAGTTTAATTAGTAAAAGAGTTACTACTAGTGCTCAAACTCTCTATATAGATCAATTGACTTTGCAGATATTTAAGCCTCCTCATGTTATTGGAGTATACATTGTTTCCAAACTTGGGGAGGGGTGGTGGAACAGAGTCCAGATAACTTGGGCAAGGTAAGATTCAGAGATAAAAAGACAAAAACAGGGATGCCTGGGTGGCTCAGTTGGTTAAGCAGCTGCCTTCGGCTCAGGTCATGATCCCGGTGTCCTGGGATCGAGTCCCACATCGGGCTCCTTGCTCTGCAGGGAGCCTGCTTCTCCCTCTGCCTCTGCCTGACATTCTGTCTGCCTGTGCTCACTCTCTCTCCCTCTCTCTCTCTCTGATAAATAAATAAAATCTTTAAAAAAAAAAAGACAAAACCAAAACTAATTAGTAAAACAAAACTTAAGTGTTCCTTTGTGAAACATAAAAATACAACAGAAAAATGGGGAGTTAAGTGAGAATACTTTGTGAAAAATCTAGTAAGGAGGGAAATTCTTTCACTTGGAAAGGGGAAATGGCAATGGCAAAAATGAAAATGAGCACCTCCTTTGGGCATCTGGACTCATATTTAACTGATTTAATTCCTCAAAACCAGGAATTTTCTAATTTAATCTTCAAACTTTGTTGTGAGGTGGGTACTTTTAGAGGAGGACACAAAAAAGGGATCTGACCCAAGTCATCATAATTTTTAGGTATCAGAACTAGGATTCAAACCCAGGTCATCTTCTGAGTTTTGTGTTCTTCTACCACACTGGGCTTGGAGGCCACGGATGGATAAGTAGTTGAGATGGGGCAACAGAAGTAAGGAAATCAGACTAGAATTCAAAGTTTCCACTGGGAAAAATATAGTTGGAAAGAAATAATCAGATTATACAGAGGGTCTTACAGTTACAGAGAGGAGACAAAATTCAGCAGACAACTGGAGCCAATGAGATTCAGGAGTAGCCTGGTAAAAGGGGTTTTTAAATAATATTATCTACAGTGTGCTATATAGTGTGAAATAAAGAGTAAAGAGAGCCAGTAGGAAACAGGTAGAAGAGTACAATGATATAGTTGTAAAATGATGAAATTAACAGTGGGCAGAGAAAAGAAAGGACATGATCAGTATTTCAGAGGAAAATGACAAAATGTGTTGGGTGGTTAGATATGGGACAAAAGGAATGGAGTTAACATAAAAATGAACAAACGGAGTCATTCCTTCAAACAGTGGTCCTCTTAATGCTTATTAAAAATCATTTGAGTAAAAGTTAAAAAAAATCAAACTCCAATACACAGGTAACTCCTGTGAAGTTTACTCACAAATCACATCTGTATGTATAACTCTCTCCTTTTCTTTTTAAAACCCTGACCTGATATCTCATTTATTCATTTATTATTAACCACACAGTATGTGCAAACACTTCCCCCAAATACCTATGTATCAGCATAATCATTGTTTATTATTATTTATCTGCTGTGCTTGGATTCCTTTTATATCTTCTTTGATATTCTGTGTATGGGGAAGAATATACCATACCCTTTTTCTTCTCATTCAGCTTTCTGGATTCAATGTCACTAAGCCATGTAGAATCTCCTCCTTAACATCTGGAATGCGTGCTTACTCTCACTACTTCTACGTGGGTAAAGCCCTTCACTGGATCTCACTCGGATTCTTGCAACTAACTCCTCAAACTAGTATCACCAACAATCAATCAAAAGATAGTTATCTATACTACTTGCAAGGCATGAAATAAAAGTGAATACAGGTGACAAAAATAACCTCCGATTCTTCTCTTTAGAAGCATACAAAATAGTTACATAAACTAAACCATCTTCCTGTAAAATAACTCAAAAATTAAGAGAGCATCCCACACAAGATGTAACCATCCCATACATTAACATGCTGTTTGTATCATGTAGGCAACCAAATCAGAAATGCAAGTTACATTTTATTTTTTTATTTTTTATTTTTTTTTTTTTAAAGAATTTATTTATTTAGTTGACAGAGAGATCACAAGTAGTCAGAGAGGCAGGCAGAGAGAGAGAGGAGGAAGCAGGCTCTCCGCAGAGCAGAGCCCGATGTGGGACTCGATCCCAAGACTCTGAGATCATGACCTGAGTCAAAGGCAGAGGCTTAACCCACTGAGCCACCCAGGCACCACTGCAAGTTACATTTTAAATGGCAACTTATTTTTGCTCTACTACCAACATTTTAAAGTAGGTCTGTAAGAAGTCTTTTTGGCCTGAATTATTCTGATACTATGATGGCTCCATTTTTCTTTGCTTTATCCCTTGCTTATTCTACCTCTCCTCAATTCTTGATTCCCAGTAGCTTTTCTCACTGATCACATTAGTACCAATATCTAATTTACTTCATTCTTTGTAGACAAAATGTAACTGATGCTTCTTTAAGGTCATAGTTAGCTGATGTCCCTGAAGGTAAACCCAAATACTTTTAGTCGCATTCTATTTTCTCTTCAGTGTAAATCCAAACCATGCTTCAGGCGTGTTTTTAAAAAAAAAAAAAAAAAAAAAAGACTGACCCAGAGTAGACTGAGCTTAAGTGTCCTCACACAGTTATGTCCAAAATCTAGTCCTCTATCAGCTGCTGAAGGTCAGCTTAGGTTGCCTGAAGGCTAGGGAGCCCAGCATGGAACAATGGCAGGGAAATAGCGTTCCCTTCATTCCTTAATTCACATGCAAGTGAGGTGCCAATCAAGTGCTGACAAGCATGGAAAAACCAAAATCAAAAGTGGGTAGAGATACACTTTCAAAAGGAGCAGTTTTCACACATTTTACGTGATGTTTTTAGTGATGGTTGTGAACATATCACTAATAATATGGAAAAGGAAATAAAAGCCAGAAGAAAAATGATAATTTTATATCAGCTAAGATGATTCAATAAACTAATGAAATACATTTACTGAAATTGTTTAATGTGTTTTATAAAAAAAGCATAACACTCTCACTTTGGCTAAAGAAAGAAATCTGAATGCAAATTGATTTACTGAACACTGCAAACATGGACGGTAAGGTGAGCTGAGATTGGAAACTGGGCATTAACAAGTGAAAGCTAACTTCTTTCCGAATATAAGAAAATTTTAAGGTTGCTTGATTTTGTCAAACTATCAGCTAGAAAGACAAGAGCAAGACACTTTGAAATGACCAACAATGTAAGCAATGGAATCACTTCATTAAAGTAGCTAGTGAAAGACATGATGAAAACCTTAAAAATGTATTGTTTTTAATGACAGTTAATTTTTAAAAATGAGCTTAATTTTCAACAACTAATATAATGCAAAAGTAAGCTTCATTATTTGTAGACGTCTTTCTGAATGAATTTGGTAAATGTGTTTTAGTTATGACTACTTATTCTTTCATATATAAGAGAATTTCTAAAAACAGAAATTTAAGACTTTGTAAATGAAGGTTTAATAACTGTAAGTTTTTATATTGAATCTATTTCAGTATGCAGAAAAGACAACATTGGACAGATACATTACTTTTTAAAATTCATTACCAATTCATAAAAATAAATAGTTCTTTCCGTCTTCCCTTTTGTCTTTAATGAGTGAATGCTGGAACTGCTACCAGAGCTGTCTTAACAGCTATTTTTACAAGGATCACAGAAAGTTTAGAGCATTAAAAATTTGGGTTGTTACCATATGGTGATTATAGATGCAGTGAAAAGGATATTTTTAATATCACTTTTCTCATTATTTTAGTAAACTGTATACTGTTTTTATGAGCTTAGGTCCAAGATTTACTACCATAAAATGAGCATTGGTTTTGAAAATAAACCTCTTATTATAATAAGGAGTTTCAGGAGAAACTCAACAATTTAAAATTGTTGAGTTTCAGGAGAAACTCAACAATTTAAAATAGGATATAATCATAAATGTTCTCAGTTTTCAAAAACAACAATTAGAAAAATATGAAAGTTCCACAAATATTTTGTGCTCTAAATGTAAAAGTAATTTATTTTCAGATATCTATTAGCAGCACATTTAATATTAAACAATTATACAGAATTTTAATTTAATTAAGTGGCAAGATACATTTTATAATATGAGAATATGAGAGTGGTAGAAAAACAAACTCCATGCATTCAAACATGATACTACAAACTAAGACTGCTCCAAAAAGAAGGGGGGTGGAAAGAGATAGAGACAAAGAGAGATAGCAAGATTGCAAGAACAAGGGAGGGAATACATAAAGAGTTTTTAAGCAGGAGTAAAATTTTATGATAATTCAAAAACAGTCAAACTTGACTGAAAGGATTTAACGCCTGATGTGTACAATGTACTATTGTGACAAAATTCTAAAACATAATTTAAGATGTCCACAATTCACTTTCTTTTAAAAGTTAACATTAAAATTTTGAATCCATGTAAAACAATTTCAAGCATTACACTCATGTTAAAAAATCCTGAGAGAATAAATATTTGCCAACATTTTAAACACTGTGACTTTTCCCCAAAGAATATCAGGGAGAATAGGAAAGAACAGTATTCAACTTTCAGGAGAAAGCAAAGGTTTAAAACCATTTCAATGGTTTTGTTGTTTCTTTAACTGTGCTATCTTTTAAAAATCCTTTCAAAATTAGGTAGGAACATAATGGCCGTAAACATATTATTAATCAAGCTTTGTCAAAAATTTATGTAAAACTCCTTAGTGGTTTTAGTTATTGTTATTTGCTTAGCGGAATCTGTATTATTAGGTCAGGAACCACTTTTTCTTCATTTGCCACCATGTGTACGCCCCTAATAACATACCCCAATTAAAGTTACTTCACAAAAAGTAGCTAGTATTATGAAGTTGAGATAATCGCCATTAATATTTTCAAACCTAAACAAGGTACATTACATTAAATAGACTTCTCAGTCCTGGTGTTGCCTGACAGATATGTGATGTGCCAGTGGTTATATTATATTCCTCCTCCCATGCATGCACCTCCTGCAGAGACAGCAGACTACAGAAGCTGACCCTTACTGAGACCATCTTGTCTCTCTGACAAAGCTCCTTTTTAACTTCTTACTTACTGGTTACTTCCTGTGATGGAGAAAAACTTTAGCTCAGCTTGTGATAATTTCACAGGCCCTGAGGACCCTGACCCTAATAGCCTCAAGGTCAGAAGTCAAGTCTTGTTCTGAAACATCTGTGTGCTTTACATTAAAGTGGAACAAAAGTAGAGAAATATCCACCAGTGTGTGACAAGAAGGACAGGCAAAATAGGACTGACACACTGGTCATTTGTTACTCTGTCATCTTAAGTTCATTTAAAAAATTATCCAATATTCACTTAAATTCCAAATTTGAGGCACAAAAGGCATTTATGAACTGTCTTAGAGTAAAAAAAAAAGGGGGGGGGACTTATGTTTTATAGTAATCTGGAATTTGGGTAGTCCTGCAGGCTTTCAGATACATTTTAAGTTACTCTACAAAGCCAATGAAATTTCAAGTTTTAAGTAATTTATGGCTTACAAAGAAAATGTAAGGTACATATATATGTTATGTGTGTGTGTGTGTGTGTGTGTGTGTGTGTGTGTATAGATCTATATCTGTAGGGGCTAAAAGAACTGAAAGACAACATTCACAACTAGTATGTTAAAGAGCTATCTTAAAATATCTATTATATATTAAAATAAATAAATGCAGCAGAATTAAAAGTACTTGAGAATAATTTCTAAAAAGTGAAATCCATTTAATAAAAGATTTACTTATTTATCGATCTTAAGAGTATATAAGCATTTGTGAAGTTAGGTCAGCTAAGATATTCCCAGGTGTCATGACCAGTTTTATATCTAAATCATGTGGGTGAGCAAGAAGGTATGGGGAGGTTGAAAAGGCCATGAAAATATATTTAATTTCCACAACAAAGAGAAATGCACACCAAAGGTTTCAAACAGAAGTTAGACAACAATGCTGGTCCTGTTTTTAATGTCCATGTTAGGCTATTTGGATTTAAAATTGCCAAATGCACTTTTATCAAATTTATCACTTTATTATAGCACTGTTACTTCCCTGTAACAGAAGGTTTATGGACATGGAGGCATAAATTCTTCATCAGTGCATTTTTTGTATTGATTATATCCCATTAGCTACTCATACTGGCACAAGGTGTGTGGCACTTGTAACACTGCATATGATACAGACAAAATTTTTAAATCTTGATAATTTTTTCTATAATGTACACAACCTTAACTCCAAGAATCGGTTACTTTGAAATGCAAAGATTTTTACGGCCAAACAATGAACTCCACTTAGCAGATTAATGGAAACCTTCTAATGGTTTAAATACAAATTATATGAACTCTGATCAAGTATCAAGTACCGACTTGTGGAGATAAAAGTTAAACAAAAGAGTCTCCAATATTCAAAAGATCTCTTGAAATTTTAAACAGTTTACAAATAACACATGCTTCAATAGTTGTACATATAACACAGGAAACATAAGTATCATCAAGTCAATGAAAATGCTCTACACTATAGAAATTAAGAAGTAATATGCAAATAAGGAATAGGCAAAAAGCTTTCTGGTTAGCACTGAAAAGCTCTGCCACAATAAAATAAATAAATACACTCTTCCAAATATTATAAAACTGTTTACTCACAATATTTTGTTTTTACCCTTCTTAAAGTAATTTAAGTAATGATATCAATTAAAAGTGAGTGGGGAGGACAAACCTGTAAAGAGTTTGGGAATTAAAACAGAGTTACATGTGCACTTACCAGTTCAACGAAAGCAAGTCCTCCATAGCTGTGAGCAACAAAAAACACATTCTCAGCTGCAGACTGAGCTATGAAATGGTCCCACACATAGATTGCATGTTCTTCAGGAGAACCATTTTCCTAGAAAGAAAACAACTATCATGTATTATGCACTGTATCTAATTATTATCATAGTAATCAAAAATTAAATTATATATAGCTTAAGAAATAAGATGGTTATAGACCATTGAAAATAATATCAATACAAAAGAACTACTTCTGAAAATTCAAATTAGAGAATAAATTAAAGTATTCAAGTATTAGTAAATTATTGCTAAGCTTAATTGCTACCATGATCTTCAGAAACAAAATATTCAAAATAACCATATTTTGAGGGGAAACTGCATTCTGGTACATCTAAGATATTAAAATATTTATGTATATACTTAGGAATTGCAAAGCAGTAAGTTACAGTGGTCTTATGATAGAAGGTATAACACTAAAAAATTCAGCTACATTTCTACATTTAAATCTGAAAATATTTCTATTATAAGAAATATACTTTTAAATTATTTGATTTATAAAATTTTAAGTATCTCTATAAGCTAAAAGTAAGCAGAAAATGATTAACAAATATTTTAAGTATCTCTATAAGCTGAATATAAGCAGAAAATGACTAACAAATATTCTCTATTTAAAGTATTTAAAAATAGACGTTTTTGTAAAAGTATTTTCCATACACATTTTATTTGTAGAACTGGGAGAAATCTAAACATGTAAACCCAGGGGGTTCCATATTTCCCCTAGCCTGCTAAACCCTAATAAATGTATGCCTCTTGCTTTAATTCTAATGATTTTATAATAATTTCATTTTGTTATATTTATTTCAATAGTTGACACATGTTGTGGTTAAAGCTAAAACCTGGATAATGTGGTGGGGGGGAAGCCCCAAAGAACAAACTGATAAAAACTAAAGATCATGAAAACATTTTATACGAGCATATCTTTGAATCTTTAACACCAAAGACTAACTCCCTAAAAATGTCATGGTATTAGACAATGAAGACAATTTATTCACATTTTCCAACTTCGAAATGGTATAATATCCTATTAAGGTCCAAAACATGACTTCCCTTGCCGCCTAGAAGCTATTGTTCCCTCGTGTCTAGTTCTATCGCAAATTTTTCTTCAATGTTTCAAACCCATATATCTAAGTGCTTGATAGTCATTTACTTCTTGATGTCCCACAGATATTTCAACCTCAACCAGTTCAACACTGCACTAGAAATATCCTCTACAAACCTAAGTCACCACCTTTGCTCCCCACTTCCAGGCAATATCTGGGCGTCTTTTATTGTTCTCTTGCTCAAATTCTACATATAATCAATCATTAAAATCTCACTGATTTTGTCCCCAGCTGTATCCTAAATCCGACCACTTCTCTCTGTTCTCATTCCCTCTGGCTTAGCTCAAACCATTATCATTTCACAAGTGAATGACTACAATGGTTCCCAGCCCATTTTTACTGCCTTTAGGATTGCCCATGTAAATGTCCTAATTCTGTAGCAGGAAAGAACTTCTAAGAATGCAAATATGAACATGCTGCCAAGTTACTCACTTCTTATTAGATGCTTCAAAGCGGAATCATTGCCCTCAAGATTGAGTTCAAACTTAATAAGACATTTAAGACCTTTCATAATCTGGCTTCAACCTTTAACTGCATCTCTTACTGCTCTGCAATATAAGGTGATCCAAAAGACACCCTTTTCCCCTAGCAGGAGATCACAGAGAACACCCTCTGTGTTCTAACTGCAGGGAACAACTTCCAGTAACCTAATTGTGCCAAACTTTCTTTTCTCTGTGCTATTTCCTTTGTTTAGAAAGTGAGTCCTGTGCTCTGCCCTCACTTCACCCTGCATAATTCCTACTTCTTCTTCAAACTAAAACAAGACATCGACTTCTGTCAAAAGTCTTCCCTATCACCCCCAAGGCTGGGTAATGTCCTACAACATCTTGTGCATGCTCCCATTATAATGAATAATTTGTATTGTAATTGCTCGTTAGACTATCAAAGTCTTGAGGCCAAGAGTTCTCCCTTGTTCATTAAATCATTAAATTAGTGTAATAAATAAATGATGAAAATACAACATTTATCTTCAGGATGACTGCTTACAACCTTGTAGTCATATACTAAAATACAAATATTTTAAAGAAACCTATTAATAACATACATATGAAATTACCCACAGTTAAAGTATATAAAATAAATAAAAGAAGGATAATTGGAAAGAAATCCATGTAGGGTATTTTTGGCTTTAATAATTTAGCTTCCATTAGTTTAAAAAGTAGGAAATGGTTATCAGCATAGTGGTTAACTCTAAGGACGAGAGACAGAGTTATGAACAGGAAATAGACTTCTACTGGCTGGCAGTGTTGCATCTCTTGACTGGAGTAGTAGTTACACAGATGTATTCTTTAAAGTTACAGTCAAACCGACTAATACAAACTTAGCACTTTTCTGTACATGTATGTAGAGAGACCACAGAATTTACTATACCAACTTTTAAGAGTGAAGAAAGGTACTATTAGTTATTGTATGAGAAGAACAAGTCTAAACTGGGATTAGCCAGAGAAAATGCACACATCTGGTCACCCTAATTGTATCTTACAAAGAAAGAAATGTAAAAATAAAACAGGAAGACAGATAACAGAAGTTCCACCTGCTGACAGGAGGCAGAACTAACTAGCTTACATAACTTGATGTATCTAAACATCTTTCTTTATATGGAGAGAATAAAAATATAGAGGAGATTACTCTGTTCCCATTAGGCTTTGTGCTAGTAGTAAAGATGTAAGGATGATGAAAAGTAAGCCATGATTCTGGCCTTTAATGTGTTTGTAATTTTATAAGAATGTTAACACTTAAAGTTATAAGGCAGACTGTCTCGACAACCAGTCCAATGGACTTATAATAAATCCATACTATCTGACCTCAGTGAGGTCCTCTCTGCTTTCCTCTCATAGTTACCAATTCTTCCTTGACACTGTTGAGACCCAATCTGTCCCATCCTTTCCATTCCCAGATCACTTTGGGTCCTCCTACAAGATGTCTAACTACTCTCATTTCTAGTAGATTTTTCCCTTTACTGTGTTGCCAGATCTATCTTTTGGAAGCCTGACCCCGATCAACCACTCTCCAGCCCAAAAAGCCATTTACTGAACTGGTCCCCAATGTGTACAAAATAACTGGAACTCTTAGCCAACGTCTTCTCTAAATTTACCTTTCAAGCCTTCCTTCTCACTATTTCCAGGAACCTTATTCATACTTCAGGAAGATCTGGGTTACACATTAATACAGATGGTTACCAACTTACAATGGTTTGATGTAATGATTTTTTTTTTTTTTAACTTTACGATGGTATGAAAAAATACGTATTCAGTAGAAACTATACTCCAAATTTTGAATTTTCTATCTTTTTCTCAGCTAGCAATCTGTAGTACAATACTCTGTCATGATGCTGGGTAGTGGCAGTGAGCCACAGCTCTGTTGGCCACACAATCACTAGGGTAAATAACCAATACACTCAACAACCATTCTTTATCTATACAACCTTCCTGTTTTTCACTTTCAGTACAGTATTCAAAAAATTACACTTTACTATAAAATATAAAACATATACATACATTTATAAAATTATAAAAAAGCTTTGTATTACATGATTTTGCCCAACTCTAAGTTAACTTAAGTATCCTGACCATGTTTAAAGTGGATAAGGCTAAGCTATGATGTTCCGTAGCTTAGGTACATTAAATGCATTTTTGATTTACAACATTTTCAACTTACAGTAGGGTTTACTGAGATATAACTCAACTGTATGTCTCAGAAGAGCTTAGTCTGAAAATCCTAGACAAAGCTCTACCATGAAATTCAGTCTGGGATCTCACGGTGCAGCTCAGATTAGGCAAAACTTAAAAACAGAGAACACATCCTAGGTAGTAAGCAGTTCAGTAATTCATAAATGAAGTGATAAAGACTATAAATACTACTCAGGGTGACAGCAGAGTGAATGGAAAAGAAGGGACAGAATGAGTCATTATAAAGGAAGAATCAGCAAAACTTTGTGACTCATAGGATATGAGGGAAATTGCCAATGAGGCCCAAAGGACCCATCTGTGAGTAATGGACAGCTAAGAACCAACAGTTCTTTCCACCATTCACAAATAAGACTACTGTTTTCAGAGATTAGTATCATAGCTGAGTCTTTCCCTCAACATCTATGGAGTGAATACCTGTTAAGAGTGGCCTGTCAGCAGTAAGAAAAAGAAAGCTCAAGTATCCATGTGCCCCAAGTGCTTAAAAATTTTCAGCCTGATTTTAAGGTTATCATATTACTCTCTAGCTTTAGATTTTAAAACCAACTGTTCTAAGAACTGAGATGCAACTGAAAAAAATGCCTACAATACCCAGTTAAGAGGGACCATCTATGGTCACGACTAAATAATTACACAAGACTATTCTGAACCACACCTGCCATTTATCGACCCCAGGGAAGGACCAGCCATTCCTTTTTAGTGGGAGCCTTGTAGCAGCTCCTGTAGCAGACCAGACAGCCTTCTGAGAGTTACTGTCTTTGGACCATGGAATATTAGTTTGGTAGGGAGTCAGACTCACCTTAGGCAGATGCAAGAGTTATCCTGCCTTAGAAGTCTTATATCACACAGAAACTAATAACCTCTTCCAAGCACAGGCTTCCAGGATCCCTGCCTGTAAGGGACATGCCCAATTACAAGAGTTATTAGCCTCAGGGAAGATCAAAGCTTTGGTATTTATAATCCATTATAATTTCCTCTAATTCAGAAGCAGTTTATCAATCAGGGGTCGTTTTCTACCATAGGCAATGTTCCCTAGCAACTGTGCACTTACTGTAGATGCTACAGTATGCTTCCAAGAATCCCCTTAGTTATACAGTACTCATTTCCAGAGTTGTTGCAAGTGTTAGCAGCTGATAGCTTTAGATGAGGCATACTCTAGGAACTGCTCTCAGCCAAAGAAAGTTATCTAGCTTGAAGTTACAATCCCATCTCTGAGGCAACTTACACCCCATGATGGGTCAAAATGACATGGATCTTATGTAAAGGCTTTAGCTCTTGCCTCAAGGCAAGACATCTCTGAAAAGCCATCTCAGATCCAGAGATCCACATGGAGTTAGATGAGGCCTTTGTTGCTACTGTACTGCAATTCAACCTCTTCTGCCAAATTCTATTTTTTAAACTCCCCTACAGGTGCTGATTCCAAGAGAACTCCCCAACAAACTTCCTGCATGCACCTTCAGAATCTATTTCCTGGGAAAACCAATTTAAGATACCACCTTACCAGGCTTCCAGGGATACAGAGCTAGAAAGTTAACTAAAGATCAAATTCTCATGTAGAAGGGGAGAAGATTTTGCTAACTTTTGACCCACAATATCTTACAAGAAATATAGAGAAAATATACATCTATTTACATATATTATTAACCTGCTTATGTTTAAAACTACTGAAAAATAATGTTGGCTCAAGTTTACCTGTCACTTCTACTATTAGCCAGTTAGCTTAAACTGAATCCCGTACAATTTCCCTGGTTCTTCTCTATCCTGCTATTTCTTTAATCTGCCATGTCTACTTCTTCCTTCCTTCTAGAATATAAACAATTAGAAGGTAGATTCTCTTTTGGATAAAAAGTATAATATTACACTGTATATTAACCAACTTGAATTTAAATAAAAACTTAAAGAAAGATATTATTTTAAAAAAACAGGTGATAAAGTAGATAAATCTTGGCTATAAAAGAGTTGCCTTTCAAATGTGACTACTTCCCAAAGCTTTCACAAAATTATAGCTTTCTATAATTCACTTTTTAAGAGAGCCAGATCCCACCATTTTAAGATAAAACAAATTCTGCCAAATATTTGCTGCCCCCTACAACAGTTAAGCACAATAGTGGTAGCACAGGAAGTAATAAATTTAGAGTGGTTTTTACCATATAGTTCTTACGTACTGTATTACTAAAATCCAACTTTTATGAATGAGATGACAGTGTTCTTAGGTAAATTTGTGTCATTTCCAACCTGCAGTCCACACTATGTCCACAGCCATTACACATTTACAAGCCATAATCCAGAGACTGTGTATTACCAGCACTGTATTTGGAAACCAAACACATTTCAATAAGAAAGACTACTTGATATGCTTCAATTACAGAAATGCAAGCATACTAAATCTTCTCCATAGGTTTTTCCATGAATTTCACACCAGAGGTCATTTTGTATTGATTAACTTCAAGTTGGATGAATTTAGAATATATAAATACACAAAGCAAATGAAAAGAAAAGCAGCTAATCTGTTAATTAGAGTTTGCTGGTGGCAGAATGCATAGGATATTTACACTGTGGAACTGGGCTGTACTCAGAGTACAGGTTGGATTTCCTCATGTACTCTTGCCATCATTAATTGTTAAATGCCAAACAGAAGTGATGCACTAACCAAAGCCTTATCACGTATGCCAGATTCTACTACCTAGGCACTGCCAGGTCTGCATTTATGATGGACTACCTGAGCTGATAACACATGGAATTATCTAAACAACATTTGCATATTTGTGTAATTATTTTCTAAGGTTAATTAGCTCCTGTAAAGCATTTCGCCCTTTGAGACTGCTTACAGTGACAGGTTCACATATTTTCTGAACCATTGCCAAATTTGACAGATTTTTTTTCTTCAGCTAACCTGTTGCTACAAAGTTATAAAATGAATGCTCCTAAAATACTTTAAACTCGTAACAGATTTTAGGAAAGGTAAAATGAAAGCTTAATGAATTTGAAAGTTTGTTTGTTCATTGATTTGTTTTTTTTTTGAAGATTTTATTTATTTGACAGAGAGAGACACGGCGAGAGACGGAACACAAGCAGGGGGAGTGGGAGAGGGTGAAGCAGGCTTCCCGCTGAGCAGGGAGCCTGACATGGGCTTGATCCTAGGACCCTGGGATCATGACCTGAGCCAAAGGCACATGCTTAACAAGTGAGCCACCCATGTGCCCCAAATTTGAAAGTTTTTTAAGTGTCCAATTTTAAAGTCAAAACGTCAAGATTTTTTTAAAATTTCATATAAACCTTTCTGTGATTATGTTGGTAAGCATATCTACTAAGAAAATTATGAATACTAAAATCTAGCATTCTGGGTGTTAAACTAGCACATAACCTATGTCACTACTTTCAGTTGAGTCACAGACGTCACACATACATACACTCCCACCACCACCCACAATCCTCAGCTCTTTCACTGATTTGCTACTTATACTGAAAACATCAACCAGACGAAGAACACTAATAGAAAATCTAAACTTTTTTTGACAGCAAAATTTACAAATCAAAGGGTGTTCTTTTACAAAGCTAAGACTTTCATTAGGTAAAATGTAATCTCACCAAAATCTAAATGGAGGCAGAAAACTCACATCAAATGGATTTCTGAGGATGCAAAAATGTACATTACCATCTTGTACCCAACTAACCCACAGGTACAAGATGAAAGAAAATTTGTATATTTAAAAACTGGCCAATTTGGTACCTTCTAGAAGAAATGAGACACAAACACCATCTGAGACTAGAAAGATACACACAAGGAAATTATATACTTTAGCTTTAGCTTTTAGATGATTCTGCTAACTCCTCTGTACATAAACAAACTATAAATCGTACATTAGTACAGAACATTTATAAGAAAAGCTATGTATAAAATATATTTTATGTTATGTGAGATGTATTTTAATTTCAATCCATTTAAATAATTAGGATTAAAAATTTATCTTCATTTGGCATATTTTAAATGTGTGATCTTTAAAAAATAGTGTATGCATTTATGTTTAACAGTGATTAAAGGACTAGGGGTATACACGAATGCATAAAAACAAATGCTATAGCATACATATAATAAAAACATCTTCAAAAATAAAACACCATTATTTTGTTTCTAAATACTAAATTGATCCATATGAAGCTACCAATATTAGAGGCATTCTTAACCTTAAAAGTGGCAATTTCATAAGATTCAAACTTAAACATAATGAAAATAGACAAAAGAATCTATAAGCTAGAGACATCTTACAGCCATCAACTTTTGCCTTGACACTTTTGGTGTCAAGATATTACTGACAGCTATCAATCTTAAAAGGCAGATTCAAGACTATGTTACTTGTCAATATGGCTACATTAATAAATTATAAATGGCTATGAACAGAATGAAGATAACTAACAAAAGATCAGTATTCAGAACTGTATAAAACATATTTGAATTTCACGTATCTCAAGCTTAACATGTCCAAAAGTAAAATCTGAATTGGTTTCTTGACTCCTCATCACCCGTTTTCTTTCAGTCTTTCTCATCTTGCTAAGTGCTCCTCCACCCACCCAGTTGTTCAAGCCAAAACTCTGGAAGTCATTCTTGATGTTTTTCCCTTCTCCTAGCTCTCATATTTATCCAATTCAATTTATCCTCCAAAATGTTTCTAGAATCCATAAACTTCTCCTAATTTCCATTCTTACTATCTCAGCCCAAGTAATCACCATATTTTGCACAGGACAAAACCACTTAAACTGGCTATATGCTCTCCCTCATTTAATGTTTATAATGATATTATGAATAGATATTCCAAATATCCAAGTTTCCAGAGAGTAATTAATTTGCCCAATGTCATACAACTTGCCAGATTGCCAGTTAACCTGTCTGGTTCTAGCATCTGAACTCTTATGCTATATTATCTTACCACCTATCCTTTTAAATCATACTGGGCTGACATAAACCTTATTTTGTTGTTTTTAAAAATCTGGTTCAATATGAAGCTTAAACAATAATTACCTAACAAGAAGTTAGTAAAAAATAGATAAGCAAACAATTATGGTCCATTATTTATGGAAATGGTGCCAAATGCTTTGTGACTGGGCCGTAATTGCCATAAAATGGGGGTAACCTGAAATGGGAGGCAGCCAGAGCTGGTAGGATACTTAGATTCCAAAACTATGCTATTAATGATTCTATTCACTCTAGTAAGTTTAGGCTTTCTTCTTTTAGTGCAATCTACAGTGCAATCATAGTAATGCTTCCATGACCTCTATTAAGGCAGGCGCAGATCTAAATACTTTATAAATGGTAACTCATTTAATCCAGACAACAATCCTATGAAATAGGTACTATTATTATCTCCATAATTAGATGAACAGGCAAAGAATAATTAATAAACTAACTCAAGAAAACTGCTAGTATATGGCAGAGCAAGAGTTCAAACCTATATAGTCTGACGCCCATATATGTAATATCAGTCACTGTGTACTGTATTGCTGAAATACATTTAATATCCTTCCCTCTATGTAGACATAACCAAAGTCACCGCTTTGCAGCAATGAACCAAATGGCCAAGGGCTTTTAAGAAAAAGGGACGGGAGTGTTGCTTATATAGATAACACATACAGGTTCATATGAAAAAAGAAATGAAAAAGCTTGTTTTCTGAAAGTTAAACATATTCTTCTTTTTTGAATAGCTTCTGCCACCTTATGAGAGAGAAACTGAACCTAGCTTAAGAACTATTATTAATTTTCTGCCATCTATTCATCTACAACAAAGAAAAAGGCTAAGTGAAAGAAGCTAGACAAAAAAGACTACATATTATATGAATCGACTGATAGGAAATTCTAGAAAAGCCAAAACTATAGTGTTAAAATGTACCTTAGCAGTTGGTAGGGTCAAAAGCTGGAGAAGAGAGGAAACTGACTGCCAAAAGACACAAAAGAAAGGTTTTTGGGATTATGGAAATTATTTTCTACCATGACAGTAGTGATAGTTACCCAATGACATACATTTATCAACCACATCTAACTGTATATTTAAAATTGGTACAATTTACAGTATCTAAATTATATCTAGTAAAGTTGGCCAAAAAAAAGGGTAAATATTTTTCCTAAACAGAGTTCATGAAACCTATTGTAAATAAAGTTTTATTATAACACAACCATGTCCACTTGTTTATGTATGATCTATGGCTGCTTTTGCCTTACAACAGTGGAGTTCAGGAGTTGTGACAAAGTCCACATAGCCTGAAAGTTTAAATTAGTTAAACTCTCCAGCTTTTAAAGAAAGTTTGTCAACACTTGCTCTAAATACTTATGATCTCAGTTCCAGCTTAGAACAGCAAATTAAACATCGATAACTGTCAGCACTATCTCTCTAAACCCACAAAAACTATAGTAAAAGTTTTTTTTTGTGTTTTTTTTTTTTTGTTTGTTTGTTTGTTTTTTTACAAAGACATAAATCCACAAGGCCTAGGAGGAAAAGGCAGGGGAGAAAACACTATGACATTTTGGAAGATGGAGAGCAGATAGAAGAATGGTAACCAATTCAGCAGATCTAAGAAAGTCAAATCCCAAACTGGCCATGAGGGAAGCTGAGTATCAATTCCATTTATGCTGCAAAATTCTTCAAAGCACAGGGACAGGATTCTAGGAACCTCAGGACTGACTGAAGGAAAGTAGGATATATGTGCTAAAATGAGGCTTCCTGAAAGTAGTTGTTTCCCATCTTCCATTCCACACAATTTAGTAAATATCTTTATACATCCTGAACAGGAAAGATTTTGAAATGGGTTTATCATTAACATATGCAAATTGAATGTAGAATGCGGTGATGTGCTTTCTTTCTCTTCCCCAACTTTCATCCCTTCTAGACTTCCAGACTGTATGCAGTCAGATTCTCAGTCTTTAGGCAGAAGACCAGGGGACTCTTTGAGAAATCAAACCAGGCTGACTACCCTAAAAGTTCTAAAGACACAAATGAAGGGAGAAAGGCAAATACGTGATCTCACTTACATGTGAAATCTAAAATAAGTGATCTCACTTATATGTGAAATCTAAAATAACAACAAACCCTCCCAAAATTCAACTCACAGAAAAAGAAAATTAACTGATGGTTGCCAGGGGTTGGGGGTGGGGGAAATGTGTGAAGGTGGTCAGAGGGTACAGACTTCCAGTTATAAGATGAATAAGTTCTGGGCATGTAATAAACAGTATGATCACGACAGTTAACAGTACTATATAGTATGTTTGAAAATTGCTAAAAGGGTAGGTTTTAAAAGTTTTCCCCATCAAAAACAAACAAACAAAAAGTGTAACTAAGTGAGCTGATGAATGTGCTAACTTTGTTGTGGTTATCATTTTGCAATGCATACGTACATAAAATCACTATGTTGCATACCTTAACCTTACACAATTGTTATATTTTAATTACATTTCAATAAAGCTAGAAAAAATTCCAACACACCCGGAGAGAGAGAGAAAGAGAGAGACAAATTGGTGGGGGGGGGGGGCATGGTGGAAAAATTCTCAGCAACCAGACTATTCAGACTGCCTACAGTGAAGCTTGAATGTCAGAAGCCCCATCCTTATGCTTACAGGTTTCAATTAGTTTTTTTTTTTTTTAAAGATTATTTATTTATTTATTTGACAGATAGATCACAAGTAGGCAGAGAGGCAGGCAGAGAGAGAGAAAGGGAAGCAGGCTCCCTGCCAAGCAGAGAGCCCAACGTGGGGCTCGATCCCAGGACCCTGGGATCATGACCTGAGCCGAGGGCAGAGGCTTTAACCCACTGAGCCACCCAGGCGCCCCTCAATTAGCTTTTTAATGCCCACTAATAAACAAGAACAGCCTGCCAAATAGCATTAGACATATGAAGAAAGTCTACAATACAAAATATTCAGACCAGAATAAATAGAAAAAACCAATTTGGAAGAAACTGAAACTTTGATGAAAGAAGAAAATTTCAGAAACACTACCATTATCTTTAGAGAGATCAGAGAAGATAGTACATGCATAAAACAAGAACAAGTGCATTATTAAAAAGAAATATTCAAAGAATAAAGAGTTTTTACAAATTAGAAGCAAAACACAGGAAAAACCTGATAGAGGAATTAGGTGATTAATTAAGGAAATCTCCTAGAAGCAAAAGATATAAAAAAGAAAAGTAGTAAGTCCAATGATAAAGTGTTAAGAGAATAATTGTCCAAAACAGTTCTATAAAGAAAAAGATAAAACACAAGGGAAGAAATCAACAACAAAATATTTAAGAACATTTCCCAGAACACTAGCTGCTAGAATGAAAAGGCTGACAAAGTACTCAGTACTTTGGATGAATGGAGATCTATATAAAGGTATGTCACTGTGAAATTTAGAATCCAGGAATAAAGAGAAGATTCTGTAAGTGTCAAAAAAGAAAAATGAATGATTAGGATTCAGAACAATTCTAGAATTTTCAGTAACAAAAGAATCAAGAACATGATAAAAAAAGAAGTCTTCAAAATTCAAAAGGAAAATAATATCCAACTTACAATTCTATAGCCAGCCAAAATATCATCAAAGAGAAGAATAAGATAAAAACATTTTCAGACACACAAAAATGAAAAAAATTGTATCTCATTACTCTCTTCTAAAGAAATAACTGGAAGATATGCTCTTTCAAAGTAAGAAATAAACTAGAAAAAAAATGAAGACATGAACTACAGGAAATAGAAGAAATAAAGTGACAAAAGGAATCTTCAAAAAAATGCTGAAGGAAGATTCCAGGGTTATAGTGGGCAACCAGACTAGGTGATAGTAGTGCAACTTAAGAGACAGATATGTTGAGGACTGTCATCACCATGACCTCCACCACCACCGTGTCATCATCATAAGATATAATGACCTAATGAGTCTGACTTAGATCTCTGTTTGTATTTGGCTTCTCCCAACCATACATACACTGAGGAGACTGTCTCACACTCATGCTCTTTTGCTATTTCAGCTGAGGACACCAAATATAGTGCACAAAAAGCATTGTATTTTTACTAAATTAGGAGCTAGCAGTAGACCATGGGGAGCTGAGAAATAGGAAATACTATAGCAGCAGCCTCCTTCTAGACATTTTTCTGCTAATTTTCTCTGCTAAATGCTCCAACAATGGAAAGCCAAGTTTTTCAAGACTACATTCTTCCTTGGCTTTCCTATAAAAGGGCTATGGTAAATGTTGAGGGAAGCTGAGGTCAGGGCACAATCCAAACTATCTGTTCAGCTTATCTTCTACTAAGGGCTTTCATCTAGTATGAACAGTATTTTCCTTCCTTAAACACCTACACCTGTGCTTATTGCTCAATATTTCAAGTTGAACACATTATTTATGAATACATATAGTAATGGCGGGAGTTTTACTGTGATGTACTGCCTAGTACCCCAAACCCTACCCCCACAAAGTTGAAGAATTCATTATCCCATCTGCTTTGAGTGTTGATGGCTGACAACTCTTGGAGCCAAACCACTCACTCTTGCCACTGGTTTCAGGGGAAGAGAACCAACATGCCTAAGGTTATGCCTCCTTCTTGGAGGGCAACTTCTTCCAGTGGATGATTAGTGCTGGTTCCCTTGTCCCAATTTGGGAGAACTATCTTTGATCCCTGTGAGGGCCAACTATGATTCCTTCAATTCCCTACAGGTGTTCACGCTGAGAATAATCTCCAGTAAATCTCCTACTGGCTCATTAGATAATTATGCTCATCTCTCTATCAGTCTGCTTCTAAGGGAATCTGATCTATGATAGTTGGTTCCACTGAACAATTTGAAAAAGGCTGACTCTAAGGTAGAAATTGTGGAGCTGAATTTGCTGCCCACTGGTTAGCCGCAACAAGACCTCAATGCCTGTAGTAGGTGGAACACTGATAACCCTGGCATACAGTAGCAGTGCAACCATTCAAAACTTTCATCAATAATGAGCTGGAAGTATATACTGGTAGAAAGGAATGCACCAGCAGGTACATGTATTGGCATTGAAAAGTATATCATTAATAAGGACTATAGAATTGGATGGCCATTTCCAAGGGTAACAGACACTTTGGGGTGGGGGTGGGGGTAAGTCAAAGGCTGAGAGTGAGCACAAGACAGTGAAAGCCAGAGAACATCCTTAGCAGCATATGAAGAGACTCTCACCTTCCACAGTAGGAAGGCAAAAGAACCTAAGGTGTAGACCCAGTACTTTTGTATTGGAAGTAGAGCTCCAGAGAAAGCTGGACTCTTACATGTGCAATATGGGGTTAGAGCCCTAATTCACAAGGAGTGGGACCTTGAGACACTGGAGTGGGAGCATCTGAATCTCTTAAATCCCGATTCCCCTGAACCTTCACGGGGCCTGCAGAAGTAGACCATGCTTTGGAGTTAAAAGCTACTACATGCTTGAAGATGATGCAGAAGCCACTGCCTTTGCTAAACAACATGTGCTTCCTTGACCTCTCCATTCTCACTTCTGCTTCTGACCCTAGCCCAATAACTAGGAAAAAGTCACAGTATACCTTAGCCAGGGAAGTGTTGGGCCTCCTAAGACAGAAAAGGGACAATACCATGAAGGAGTTGCAGGGCTTAATCAGTACTTACAGGCAGGAGCAAGGGAAGTGCATAGAAAGATGCTGGATCAAGAAGGACAGAGCATTCACTTGGATAAGGAGAGTTTATCAATATATACTTTCTCAGAATAGAGGATTTAACACATGTCTAAATTTTCTATTGCTGCACTAACACATTACCACAAACTTAATGGCTTAAAACAACACAAATTTATTATCTAATACTCCTGTATTGTATGTCAGAAGTCTGACAGGGGCTACAAACAAAGTGTCTTTTCTCAAGGTTGGTTTTTTTTTTTTTTAATTAAAAAAAAAAAAAAGGATTTATTTATTTATTTTAGTGGCGGTGGTGCAGAGGGAGAGGGAGAAACTCAAACAGACATCATGCTGAGCATGGAGCTGGATATGGGGCTTGAGCTCAAAACCCTGAGACTATGACCTGAGCTGAAACCAAGAGTTGGATACTTAACCTTCTGTGCCACCCAGGTGCCCCTCCTTTCTGAAGATTTAAAAAATCCATTTGTTTGCCTTTTCCAGTTTCTAGAGGCTACCCTCTTGGCTTGCAGTTCCTATCCTCCATCTTAGAGCCAGCAGCCTTGCATCTTTCTGACCATGCTTCCATAGTCACATCTCCTTCTTTGACTCTCATTTTTGCTTCCCTCTTCTACTTTTAAGAACTGTTATGGTAACATTGGGTTATGGTTAATCCAGGATAATCTCCCCATTTTAAGGTCCTTAATGTTAATCACACCCGCAAAAATTTTTTTTTGCCATGTAAAATAACACAGTCACAGGTTCCACGGATTAGAATGTGGCTATCTCTGGAGACCATTATTGCCTACCACAACATCCTAGCATGAATCCTGAGAGATGGGGATAATTCCTTGGTAGGCTCACTCTTAGAAGCTTGCAGAAAGTAATGACCTATACTAAGTGAAGACCTTGTGTTACATTATTACTCACCACTCAGTGTCCATCACCGAAGAGGCAATAAACAATCAAGAAGACAAAAACGCTCAGCCAGTTTACTCTGTCAGACAATGACACTGGCTAACTCAGAGCTGGCACAATCAGTGCTTGAATGGAGAAGCCAGAGTGGCAAGGGTAGATGTGATGCATAGGCTCACAAGCATGCATGCATTTCACTCACCAAGGCTGATTTAGCTACTACCATCTAATGAATAATTCAGCAGAGTGAGAGGCAAAAGAAATACCTTTGGAATTAGTAAGTGTGCGTGCGTGTGTGTGTGTGTGTGTGTGTGTGTGTGTGTGTGAAGAGGGTAAGGTTAGAAGACTATTTGATAACCCTAAAGGTAATGAACCTTATGGCAGCACACTGATGACATGTCAAGAATTCCAGACAGTTTAGTCTAGAATGTTCTCTAAACAAAATGGAATAGTCAGAACCTAAGTATGATTCATAGGATCTATATCTGAATCTAAAGCTATAATTGTGATATAGCAAAAACTCATGTCAACCTGTGTCATCAAGAAAAGGTTAAATTATTTTCAGTATGCTCTATTTAGGAAAGTAAGGCATACATACACAGAACCTTTTATAGAAATTTAGGGGATGATGGGGCGCCTGGGTGGCTCAGTGGGTTAAGCCGCTGCCTTCGGCTCAGGTCATGATCTCAGGGTCCTGGGATCGAGTCCCGCATCGGGCTCTCTGCTCAGCAGGGAGCCTGCTTCCCTCTCTCTCTCTCTCTGCCTGCCTCTCCATCTACTTGTGATCTCTCTCTGTCAAATAAATAAATAAAATCTTTAAAAAAAAAAAAAAAAAGAAATTTAGGGGATGACAGAGGGGAAGTAATTAGGGAAGCAGCGATTTTCTGGGGGTCCTGAAGACCTTTTGTGTAGCCAGGACAATTACTGTAAGGCATCAGTAGATCAAATATAAATGCTTAATATGTGATATCCCTGCTTTATAAGACATGGTAATCGGATGATCTGTCTGTGATTATACTATGAAAAATGAAATGAGTAAACTATTTTCAAAGAATTAATAATTTAAGAACTATGCAAAGATTATTATTTGCAATTGCTGGAGATAATATATTTATATACCTAAACACATGTGTGTGCTTTCCCCCTCCCCCTCACACTACAGGACTTCAGTTCTTACCCAGACAGTGTTGTTTAACCAGCTTTACGTCTTTGAGTGGTTACTTACCTTCTTGGATGCTCAGAATCTCAGTTGTACATGAGGGATAAACCTGGGAGACCTTGAAAATTATACCTCTTTCTAATAAAATAGAGCAAAAACTTTGGGTACAAAGAGAATCTGGGTTCCTATCTCATCGGGTTATAGGATAGGGAGGTTGAACAGATGCATGCTGGCAAGCAGCATATAATAAACATTATAGGCTTCTTATACACTGTAAGAATGTGACTAAGTTATTTATATACCTGAAATAATGATTTACATTGTTATAAATGAATTTCTTAAAACACCTTGAAAATATACTAATAAAAACCATATTAGTTCAAACATATTATAATAACTTCTGTGTGATATAAAAGCTAATTCATTCAAACAAATTTGGATATTCTAAATTTGTGAAAAATGTGAACTGAAGTAGTATTTTAGTCTTTTAATTTAACTTAACTTTAATTCTGGTATAGTTAACATACAATGTTGCATTAGTTTCAGATGTACAACATAGTGATTCAGTAATTCCATACATTATTTAGTGCTCACCAAGATGAGTGTACTCTTAATTTCCAACACTTATTTCACCCAACTCCCCACCTACCTCCCTCCTGGAAACCATATTTGTTCTGTACAGAAGAGTTTGTTGTTTGGTTGGTCTCTCTCTTTCCCCTTTGTGTTGTTTCTTAATTTCCACAGGAGTGAAATCAAATGGTATTTGTCTTGCTCTGACTGGCTTATTTCACTATCCATTCATCTATCGATGGACATGGGCTGCTTCCATACTTTGGCTGCTGTAAATGATGCTGCAAAAAACATAGAGGTGCACACATCCCTTTGAATTATTGTTTTCATGTTCTTTAAGTAGATACCCAGTAGTGAGATTACTGGATTGTAGGTAGTTCTATTTTTAATTTTTTGAGAAACCTCCATAATGTCTTTCACAGTAGCTGTAACAGTCTGCATTCCCACCAAGACTGCACAAGGATTGCTTTTTCTCCACATCCTCATCAACACTTGTTGTTTCTTGTGCTTTTTGATTTTAGTTTTCTCCTACAGGTGTGAGGTGATACCTCATTGTAGTTTTCATTTGCATTTTCCTGAAGATGAGCACCTTTTCATGTGTCTGTTCACCTTCTGTATGTCTTCTTTGCAGAAACGTCTGTTCATGTCTTTTCCGGTTTTTTAATTGGATTATTTATTTTTTGGGTGTTGAGTTGTATAAATTCTTTATATATTTTAGATATGAACCCTTTATAGGATATGTAATTTACAGTATCTTCTCCCATTCAGTAGGTTGTATTTTAGTTTGTTGGTTCCCTTGCTGTGCAGAAGCTTTTATTTTTATTTTTTAAAGATTGTATTTTATTTATTTGACAGAGAGAGACACAGCCAGAGAGGAAACACAAGTAGGGGAATGGGAGAGGGAGAAGTAGGCTTCTCAATGAGCAGGGAGTCCGAAGTAAGGCTCCATCCCAGGACCCTGGGATCATGACCTGAGCTGAAGCCAGATGCTTAACAACTGAGTGACCCAGGTGCCCCACAAAAGTTTTTAATTTTTATATAATCCCAACAGTTTATTTTTGCTTTTGTTTCCCTTGCCTCAGGAGACATATCTAGAAAAATGCTGCTATAGCCCATGTCAGAGAGATTACTTCCTGTGCTCTCTTCTAGAATTTTCATGGTTTCAGGTCTCACATTAAGGTCTTTAATCATTTTGAGTTTATTTTTGTGTGGGGTGAAAGAAAGTGGTCCAGTTTCATTCTTTTGCATGTAGCTGTCCACTATTCCCAATAACATTTGTTGAAGAGACAGTCTTTCCCATTACATATTATTGCCTCCTCTGTCAAAAATTAATTGGCCATATAATTTTGGGTTTATTTCTGGGCCTTCTATTCTGTTCCACTGATCTATGTATCTATTTATGTGCCAGTACCATACTGTTTTGATTACTACAGCTTTGCAAAAAGAATTGTGATATCTCCAGTTTGTTTTTCTGGAATTGTAATACCTCCAGTTTTATTTTTCTTTCTCAAGGTTGCTTTGATCTTTGTGGTTCCACAGAAATTTTCAGATTGTTTCTTCTAGTTCTGTGAAAAACACTGTTGGCATTTTGATAGGAATTGCCTTAAATCTATAGATTGCTTTGGGTAATACAGACATTTTAACAATATTTGTTCTTCTAATCTATGAGCATGGAATGTCTTTCCATTTGTTCGTGTTGTCTTCAATTTCTTTCATCAATGTTTTAGAGTCTTCAGAGTACAGGTCTCTCACCTCTTTGGTTAAGTTTATTTTTAGGTATTCTATTATTTTTGGTGTAATTGTAAATTGGATTTTCTTAATTTCTCTTTCTGTTGCTTTGTTATTTGGATATAGAAATACTATGGATTTATGCATATTGATATTGTATCCTGTGATTTTACTGAATTCATTTATCAGTTCTAGTAGTTTTTTGGTGGAGTCTTTAGGTTTTTTATACATAGTATCATGTCATCTGCAAATAGTGAAAGTTTTGTTTCTTCCTTATCAATTTGAATGCCTTTTATTTCTTTTTCTTGCCTGATTGCTATGGCTAGGACTTCTAATACTATGTTGAAAAAAAGTGGTGGTGGACATCCTTTTCCTGTTAGTGATCTCAGGGGAAAAGCTCTCAGTTTTCCCCCACTGAGTATGATGTTAGCTATTAGGTTTTTCATATTTATTATGTTGAAGTATGTTCCCTCTAAACCTACTATATTATTTTTTATCACAAATGGATGTTGTACTTTATGAAATGCTTTTTCCCAATCTATTGAAATGATTATAAGATTTTAGTCCTTTCTCTTTTTGATGTGATGTATCAGGACTGATTTACAAATACTGAACTGCCCTTACATTTCAGGAATAAACCCCACCTGATTGTGGTGAATGACTTTTTAAATCTACTGTTGCATCCAGTTTGCCAATATTTTGTTGAGAATTTTTGCATCTTTGTTCATTAGAGATATTGGCCTGTATTTTCTTCTTCTTCTTCTTCTTCTTCTTCTTTTTTTTTTTTTGGTGGTGTCTTTCTCTGGTTTTTGTATCAGGGTAATTCTGGCCTCAGAATTTTCCTCAGAGTTTTCCTTCCTCTTGCATTTTTTTGGAAAAGTTTGAGAAGAATAGGTACTAACTCTTTTTTAAATGTTTGGTAGAATTCTCTTGTGAAGCCACCTGGTGCTGGACTTTCATTCATTGGGAGTTTTTGATCACTGATTCAATTTCATTGCTGGTAATTTTCTGTTTCTTCTTGCTTCAGAGTTGGTAGGTTATACATTTTAAGGAACTTACTCATTTCTTTTAGGTTGTCCAATTTGCTGGCACATAATTTTTCCTAATATTATTCACTTATAATCCTTTGTATTTCTGTGGTGTTGGTTGCTATTTCTATCTTTCATTTGTGCTTCTGTTTGAGTCCCTTCTCTTTTTTGTTTTTGATAAGTCTGGCTAGAGGTTATCAATTTTCTTGATCTTTTCAAAGACCCAGCTCCTGGTTTCACTGACCCGTTCTATTATTATTGTACTTTTCACTTCTATATCATTTATTTCTGACCTAATCGTTATTTTTTTCTTTCTTCTGCTGCTTTTGGGTTTTGTTTGTTCCTCTCTTTCTGGCTCTTTTAGGTGTAAGGTTAGGTTATTTTCAGATTTTTCTTGCTTCTTGAGGCAGGCCTATATTGCTACATATTTCCCTCTTAGAACCACTTTTGTTGCATCAAATATATTTTATACCATTGTATGTTCATTTTCACTTTTCTCCATCTGATTTCTTTGTTGATTCATTTATTATTTAGTTGCATTTTACTTAACCTCCATGTATTGTGGTCTCTCCAAATTTTTTTCTTGTGGTTGATTTCTAGTTCCATAGTGTTGTGGTCAGAAAAGATGTATGGTATAACTTCAGTCTTTTTGAATTTGTTGAAACTTATTTTGTGGCCTAATATGTGACCTATTCTGGAGAATGTTTCATGTGCACTGGAAAAGAATGTGTATTCTGCTGTTTTAGGATGGAATGTTCTGAATATATCTGTTAAATCTATCTGGTCTAGTGTGTCATTCATAATCACTGTTTCCTTACTGATTTTGTTTAGATGATCTGTCTATTGGTGTAAGTGGGTCCCCTACTATTATTGTATTACTATGTATTAGTTCTTTTACGTTTGTTATTAACTGTTTTAAGTATTCAGGTTCTCCCATGTTGGGTGCATAAATATTTACAAATGTTTTATTTTCTTCTTGGGATGTCCCTTTATTATTATATAGTGCCCTTTGATTTTTGTTACACTCTTTGTTTTAAAGTCTATTTTATCCAATATAAATATCAGTAACTTGGCTCTCATTTGACATCCATTTACGTGAAAGATGTTTCTCCATCCCCTCATGTTCAGTTGCATGTATCCTTAAATCCAGAATGAGTCTCTTGTAGGCAGCATATAGATGGTTCTTCTTCTTTTTTTTTTAAAATTTAATCCATTCCTTCACCCTATGTCTTTTGATTGGAGCATTTAGTTCATTTACTTCTGAAGTAATTCTTGCTAATTATGTATTTACAGCCATTTTGTTACTTACTTTGTGTTTTTTTGTAGTTCTCTGATCCTTTCTTCTCTTGCTCTCTTTCATGGTTTGCTGGCTTTCTTTAGTGATATACTTGGATTCACTTGGATATACTTGGAAATTTTATTTTTTGCATATCTATTACTGGCTTTTGATTTGTGGTTACAAGTTTGTATATACCATTTTCTCCATATAGCAGTTTATATTAAGTTGATGGTCACTTAAGTTTAAGACCATTCTTTACTCCTCTCCCTACTATGCTTTTCATACATGTGTCATATTTACATCCTTTTATTTTGTGAGCCCGACAGATTTTTACAGATATACTTATTTTGCTATTTTTGTACTTCCCACTTTCATTATTATTATTTTTTTTTACTTTTATATGATCTTTTCTTCCCAAAGAGTCCTCTTTAACATTTCTTATAGAGATGGTTTAGTAGTCATGAACTCCTCTAGCTTTTTTTTTGCCTGGGAAAAAATCTTTCTCTCTCCTTGTATTCTGAATGATGGCCTTTCTCAACAGAGTACTCTTAGCTGTAATTTTTTTTCTTTTGGCACTTTAAACGTATCATGCTGCTCCCTTTTGGCCTGCAAAGTTTCTACTTAAAAATCCATTCATAGTCTTGGGGGGGGTGGGGTTCCCTTGTATGTAATGGTCTTTTCTCTTGCTGCTTTAAAATTCTTTTCTTTATCAATACTTTTTGCCATTTTAACTACTATCTATCTTGGTGTGGAACTCCTTGGGTGATTTTGTTAGATGATTTCCATTCCTCCTGAATCTGGATATGTTTCCTTCCCCAGATTTGGATATTTTCAGCTATTATTTCTTCAAATAAATTTTCTGTCCCCTTTTCTCTTCTTCTGGGCTCCCTATCATGCTAATGTTATTACATTTGATGGTGTTACCGAGTCCCCTAAATCTATTCTCATTTCTAATTTTTTTCTTATTCTAATTTTCATTCTACTCTCATTCTAATTTTTTTCTCTTACCTGCTCAGCTTGATTACTTTCCATTACTCTGTCCTCCAGGTCACTAATACCTTCCTCTGCCTCCTCCAGCCTGGTACTTATTCCATCTAGTGTGTTTTTAAATTTTATTTATTGTGTTGTTCATCACTGATTGGTTCCTTTTTATGTCTTCTATCTCTTTGTTAAAGGTCTCACTGATGTTCTCCACTCTTTTCTCAAGTCCAGTGAGTATCGTTATGATCATCACTTTAAATCCCCTATCACGCATATTATTTATATCTGTTTCACTTGTTTTATATCTGTTTTTTCTTGTTTTGATATTGTCCTATTCTTTCATTTTAACAAGATGAGCCTTGGGCTTCTTCAGGATCTGCCACCACTAGCACTGGGACTGAGGCCCCACAAAGTACGCTGGCTGGGTGACGTGGTGTTGGCAACATTTGCTCTGGTTTTCTGAGGGAGAGGACCTGCAGTGCCAGGACTGAGGCAAGTGTGAATGGGAAGGGAGGATCTGCAGAAGTGCGAGGGGATGGGATCTAGTATAAGCAAGTTAGGCACTGTGCTGGTTTATAATTGGCAGGGAAGAAAGATGGTGCCTTGTAGGTCCTTTGTTCCTGAAGAAATCCCTCCATGAAACTGGCTCCTCCAGGGTGTACTCTGAGTTGGGTAAGTAACTCTCCCTCCCAGGTGCTCCAGGTGTTTTCAAAGTGCTGTTTCTATGCTGTATTTCTAGAGGCTGTTTGTCGTGCTGTCTCTTTACGGGTGGAGACTCAGTGGTTGCCCTCCACACCCTACCAGAGCTGGGCCCTCTTATTTTCAAAATTCCAGCCTTTAAGTCCCTTTGGTTGCAATAACTCACAAAATTCGGCCCCTCTCATTTTCAGCACCAAATGGTATAGAGATTCATATTTTCTGTGTGGTCTCCCTAGTGTGACAGCCTGTATCTTGCCCTTCTCCTTGTTCATGCCCCACCCCTGCAGATGGCTGCAGTGCATTTAGTTCCCCACTGCCTCTTCACCCTACCTACCCTCTTGGATGTAGCCTCTTGTCTACCTTTAGTTGTGGATTTTGTTTTGCCAATCTTCAGGTCACTTTCTGATTTACACTGATGTGAGTTCCATCTACTTGTATCCATGCAATAAGGTTAGCTTAGGATTCTCTTAATCTGCCATCTTGGTCTCTCCCTTCAAAGTAGTATTTTAGCCTTTAAAAATTAGGACAAGATAGCAGTTCTAGAACTCATTTATTAGAAGCCTATTCTATCTTATGATTTTAAATCTAGGTATTAAATTTTGGTTATCAATTGATATCTTTTAACTATTGCTAATACAGATTTGAATTAGACATAGTTTAACTTCAATGAGATAGATTTCCAGGAATAGAACATCTAGGTTGAAAGGTTTATGTATTTTTAATTTTTCAAAATGTATTTTTAATTTTAATAAATGTTACTAAATTGCTCTCACATTTCCATCATAATCATACTATGTGAGATCAATCTTTCCTTTACACCCAGCCAACACACCTTCAGATTTTTAAAAATTAATTTTGTCAACTAATAATTATAAATACCAATACTTTAATCTGCATTTCCTTCTTAATGGAGATGTTAAGCAAGTATTTACTCTATAAAACTAGTGCTTAGCACAATATGGTTTTCCATGAAGTTTTATCTATTTGTAAAGAAGTATATTTACTGATATAACTTTAAAAAAATTTCAGCTTGTCCCAATTAATACAGAAGTTTTAACAAAAAGCAGGCATTTAGAATATTTCTATACTAAGAAAAACATTTTATCTACTGCAAACCTAGATTTTTCACCATCTAAGCAATTAAACTGAAAAATTTAACATATTTTAGTAAAATGACAATTTTATCTTATTTTATCAGCTGATCTGGTTTTAAAACCAGAGCATACTAAATGTTTCTTTTATTGTTCATCATTAAACACAAACACAGAGGACAATTTTGCATGCTATTTTAATATTTTCTACATATAGCAAACATATCCTAATTTACTTAATAAGAAAAATAATAAAATAATCATATTTATTTTTATCTATTGAAAATACTACATACATAAAATACAAAGTTCTTACAAAATTAAGGGCAGGGACTATATATATATTTTTTAAATTACTATTACTATTACAATAGCAATAATAGCAGCTAACATTTATCAGATGGTTACTACATAGCAGCTACTTTACATGGATTAATTCATTCAATCTTCACTATCATAATATGATGTAGGTACTATTATGGTTCCCATTGCAAGAATGAGACACAGAGGTGGAGTAGATTTATTGAAGGACAAACAGCTAATTAGTGCAATTCCAGATTAGAGGACAAGAAGTGTTATGTTGTGCTCACTCTCCCTCTGATCTTTCTGTTATTCACATTACCTTGCAGGTTGACTTGTGAAAACTCTGCAGTTGTTTGTTTGTTTTTTAAGATTTTATTTGCTTATTTGTCAGGGAGAGAGCACAAGCAGGGGGAGCGGCAGGTAAAGGAAGTAGTAGACTTCCTGCTGAAAAAGAAGCCCAATGTGGGATTTGATCCCAGGACCCGGGATCATGACCTGAGCCAAAGGCAGATGCTTAACCAACTGAGAGATCCAGGCATCCCCTGAAGTTTTAACTTATATACTTAAATACTTTATTAAGAAAACGTAATATCTGAATTAAAAAAAGAGATCAACAAGTGATTTAATAAATGAATTCCAGAACCCCTACCTTGCCTCTCTTTTTGAGACTAAAATATTATTTTCTTGTTCTCTTTGGCATCACCAATCAAACCATATATACTCTCTCTGTAGAATATGTACTTATTTGAGACTAAATCCACAAGTGAGGATTCTGAAAATTGAAACCACATCATGCAATGAGGTTTAAGTATCAGACTAATAATATATAAAATATTTTAAACTGGAAAGTTCATGATAAAATAAAACTGCAGACATTTTAGCAAATCAGACAATCTCATATTAGGCTAACAGAACAAAAGGCTTCAAAGAATTCTCATACACTATAAAGATTATCAGGACTAGACTGTCATATAGTGACCTTGCTGGCATCTAACACCTCTAACAGTATTTGGAAGTACATTGTTTCAAATCAATAACTAATTAACAAAGTACAAAAGAAGTTGCACTGTTTCCTTAGCTCCTTGTTAAAAATGGCTTTTGGCAGCACATGGGCAGAAAGGTCGCTTTTATGACATCTCCAGGAGTCTTTCAATACCCTGCCTCTGTCAGATTAAATTACTTTTAGCAATTAATTGTCATAAGTTAAAACAGAGGCACATTTGTTACAGCAGGCTGTCATAATGACATGGTGAGTAGTTGTTTTGATATGAATTTCTTTCACTGACCTTCTATCATATCTTAATTTTTTTGGTTGACCTAACTGGAAGATTGGAAGCACATCTTAACTCAAGAAGCATGGGCCAAACCTTGGGGGTCTTAGGATAAGACACCAACAAATAACTGAAAAAAATTTCCACAGATAATTTGAAAAGCGGAGGTTATGAAACAAAGGAATGTGTAACTTGGAAATTAAATTAAAACAAAATTATTCTTAATTAACGTAAGAATACAGAATGTAACAAGAATTAAATTTTCTACCAAGTTCATAAACATGAGATTATGAGATCATTGTCATATTGTACTAAAGGTGAACACCTAGAAATAGAATGCTATAAGGAAATAGTAAATAATTTTAAAAGGTAAATTTTAGTAAGAATATATATTATATATGATCTGTATGTCTTTTACTTGATAAACATGCAGTGCTTAAATCTCCATAACCTTATAAAATCAGTTATTAGTAATTCTTATTGAATAATATTCTTTATACATCTATATTTTAACAGAACAGAAAAAAACCTCTCTTATTTGAGGACTGTAATACTTTGGTAAATCCAGTAAAAGTTCACTTAGTATTTTGAACAGTGAATGAAGTAAGCAAATTTTTGTCTCAAAGGTGAAACATGCTAATATTTGATTTTTTCCTATTGCTATAAATCTGCTATGTTCTTTAGCTATATTAAATTTTAAGAAAACTTCATGGAAGATGAAAAAACTACTAGATGAAAACTTCTCCAAAAGGACAAGAAAATGAAAAGGTATGACATTTTCAAGAAATCCTAAAACCATGAAAATAGTGATAACAACAGCTAACATTTTTCAAGTGCTTCCTCTGAAATAGATACTGTATTAAATGCACAATATGATCTAGTTCATTTAATCTTCATGATACCCTGGGCAGTAGCTACTATTATCTCCTTTTTACACATAAGGCAAGAATACTTGAGACTTTAATTGCCCAACATAATACAGTTAGTAGAGTTTCTCTGACTTCAGATCCCATAATCTTAACAGTACAGTACTTTTTACATATGTATACATACATACATACATACGCATGTGTGCTATGCTTAAATCTTCATAACCTTATAAAATCAGTTATTAACACATGTGTGTGTGTGTGTGTGTGTGTGTGTGCGCGCGCTTGTGTGTTTAAATCTAAGGATGATCAACACTTCCTAGTTGTAAAAATAAACCTTGGGCCTGAAATGTGGGTATGCCTGGAAAAGTGACCTTCAGTTTTTCCAGTTCATAGAATACACTGAGGAAAATGCCAAGTAGTTAATGAGATCTATATCTGGAGAGCAAGAGGACTTACAACCAGAGCTTCCACAGTAGCTGGGAGGAGTCATAAGAATATCGGGAAAGATGTGGGTAGGTATGTGGGAATGTGTGAAGCAGGGAGTCTCAAATATCTGATAGGATCCTTACTGTGATCAGGAGTTATTAGCATCAAAGGGCTTGTGAACACTTGGGGGCCAGCCAGGGAAGCCCTTCCTGCTTAGAGCATGTCACCGAATCCTCTGCTCCCTACAGTATTGCTTGTGAGCAGTTAAGTTTTTATATTTTTTTATCTACATTGAAGGAACTTACATGTTTGCCTTTGTCTGCTGTTATCCTTCTGGGACCCACCATCACAGTGAGTGTCAACTATAGTGACAATTATAATCTAGAAATTAAAAAATTTAGGTTCTTTCTGGAATAATGTCTAATTATGATTATTTGCAAATGTGCTATATCACAAAATGGGCAAGATTAATCCCATATATATTTAACATTTGGAGTCAACATGAACATTTTTTTCCCCGGAACTATATATTAACTTTACCAATTAACTGGGTAAAGTGTTCCCTCTAGATATCTGTTGTGAAGGCAAGTGCAGAGTGATAAGAAATTTTCCATTTAAATAAATCTGAATCTCCAATGTTAACAACACATTTTTCAAGTTAAACTGATATATTTTATATTAATTGTGTTTGTGGTTAAATATTAGGGGTTCTCAGTCCTTGAAGTTTTTTTCTGTAAGAGCATAAGCAGTAGCACTAAAAGATTATCACTAAAGGCAAAGTAGAATTCATTCATTTTGTGAGATGATCTCAGTTAAGTATTTTTATATTTCAGAGAGCATTGCAGATGGAATACAACTGAATAATAAAATTTAACCTGGTATTCCTTTCCTTTTATTGAAGACAGTAGAAGCTGTAAAGGAGCACATTTTAAGTATGGGAGAAGAAGGAAAAAAATGATTATCTAAGTAAGAATTATTTCATTATTTCATAGAATCATAAAAGTTTAGAAATAACAGCTTCCTATTTACTGGAATACCTATCCATTTTACAGAGGAAAAAACTGAGCTCCAGAGATATAAAATGACTTATTAGTTCTCACTGGTCATTGTAGTAATTTCATTGGTTGAAATTTCAGTTCTCACAAAGGTATGAACACTAACACACCTTGTATTACGCATGTTATAAATCTTTAAAGTGACTTCAAGTACCTCACTACTTGATTCTCATTACAACTCAACGGAATAGACAGGTCTTAGGAGACTTCTTTTATTTCTTCTTCTTTTTTAACCCTCACCTAATCAATTACTATATCCTACCCACAGGCTATCTGAACACTATTTCTAAATTGACATTTTATAACTACTTATTTATTTCAACTGCCTAAGAAATAAAATTAGGCACATATGCATTGGGAAATGACAAAGACTGGCAGTGAGAGTGGAAATAGTTAAACAGATATATTATAAAGCCAAATAATTGCTGTAAGTATATATTTTTTTGCCAGCTTGCAAATGTAAAGGAATTATTCTAAGAAGAGAAACACTCTGATGTAAACAATTATAATCTCTATAATCTAATCTTCTGATAATGAAGACAGAAATGAGGGAAAGGGAGAGAGAGAGAGGAGAGATAAGAGATTGGTGGTGGTGGTGGCACTATAAGTCAGAACTAAATTCCTAACCTGAAACTGGTGTGTGGGGAATGAGAAGAATAGAAGAAAAGGAGGACTATTACTATGTTAAGACACTGCCATACACTAAATGTACAATAAAATCTCAAAAATTACACTAGAATGCATTGGCAAGTGTGGACACAGTTTTCAAAGGACTACAACAATACCCAGGAAAAAAGGGCAAGAACATAAGAATTCAATCTATCAATTAATCTATCCATTAAAGGTGTGAAAAAATGAATTATTCTCAAAATGGAGTTAGGACAACTGATTATCTGGAAAAAATGTAAATCTGAACTATCCACATAATAAACATAAAAACAAATTTCTAGTAGGAAGAACACTTAAGTATTATTGACAAAAAGAGGGTCAGGATAATCACCCACACTAACAAATTGACACTGGATTCATATATCACTGCAAACTAATAAATCAATTTCAAATAGTATATGAACTTACATGTGAAAGATAAAATTCTAAAGCATATGAAAGAAAACACTCTTATTCCTCTACTTCCTTTCTTCAACTTTCACTGTTCTCTTTTAGATCTGATAACTTAAGACATATTTAGGTATCATCGCCCCCTCTAGGAAACTTGCCCAGGAGCTTCCACTTTCAACCCCTAACTGGCTTAAGCCCCACCTGTGCCCCTACTAATTGGAATCCAGTGCATTCTTCTTCTTTAATTTCTAGGGGAAGGGTCATGTCTTCTTGATCTTCATATTTGTGCCTGGTACAGTGCAGTTTAATAAATATTTGATGGAGTATTTAAAAACTTTTGGTTGAAATATAAAAAAAAAACTTATTTAGAGAGCTAACAAATGGACCACAAACTTATCAAGGATAGTTGGTTGAGTCTGATGGAGATTGGTTTTGGCAAAGGAATGTAAGTTACAACAATGCTCAGAGACCACTGTTTAGGACTAATACTATCTTTAGTCACGTTCTTGATCTCTGCCTTTTTTGACTCTATACACATATTCCCAATCAAATCTAGTCATATTTAAGTCTATTTAATCCACTGTACACAAGGCAACAAAAATACAGATAGTACTCAAATCACTGAATTTATAATATAGTTATAAAATGTTTCTCATTTATAAAGTGGCATACTCTTTTAATCATGTATATTCTATTTAGAGGTAACAGAGAACTTGGAACTAATGTGTAGTAGAACATTTGAATAGACAGGCTAAGTGACCATGTCTTTGCCAATATTCTTAATCTTAAAATTAAATATAATTTATCACTTCTCCAAATCTAAAAATTTATCATATAATGAAATATATTCATTATATTTTATGCATATATTTATGCCAGAGCATATTTATAAATGGAAATCCATTCAAATGCTTCAAGTGTTGGAGTTACTATCTACACATTTCCTGTGAATAAGTATATAAGTAATACCAGGTTTCAATGCAATGATTCAGTTTGATAACCCAAAGAATAATAGTATAATATCACTAGTGTCAATGATAAATTTCCCTCAAAGTCTTAACTAGATTCACCTGGACAATCTTGGTAACTCACCACAATTTGAATCTATTCCCTTATGCACTAAAGGAACCAGAGACTCCATTGTAAATCAATGATAATTCTAGCACAGACAACCTTGCTAAACAGATTTTCATTCAAGCCCTGAGAATGCAGAGATGAACTAAATGTAAGCCTTTCTTTTAAATAATTAGAGGTCACTTTGGGCAGTAAATATATAATCTCAGTGATCTTAATTTTGAAAAGTACTGAAAATTCCACTGAATGCAATATACACAGTGGCAAGAGGGAGGCTATGAATACTTGTGTATTCGTGTACATGTTTGTTTTTGTGCCGATGCAAAGGAAAAAGGGAGGGTGGTAAAGAAACGTTTTACAAAGATGGAAAGTCAAGATTAATTATTATTAAATATAGGTTAAGACTCTGTGAAGAATGCTTTCGAATCTGAATAGAATCTTGTAAAATGTCCAATAATGAGATACTTCTCCATAATGTTCCATTTTAAGCACTCAATTGACTATTATGAAAAGAGTATTTCATTCCAAATGTCTAAAAATGACAATTACCAGCTAACTAGGTAATCTTTCTGGCCTAATTTTGAGAATTATATTAATATATCAACTTAGGATATTTAATGTAACTGCCTGATTTTTCTCCCTAGAAATAAGGACTGGAGACAGGAGTCCAGAATAGCCACTTCCTCCCACCTCTGATCACTGAGGTGGTCCCTTGGCACACTGGCCAAAGCTCTGGAGAAACCAGTATCTTGGGCAGCTGCTGAATCAAAGCCAGGCAGATCATCCTCATTATGTAGAGTAGGGCAAATCTGGGTGTGAAATCAAAGGAAACCTGGCAAAGACAAAAATTCCTCAGAATGCAGGGTGAGAATAAAGTCTGGCACAACTGACTGGACTTGATGGGGTCATTTCAGTGTCTCTTTTATAGGATTACTCTGGCTCCATGAGTGTGCCCTGAACTATACAGGGCAATAAGCCAGAAGGCTACTTAACAGAGAAAGGAAAATGTTCACACCTCTAAATATAGAACTTTTTATGACTAACCTTTCAAAATTTTTGAAATATCTCAGGTTACAGTCAACCATTCTGCTGCATACTTTTAGCTCAATGGTGGCTATTGTTATTCAAACTATTAACAAGATTTAATACCACTTAAAGGAAATGTGACACATTCCCTGTTATTTAAATACATTTTAAAATATATCTTTAAAATTTTTTAGTATTTTCAGTGTTTGTTTTTTATAATTTTGAAAGAAATATTTTCTCTAATCTGGTCACTAAGGCCAAGAGATACCATTTTATGAGTTTCCCTATAATGTCAGTTTGCCCCAGTTGTCAAAAAATTTACCATTCCCTTCCTCATTTAACACATATTTAGGTACCCACACTGTGGATACAAAGACAAGTAAGACACAGTGAACATCTAATTAAATACAAGATACAAAAATGTTAGAAAGTAATTTCCAATGTAGTGAAAAGTGGGCTAACTAAGGGTAAAATGTGATACATATACAAAGAACTTAGCATAGTGTCTGGCACATAGTAAGCTCTCAAAACAGTACCATATACAATGAACTATGGGTAAGACAATCCCCACCAGTAGATGACAGTCCAAATGAAACAATACCTTTCAGCCTATAGATTCATCACCAAATATTTGTTCAGTATCTACTTTGCATATCAATGACAAAACAAAGATACCAGCCCTCTGGGAGCTTACAATCTAACAGGAGAGACAGGCAATAAACAATATTAAATGGATAGGTAAATTATATGATAGGTTAGAAGGGGATGAGTGTTAACAAAAAAAAAAGAGCTAGGTAAAGGGAATGGGAAATGGGTGGGCTCTAAAATTTTAACTAGTGTAGTGAGGGTATACTTCTATTGAGATAATAATGGAAAAAATGCTTGAAGAATTTCAGCAAGTTAGCACTGCTTATATTTTGGAGCAGAACACCACAGACAGAAGGAACAGTCAATGCAAAGACTGAAAGACAGGTATGCCTGACATATTCCAAGAATAGTGAGAGACCAGTGGGGATAGAATGGAATAAGTGAAGAAAAGAAGGGCAGGAAATGATATTGGTAAAAAAGGGGGAGTTCTCCTATGGCAGGAAATGATATTGGAGAGGTAAAAAAGGGGCAGTTCTCCTATGGCCATTGTCTGAGTAAAGTTAAATTTCAAAGTAAAGTCATTTAGTCCATTTACCCATCCAGTAAGTTTTGACTATTATGTATATTCAAGGCAACCTGTTAGGTGCCACAGGATAGAAAAAGACGGTTAACTCAGAATCTTTATCCAAATGAAGCTTACAATATTTCCACAAATGGATTAACTAACACTAAACTTTCTTAGTAAAAACTAAAGCCAGGATCACAAGAGAGGAGGTGTAAAGAAGGAAGGCACAGGTAGATGCAAGAGCAGAATTATTATTATTTTTTTTAAAGATTTTATTTATTTGACAGAGAGATATATAGCGAGAGAGGGAACACAAGCAGGGGGAGGGGGAGAGGAAGAAGCAGGCTTCCAGCTGAAGCAGGGAGCCCTATGCAGGGCTTAATCCCAGGACGCTGGGATTATGACCCTAGCCGAAGGCAGATACCTAATGACCGAGCCACCTTATATAAGATATGCCAATAGTTAAGAGTAACTTGCAAAAAACCAAGAAGCTATAAAGAATCCCATAAAGATTAATTTATTCATCATTTTAATCCATTTTGAAGAAAGTTGCTTGGCTGGATCTTTTGCCAAAAACAACTATTTAAACCCACATAAGAAGAAACTAACAAACATCGATAATAATATCATTAGCAATTAAGAAAATGTACACATGGTTCTTAAAGAAAACTACTATCATCAACTTCATATTATATTCCCTAAAGAATAAAGTACAAATTAAAGTGTTTATGATCTATAAAGCTTCATTAAAACATTAGGTGCATTATTATTGACTTATAGTATTTCTCTTAACCAGTGAATGAGTATATCACAGATATAAAGTGAATATATCATAGATCATTTGGTAGAGGAGATAAAAGCAGAAGAAGAAAAGAATTGGTTAAGGGACATTGGATGGTTCTTAAAGTTTTGAAATGTTACTTGTATGTTTAATTAGCTTCATTTGGTCTATAAGTTAGGGCAAAATGATTTTAGACATCAAGAGTAAATCCAACTACATCACTGAAAATTGAAATATTAGAGTTTCCAGAATGTGCCAGAAACACCTACCAAATTAATTTCTTTAAAGTGGCAAATTTTTAAAGTGGTTTTTAATACTCAATGACACAAAAATCACCTTGTATTACATAATAGAACAGATTTTATATAAGCAATCTGCATAAAAATTGAGGTTCTCATTGCAATAGTTGTATTCAATATAGAAAATGTATAAAGTGGTTCTTTAATTCTAAAATCCAGGGGTCTATTATTGAATCTCTAGGTATCTTTTATTTTAATGCTATATTAATAATTGTGAAAGATACATTTTCCTTTTTTCATATGCTTAGAATGCAACATATGAACTGCTTCAAAATCCTTACTGGAAACTGCCTATCCAAGTTGCTTAAGAATATTTCGGCCTCCCAACAAGACTGTGCCTGAGCTCCCAGAGAACAAAGATTCTGGCTTTTCCATCTGCGTATCTCATAAACAGCTATAGCAAGCATAACATTTTGTAAATAGTGCTCAATTGCATTGAAATGCGAAGAGGTCCAATCAAAGCTGTGCTCCTTAAAAGGACACATTTTCTTCAGTTTCAAGATACATTTGGCATCTTGTTTTGTAATCCTGGCTAATCCTGTCTTGAGTAGAAATTACATGTTTATTGTTCCTCCATTTTTAATCTTTAATATCTAGCACTCAGGAGATAGTATAAAATCAGCGAAGGTAGACTAACAGAATGCAACCTAAAACTGGTACTCTACTTTCATCATACGAATAGTTACTTTAGGTTATCTTAAAAGTGCTGCAATAAATTTTAAAAGTAAAATGCATTAGGAAAATGATTAGGACACTGAGGGGCTAACATCTCCATTTAATAGTCATTTAGTCATTACTTCCTAGATTTACCGTCTAAGTTTACCATATAGAGATCTACTTCTTCCTAGTAATGTGACATCTAGTAATGGAAGAAATTCAAACCTGCTATCCATGGGCTTTGGCAAACAAAAGGAAGCAACTGATTACAATGGTGTGTAAGTAAATAAATAAACATTTACTGAGGGGTCACTAATTGCCAAATAGGCAGGTGGTCTTTGTCAATTTATGGGACCAAATATGGGGTAAAATGTTAAGGAAAAGAACAAACCCTCCACATAATCTCTATTTGGGCTACCCTAAAAGGCCACAGTCTATATACTGCACAACTCCAGGGGGTGCCAGATAAGAATTATGTTCTCAGAGTTGTGCAGTGAGGCAGCCTGTCTCATACCATATTTCATCCTTCTACAAAACCATCAATTTTAAAAGGTAGCACTGTTTTATGTACCATTAAGAGAAAAAAAGTCACCAAATAATCCATGATATGCCATTAATTTTTAAGATGCATCCCAAATTCAGAGATGTTAAAATGTGATAAAAGGTTTTAAAATCAATGAAAAAAGATGATAATCTGAGCAATCTTCAATTGACTGAGCTATATATGCACAAATAATAGCCTTTCTTTGATGGCATTATTATATATGCAGTCTGCACAAGAATTCTGAGGGAATTTTTTCACTCTCCTGTGTGAAATCGAAACAAAGAACATTAAGAGTGAATGAGGTATAGTTAACATCATAATTCATATATAATGCACTAAGATTTTCAAATTTATATTCTTCCTCTTAGATCTTAAAATTGATTATGTTAGGAATACTGTTTTCAACTAACTTTAAGGTTTAAATCTCAATTACTTAAGGACCACTTATCCTTCTCCCCTAATAATCTACACACACACACACACACACACACACACACACACCCTGTTCTCCTTCCCCAACCCCATCAGCTGCGGAGACAAAGGCCAGAGAAACCACTTGCAAATAAAAATGGAGGGGGAAAAAATCTTGTTTTAATATAAAAATTTCAATAACCAGAATGGTAAATAGAAAACCTAGATCCCAGTAACAGTTTTGTCACTAATAACAGTGTAATTCTGAGCAAATTTCTCTTATCTCAGTTTCCTCATCTACATCTAGAAATAAACTAACTGGACTTGGTATGTCTCTGAAAAATGGCTACCACCATTCAGACACTATCTTTTGGCAACATACTCTGGTAGAAACCTTCTCCTATAAGTAATGTTCCTCCAAAATGTACTGTTTATATAAAATAGTAAACAAAGGTGGGTTGAATGAATTTGTATAAATTCTCACTTTTTAATATGAAAAATTATATGGCTCACTGACAAAAATTTAGAACAGCAGCACTGAAAAAATGAATTCCTCTTCTCAATGACTAAAAAAGATTTTAGTTTTGATAGATTTACTTAATTTAGCAGTATAAAATCCTAATTCTAATTTTTATCTGATGGTTCAGCTTTATTAAAAAAAAACATTAATCCATTATATAGCTCTGGAAATTACTGGTGTTATTATTGCTCCAGTAGAAACATAAAATTTTGGCCCATAGTATCTAAATGACTTTTAAATAAAAAGTAGTGACTATTTTAAAAAAGTCAAATTATTTTGGAATTCTTAAATATAATAGTATCCTGAAATACAGGATCATGATTTTTCTCTTTATCACCTCCCTGGGCAGAGATTTTCTGGGATCTCAGGGAGACATTTCAAGCACCAACTTGGGAATTTGGTGAGGTATTTTAAAGTTTTTGGGAAAGCAAATTCAAGTATAAATCATTTTTAGGGCAAACAGAAATTAGGGAAAGTCTTGGTAGATGACCACTTAGATTCATATTCAAAATTTTATCTTTGTTTTATGGGGTCCCTAAATGAGCCACTAAGTGTGGCTTATAATCTGTTATTTTCAAGGAGAAAAATCAATGTTTTCTCCTAGTATTAAATTATGAAAATAATGCTAAGAATGAAATTAATATTACAGGAATATAAGATAAAAATGATACATAGAGTGTGTTAAGCAGCAATTTCATGGTCCAAGAAAGTAAATCTAAACATACAATTTCATAACGTTTACAAATGCACATATATAATTCAAATTGAAATGAGATGAGTCTATAATGTAAATACTCAAGTCATTCAGTAAACATGTTATATTGCCCCACTATGTTACACATGAGAGATGCACACAGAAGTGCTTCCATCTACTGATAAAGCCATAACGTGCATATGTGAACACTGGGCTGGCGAAAACACCAAAGGGGAATGGGGTGGAACAACAAGCTCATGGCTGAGAACAGGCACACTTACTTAAAGACAAACTGAAATTAGGGGAGGGATTAAAAAAAAAAAAAAAGTTCACCTGTATTAAACAAAGCACTTTTGAGACAACTATACAAGGTGATAAGGTTTTTTTTCTCATCCCCATCTGCAGTAACTCCAAACTCCTTTGCTGTCAAGCAACTTACACATCCCAGAAGGACAGACAGTTTGGGACACAGGAAAAAATAAAGTGTGAGGGTGTCCTACTGCAGAGAAGAAGATGCGGGCCTACACTCAATATATCTACTCATTGCAACTCTCTAACAACAGTCCTTGAATAAACTACTGCATTGTGGGGAATATTATTTGTCTTGTGTTGCAGCAATTGCCTTCCAATTCAGGAGAGATCCACTGATTCATTCACTTATGTGTATATATTTTATATAAACACAGAGAAATCTTAGAAAGCCACTTGTAAAAAACGTTCAGTACTGACAATGTAGTTTACTGGGAAAAACATAGCCTTTGCAGTCTGACAGATGTGGGCTCTAACCTTAGTTTAGTTGCTCTTCATAGGTATACAACTATGAGTAAGTCTATTTACATCTGAGTCTCATTTTACATTATCTGTAAAGTCAAGGTGATACCTGCGACAGTTGTGAGGATTACACAAAGAAACAAACAACTCTTTCTAACTAGACAAATGTATGCACAAGGGCCTCAACCACAAGGGTGGGCCACAGGTGGGAGATAGAGGGTATTAAATTGCCCCTTCTTCCCAAAAAAGGGAGTGAAGTTGTGAAAGTGCAAGAACCACCATTCACATTTAAAGCCCGATAGAAGCATGGTGAATCCAACTGTATTTTGGACAGTTACTGTCAAATGTTCCTTTAGACAAGAAACAAGAGGAACCCAATTCGGAGAATTAGGAAGAACAAGGCTTCAGAAATTGGAGAAAGTGATGGACAGATGCAACTTGGATTGTAAACTAAGGATATTACAATAATTATAACACTTGTTGAGTGAACACTATATGTAAAAACCCTGTACACATGTGCCAGAAATAAGCACTCAGCTCTTAACCATGATACAATCAGTCCATTGCAAAGTTAAGGTAAACATAAGACAGAGGGACAGCACCAGCACAGAGCTAGTAGACTATGGTAGTTTATTAGACCTCAGCTGTATAGCAGGGTTAAATATGTGAGCCCTTCTGGGAAGCAAGAGGCCACCCATTTTAGGGAAACGAGGGACGAAATGAAAACTGTAGTTGCTAAAACCCAAAATGGGCATATGATTCTCCAGAGCCTTCTACTGCTGGGGACAAGTAGTAGAAAACAAAAAATTCTGGAGCACCTGGATGGCTCAGTCAGTTGAGCTTGAGCATATGACTCTTGATTGGGGCTCAAATCCTGATCTTAGGGTGGTAAGGTGGAGCCCCTCGCCAGGGTCCACATTCGGCATGGAGCTGGCATAAAATTCTCTCTCTCCCTTTCCCTCTGCCCCTTCCCCTTTCCTTCTCTAGAAAGAAAGAAAGAGAGAGAGAGAGAGGGAGAGGGAGGGAGGGAGGGAGGGAGGGAGGGAAGGAAGGAAGGAAGGAAGGAAGGAAGGAAGGAAGGAAGGAAGGAAGGAAGAAAGAAAGAAAGAAATAAAAAGAAAGAAAGAAAGAAGACAAATTCTAAATCCTCAAATTCCAATGGCCTGGTATAGACATCTTAGTTTCTATGAAGGAGGAGGGAGGATGGACACGTGAAGTCCTCTACACATAATGCTCTCTGAGTCCAGATGAGAAGAGTTAAAATGGATAGGCCCAAATGCCTTAATAAACCACTCCTACCCTGTTCTAGCTTCTCTATTTCAGCTTATACAGCTGCACACTCATACTGTTCCAGTTTCATCTGCCTGACATATCAACTGAAAAATGGTTCTTATTTTAATCTTACAGACCACTTCCTTTGGTTGCCTGTATATTCAACTCCAAAAAAGAGAGGTAGACCCAGTGGTTCTAGACATGTGGTCTACAAACCTCTGGAGGTTTTTGAGAGCTTTCAGGGGGTCCACATAATAATACTAAGGCATTTGTGTCTTTTTCACGGTGTTGGCATTTGCAGTTAAGAAGGCAATGGAGAACAAAACTGCCTGTGACTTAGCACAAATCACAGCAGTGGTACCAAACTATAGTAGTGGTCATTGTGTTCTTCACTGCTACACACTCAAGGGGAAAACACACAACACATGCACACACACACACACACACACACAAGTTCCCCTACAAAATGTTGATGAAGAACTAAAAATTACTTTTACTAAGTCTCAACCCCTGAGCATATGTGTATTTAATATTCTGAGTGATGAACTGGCGTAACTGGGTGATAGGAATTAAAGAGGCCACATGATATGATGAGCACTGGGTGTTATATTCAACTAATGAATCACTGAACGTTATATAAAAAACTAATCATGTACTATACCTTGGCTAATTGAATTTAAATTTTTAATTTTTTTAAAAGATTTTATTTATTTATTTGACAGAGATCACAAGTAGGCAGAGAAGCAGGCAGAGAGAGAGAGAGGGGGGAAAACAGGCTCCCTGCTGAACAGAGGCCGGAGGCAGGGCTCGATCCCAGGACCCAGGGATCATGACCTGAGCTGAAGGCAGAGGCTTTAACCCACTGAGCCGCCCAGGCGCGCCCCCCCCCCTTTTTTAAAGATTTTATTTATTTGACAGACAGAGATCACAAGTAGGCAGAGAGGCAGGCAGAGAGAGAGAGAGAGGGGAAAGCAGGTTCCCTGCTGAGCAGAGAGCCCGATGTGGGGCTCAATCCCAGGTCCCTGGGATCATGACCTGAGCCTAAGGCAGAGGCTTTAACCCACTGAGCCACCCAGGTGCCCAAAAAGCACCTGCAAAACAAATTATGCTAAGATGCTTGTATAGAGGGAAAGTAGTTGTGTAACTGAGTTGTGAGCTCAAGTAGCTGTTTTTTTAAATAGAACATTCTTTTTACTTGCAAGACTGATAAACAAACGATGATTACTCACATTGGGCATTTGGAAGACATTTTCTTGAAAATAAATAAAATAAACCTTAGCTTTCTTGCTAAAATTAAAAGTTGGGGGAACTTGTATCCTCTCTGGTAAGTTTAATTTTTCAACTCTTAAAAGCTTTGCAGATGAGATTGGTAGTAATATTAATAGATAGGATTTCTTTGATACTGCATAATAAAATATGTCAACATGTGGAAGATCTTCATAACTCAATGCAACATTATTTTCCAAATGACCAATATGTGATGTTATAAAATCATTCAAGAGTAAAGGTTCCATTCAAAGTACAACAAAGACCAATGGATTTTCATGAAAATAGTACAAAATACTTAGTAATGTGTTTTAGATTCACACAGCAGGTAATCTTTAAGAAGAAACTATTTCTTGGGATGCCTGGGTGGCTCAGCCATTAAGTATCTGCCTTCAGCTCAGGTTCTGATACCAGGGTCTTGGGATGGAGCCCCACATCAGACTCACTGCTCAGTGGGGAGCCCGCTTCTCCTTCTGCCTGCTCTGCTTGCTGCTCCCCCTGCGTGTGTTCTCTCTCTGACAAATAAATAAAATCTTAAAAAAAAAAAAAAAGCAACTATTCTTTGTTGAGTGTAGGTATACCAAAAAAGAAAAACATGTACGATTACCTGAAACAGCTATTAAAATTCTGCTTCCTTTTATAACTGAATATCTGTATGTGGCCAAATTTTCTTCATAAATGTCAACCAAAAAACATATCAGAAGAGGATGAAGGAAGAAAAACAGAGGTGGAATTCAGCTGTCTATTAAGCCAGATATTAAAGAGGTGCTTTTTAAATGCCACACTTCTCACCATATGTTTTTATTTGTTTTGAGAAATATAGTTATTTCTCATAAATATATGTTATTTGTGTCATCATATAAGGGACTTATTGCTATTTTATTTTTAAAAAGATTTTATTTAATTAATTAATTAATTTATTTATTTATGTTCAGTTAGCCAACATACAGTACATTTATTTATTTGAGAGAGTGAGCTCAAGAGAGCAAGCAAGCATTAGTGGGGGGTGGGCAGGAGGGTAAGGGAAGAGGGAGAAGAAGCCTCCCTGCTGAGCGGGAAGCCCAGGACTCCAGAATCATGACATGAGCAGAAGGTAGAAGTTTAACCAACTGAGTCACCCAGGCACCCCAGACTTATTACTATCTTAAAATACGTATTTATTATTATTTTTAAAGATTTTATTTATTTATTTGAATGAGAGCGACAGAACAAGTTAGGGGGAGGGGGCAGGGGAAAAGGGACGAGCAGGGAGTCCCACTTGGGGCTCCATCCCAGAATCCTGGGATCATGACATGAGCCAAAGGCAGATGCTTAACTGACGAAGCCACCCAGGCGCCCCTAAAATAAATAAATAAATAAATAAATAAATAAATAAATGTTTATTTATTTTTAAGATTTTATTTATTTGATAGACAGAGATTACAAGTAGGCAGAGAGGCAGGCAGAGAGAGAGGAGGAAGCAGGCTCCCTGCTGAGCAGAGAGCCAGACTCGGGGCTCGATTCCAGAACCCTAAGACCATGACCTGAGACGAAGTCAGAGGCTTAACCCACTGAGCCACCCAGGTGCCCCTAAAATAAATACTTAAAATTTTTCTCATATTTCATTCTTTTTGTGGTAAATATCAATTGCTATACCCATATAAACAAAAGACCTTAGTGACCTTAATGTTTAAGCATGTAAAAGTGTCCGGAGACCAAAGGTTTGAGAAGCAGTGATTATAAACCAATCGGAAAAGACCTCATTTGACCATAATTCTCCCCATACTTTCCAAAGGAAAGAGGGCAAGGAGAAAACAGGAAAAAAAATGGGATATAATGAATAGTAGGTATCCCACTGGTTCTTTTCATATACATTAATTTACCTTATTTACACCTTAAACAGGCTAATAACTACAATTATTCTTATTTTACAGATGAAGAAACTAAAAGAGTGAGGTGACTTGTCCAACGTCACAGCTTGTGAAAAAATTAAGATCATTAGAGCATAACTCTCTTGAATTCTGAATTTCTTTTTCTTTCTACTACATCATATTTATAGTAGAATTCCTCACCAAATTTGGCCAATAGTCAACCGAAACAAATAAGTGCAGAGCTCTGGTCTTTATTGTAATTTCTATTCTAAATCTAAAGATCTAATTATTTTGCCACTTTCAAATTTTTCTTTTTTGGCTTGTTTTTAACTGAATTCAAAGAATGCCTGCTATACTTAATAATGGTTGTTAAGTGGGTTTAAAGAACAATGTACTAATTTTCTGAGTGTTAGCATGTATCAGTCATACATAGTATCACAGTTCTTTCAACGTGTGCTAGTCAATATCAAAGAGCAGATTTATACAGTGAAAGGTCTGTCTCTTCTGCTTTGTAGGTTCATGTAAGCAAGCATTTATTAAAATATTCATTCATCAAATATTTATTAAAAATCTACTGTTTACTAGGCTTTGGAAGTAAGAAACATGAAAATACAAAGATTGATTTCTGATTATTTAAAATAGAATCATGGCACTTTAAATGCTTTAAAATTAAACAATTTTGTGGCTACTTTCTCTGCAATCAGGTTTGATCAGTTTCCCTTTTAAATGAAAACCTTAAAATGAAGAAACTAAGGTATCCTTAGTGAACATTTAATGATTATATTTTAATATTGCTCTACTGAGTTGCTAGAAGATGCAAGTGCTACTAATAATCTTTTTATTAGGGGCTAACTTTTGTCAGGTGGGACCCATTTCCCTTCTGGCTCCAGGTGAAGCCATATAGCTGGAGTGACATTCCCAATTTGTTTCACCATCCCTCACTCTTTCCCTCCCACAGGGGGAGTGACTGACTTGATTAGTACATTTGGGGGAAGAAACAGAATGCTCGACTCAGCCCTTCTGGGCATCTTTCAAAGCTACTTGCAAAAAGGATGCATTCCAACTTGTTTTCTACCTTGTGAAAGGGGAAGTGGATGTTTGGAAGATAGATGAAAATGTGTTTTGGGGGAAATGAATTAGGTAATCTAAATTTAGTCATGGATCTAAGCCACATTTTCCATTTGAACTATATCAATTAGTAAAGCTGGTGTTTTGATATCCTTTTGTCTGATTCCTTTGTCATATTGTTCACTGGGTTACAAACTCAGGAGGGTAAGATAGACATTATTTTTGGTACAAGGTAATGAAAGATACAAAAGCTGGGAACCTCAAGGATTGGGTACTTTCTTAGTTGATTATGAATTTGAGAGCAGACAGGTGGTTATTTATTAGCCCTGAAGACCCAACACGGTGTGTCAGAAACCATGTTCACTTTGCATATATTATTATCATTTCATTTTTTCAGACAAAAGAACTGAGACATAGGGAAGTTAACTTGTTTGAGGTCACAGTTTATAAAGTGGAAAGAGCTGGGATTCAAACTCAAGTTGTTCAAATTCTGCACATTTAATTTCATCTCCATATTACATCTCTGCAATGAGTATGATTCTAAATGTTATTCAGACATTAAAAACAGAAAATAAAAATAATTATTATCAAATCTTCAATGACTACTGGTTTTAAGTTCATTTGGGAAAGTGTAAATGTTTTGGAATGTAGAAAATGTTTAAAATATAAATTCTTATACTGATTATTAAATTACTAGCTAAGCTTGTTGTTTTTTCTTTCCATTATATATTAAAAGATTTAGGGCTAAGGAGATAAAAGGGAAGAAAGAAAAGATGCAGTGTGATGGGGGGGTACTCAGTTTCAGAGGAAAGTAAAACCCAGTGTGAACAGCAGCAGCCCCTGGTGGTCTAAGGGGAAAAAATAGTGTATCTATAATTATGGGGGTAGAAATATGTTTTTTAAAAGAATATATGTACATATTTAGCCATTTGACTCAGTTTTCAACCCAACACGTTAAAAAACAGATGCTTTAAAAAATGATCTGTTGGCAAGATGCTTGTTAAAATTTTATCAGTTGAAATATTAAAATTCATTATGAATTAATTAACACATTATATAAAAATAAAATGTTTTTGTTTCATCATTTTACAAAGTACTATAACCAGTGGTGATTAACACTGGGAATTTTGTGTGTCTTGCTATGTGTTGCTCAGAAAGAAACTAAATTTATAGGATTACCACTAAATTGATGACATTTTCTGTCTTCACTCTTGAATTCAGTTGGCAGATGTTTTCGAGAACAAAAAATTCTGTCTTATTACAAAACATATTAAGCAGGTTTTCCTGCCAGGCATGTCTGACATGATGTTTATTGCCTAGACCAAATCAATCCCCTTAATAAGCCATAATATATGCCAGAAAGTACATTATTTCATACTTAAGGAAAGTTGCCACATGAAACAGTAAGTACTTTGATCTCTCAAGCTCTGTTTCTAATGCATCAGAAATGTACTACATAATCCAATAGTTAGTCATATTTATTTATACTCATTTAGTACATAAAAAAACCTACACTTTGTTAATCTTAAAGTTTTAGACTTGGCTTCTAGTTTACTTCTGCCTGTCTATAATAGATATTTACAAAATTTGAAAGGAGATTTTGGCTTTTTAACAGATTCCAGAAAAAAGGAAATGCAAATATTTAAATATACCGGGAAAATAAAATGGTTCCAGAGATTAAACATTCATTGACTATAATATAAAAAAAATTAAATTTGGTTGCTAAAACACTAGATAGAAATGACTCCAGTGGCCTTAGTACAGAAGAGAACAGGTACAGAGAAGATGGGATATTTATTAGCCTTCACTAATATTTTGAACATAACCCAAGTCAGAGCATCAAAAACATATTTTTTGAAAGAATGCTTCAGTTTATCAGTTGGCTGTTTCTGAACAATTGCAAAAATTCACATAAATGCTGAAAAAATCCATCAGAAAACTAGACACTAAATATCTCTTATGTTAAGGAGTAAGATTTTTGATGGATGTCAACAAGCAATCAAGCCATAAATATTTGAGTATCTTCAATGTGTAATGCCAGACTTTGCCAAGATTCTTACTCTGTAAATGTCTCCTCCACATTTGGACTTTTCCTTCTGTGGCCATGTAATTTCCTTCCCCCTTCTACTTGCAGCATTTTTTTTTCCTTCAACCTTCTGGGTCTAATCTCTCTTCTTTACTTCCTATCACCACAGCCCACAATTAAGTCTCCTATGGAAGAGATATTTAAGCAATTCCAACTCGGTATTACACAGATCAGCATCAAGTCACTTTTGGCTAGATTCTATGTATACTGTAAAGCACTTTATACTGTAAAGTGCTTTTAAGTGATCTTCTTTAGTCTGAGTACTTGTCCTCTTATGCTCCAGTTTGGTATCAGAATATCCCTCATTTCTATGCTGCAGGTCACATTATCCAGGTATCTCTAGACTAAGGCCTAGTCTTTTTGCTTTGGTCTTCCTGCAGGGTATTGGATTCTAATGAGTGAGTTTATTATCAGTTTCTGATTCCTCATGGTATGCTCTGTACTATTGTAAATATTAACTCATTTCTGTTTATTCTTAAGGAATGACCAATACAGCATGCTCAAAGATCTACAATATTATGGGGAGTAGAAATGCATGAAAGATAAATATTAATAATATTACGAAACAAAAACACAAGAGATATCTCAGGACAGCAAATGATAAATTCCACACAAGTTAACCAGTCGCAGTGACTTCCATGAGTCATAGTAAGTGATTATGGTGATATGAAAAGGTGAGATTTCAGTTGGGCACTACAACATGGATAGAATTTGGATGGAGGGAAAGAACAGGAAGCGAAGTTACATAGCACAAAGGTGTACAGCAAAGAACACGTATAGCAGCCTGGCTCTACTCTATGAGCAAGGGTACACAATAGAAATAGCAGTAGTCAGCATGAAACATTTCCGTTTTCACCCATTAACATACTTCCTTGATGACAGAATTTAAAAAAAACAAACAAACCATATCTCACTCTTATAGATTTAGATGCAAAGGTATAGATCAAGGTATTAAATAAATCTTGAGAAACTGACTTCTTACCATTAATTTTCGTAACGTTCTCTCAGCCACTGGAGTAGGTAGGGGACCAACAATGTAATTTTTGTTTGTTTTGGATTGTTTGAATGAGATTCCTCACAATCAAGTAGCATACTTTAATGATGCAGGACATATTAAAAAAAAAGTAGTAGTGTGGGATTTTAATCTTGGCTCCACCACCTTACTTACCAAATAAAAATTTATTATGAAGACTCTGTTCTGAGCTCTGGGGATATAATAGTGAGCAAAACAGACTAAGTCTCTGCCCTCACGAAGCTTATATTAAGCTATGTTATTAAGCTATGTTATTCTGGGGAAATTACTAAGTTTTGACTCACAGTCTTCTCTATATAAAATTTACATAAAATATAAAATAAAATCTATATAAAATTATATTCCTATATAAAATTGGATCAATATTAGTGATCCTATTAAGAGAGAATGTGTATATGTATATATACATAATGTAATACATTTGTGTGCACGTATTACTTGTTATAAATATGTATTATATATGAATTGTTCATAGATATTTATTAAATAACTATTATTTAATATCTATTAAATAACTGATAAAAATCTATTAATCATCAGATGTCACTTATATCGTGCTTTTATAAGAATTGTTTTAATTTCCTATTTCATGTATATATTTTGTTTCCAACTGTAGAACAACATGGTAAAAAGCAAATGGAGAAAGAACCTACAATTAGAAGTCCTGGTTTCAACACTTAGTTCCACCATTTATTAGTTATCTGCTCTCTTAGACAAAAATGAGCCACCTGTGCATCAGTTAGTTTCCTTACCTATAAAATAAGGATAAAACTATTTGATCTACTTACCTCATGGGATTGTTCCAAAGACTAGATGATCAACTTCAAAATGTAAATAGTTAAGAAGTATAGAAATTTATGCTAATTTATCCCCATCACATATGATGCTCTGTGTCTGAAAATTACAAACACTTTTTGGAGACATGTTTTGAAAAGGAGAGTACAAGAAGTCACTTCTTTAGTGGATCAAAACTACCTAAGAATTAAGGCATCTTACACAACATGAATCATTCTTCTCTTTCTCCACCACAGGATCACACCTTACTATCTAGAACTATGTCTGAAGAGTACCAGCTTAACTCTGCTATTTTGCACAATTCTAGAAGATTTTAAGAGAAAGGGTATTTATTAAGGAAAAATGACATTCATACTAAGACTATCAGGTATATAGCTATATTATCTAAAAGTGTCTGTTTTTGCTTTAAGTGCTTTCAATGGGAACTGAGACTGATGAGTGAAATGGGACGAGAAAGAAAGAAGCAAAAAGACATGATAAGGAAAGAAGCAGAAACGGCAGGAGTGTAAAAGAGATAGCAGAATTAAAGAAAAAAGACAAAGGGAAAGAGAGATCATAAAAATGAAGCAAAATAAAAGATTTTTCTCCCTTTATATAAGAAGAAAAACAGAGGCAGAGATAAATGAAACAGATTTGAAAACAGAAAAAAGAAAATGCACACATATAAGGAACAAAAGCAAAATACCCACGCAGTGGTGACAAGAGAAAATAGAAAAGGAGATATAAAACCTACAAGACAGATGTCAGAAATAAATCCATATTCTATATATATCATAGGCAAATAAACCAAACTTTAAGAAGAACAATACATAAAATCACTTTTTGTTTACATTTTACATAAGCACATGAATTTTCTTAATGATGTGTATATTTCAAAAGCTTTTACAATTCATTTTCGAAATCTGGATATCAGAATTTTTTTTAACTGTCCTAAGAATGGTAGTTGACAGACTGGATCATATAATTAGAAAGCTTAGGACAACCGATAAAGAAGGCGACACCATGACACCTATGCAGCCATACAAAAGAAAAACGGTAATATACCTACATTAGAACAAGCAAGCTACTTATTGATTCCAATGTAATCACTGTTTTTGTTTTTCAAAAAATATATTACATAGTGAGATGCTTTTCAGAAATTTAAATACTGCAATCTGACTAACTTTAGCTTGAGTCACTGTATGATGAGCTTTGGGTATTCTCGGTCTGGATACCTCTTTGGGTCATGAGGATTTACATGCTGCTTTCGTACTGTTTAACTACCCTAACTTACTCAACAAACCGACCTAGAGTCTTGAAAGTTTGGAGTGTAATTCCCAAAAGTATAGGGATTATGCAATGAATGAGAATGAAGAAAATAACTCAGAAAGTTACGTACTCCCCTCAAAGACGGTATGAAATATTTTATTAGTAAACTTTTTTTAAAAGGAAGTGTACAAATAGTTCAAACTGATTAATTTGAAACTATTACTATCTTACAATATAATTTATAAAGTGTTAATTTGTCTATGTTTAAATGTTCTGAATTGCTCACTTTTAAAGAACATATCAATTTACTATTTTACTTACCTAGTAGCATTTTTGACACGCTTTACTATTAAATTCTATTTATAGGACCCATAATAAGGGCTTTGAAAATTGCATAAATATGTCTCATATATACAATACACAGTATGTATATCAAGCAGAATGTGTCAAAGTTCAAATAAAATTGTTTGTGCCCCCTATGAATTAGAACTCCTTGGGCAGCACTGCTGTAACGATCCCATGCTGCTAGCATTACAAAGTGCAAAGGTTCACTGGGTAAGAAAAGAGCAAAGGAGAGAGTTCCCTCATTACACTATCCCTAAACTATTCTAGTTTAAATATTTATTAAGATATTAATTACTCTTCCTCCCTCCATCTGCCTTCGGAAGTTAAGCTGAAACACTGTGGATGGATGGCTGCTCATAGGAAAAGAATGCATTAAAACTATCACCACCCAAGATGAAGACCAATGTTTTGTATGGTGCATTCATAATTGCTTTTGAAACTTAAGTAAACTATCACACTGAAATAAGGACGTATTTTGTAATTCTGAATAAAAAAAAATTTCAGACAAGTAACAACCATGGGATATGAATAGCTGAAAATTAAAAAATTAAGTTTCTTTTAAAAAAATAACAACTATGAAATACAATACAAATAAAGTAAAAGAAATAGTGAAGGAGACTAATAATCTTATTACTTACTCTGATATACAACTGCATCATCTCTTTTTCCCTTTGGGGGTTACGATACTTTTCATAGAAATCGCGTCGCTTCTTTGTTTCTTTAGAGACTTTATCTTTTCTTTCCCGTTTTTCTGCTGGTTCATCTGAACTATCAGAAGATGACTGTACATGGATCTTCGGCTTTTCTACTTCAATATAGTTTTCATTGGGATTCAGTACTATTACTCCATATCCCTCCTGTTTTGAAAGCAAAGAAGGCAGCATAATTTAATCTTAGAAACCATCTCAATTCATAAAAAAATCTGCAAAATTCCATAGTAAGTGATTTAATATAGTTGCATAGTCACTAAAGTATTTCTTTATAAAAGACTATAGTTCTACTTTTTCCAACAAAAAGTTATTTAAAATTGTTTGCCTGCACTGTTTGTGTAAATAGATTATTTGTAAGAATAAAAAGACAAAATTGTAACACAAAGGTTGCCAAGGTTATATTTTTTTATAAAGTACTTCAGATCTCTCAGAACCCCCCAAATAATTGAAATAAATTAACAAGTAACAACTACACTTTCAAACTACATCAATATTTAAATACCTATTTTGAGAAAACAGCCTCTTTGAAGCTGAAGTTAAAATTCCACACCCTATTTTGTTGGATTCTCTTTCCTTTACAATTGCACTTTAATGAGCATTTTTTATTTGTCTGAATTCCAGAAAGAATAAGCAATTAAGGAATAAATGTGACCTAACATTCTACAGATTTACGTATCTATAATATCAGAAACATAATAATCAACCTGTGTAGCTGATATATTTTCCAACTCTCTTCTTTCAGGAGGCCACACATATCATAAAACAAAATAATGTCCTACTATAAGGCATGGGAGCAATTATTTAATCCTAAAATTTCTTTCATTTTTAACCACCATAAAAATTTCTCTATATTGGGGACTAGTACTAGGAAATAAGTCCCAAAGTCTGAAATACAGCTTACTGAGCTATTATACCTTCTCTAAAGTTTTAAAAATATATTTTCCTGTCTGACAATTCTAGCAAGGCAAACATTTCTATGGTTACAATTAGGAAAACTTTTGGTATTTATATTAAGTTATAGCTGATGGAATAATCAAACCGCGAGAAATTAGAAAAGAATAAACAATTTCCACTGACAAGCATGTGCAACATAAATTTGTGAAGCTATTAATATCTTGTATTTTCTATTCACTTCTGTACTGTGGGTGTCCCAATTTTACCTTGTAAAATCCTGTAAGGTCATATTTTAAAAGTGTACTACATTACAATAAAAACACATAAGAGCTATGGAAAATAAAGCTTGAAAAATATCATTCTTACTGAAAAAGAAAACTCAATACTTTTTCCAAAAGTATAACTGTAGAACTAATTCAAGTTTAAAATTTGTTTTTTGCCAAATCAACCATAATAAGATGATTTTTTAAAAAGTGATTGTAGTAATAATAGAGTAATATTAGCATTGACTCAATTATCTTATTTTTAAGTATGCTACACTGCTGCATGTAGTTGGTTTTTTTAATGGTCGATTTCACAATCTACATAAAAACTTCATTGGGATTTTTCAAGTTTTGCCCCCCAGTTGATACTATTGTCTAAAACTATGATATGGTTTGCAGATTGTGAAGTTCATTAAAGTTGTGATTTTAGTGATAGTACTGTTAATTAAGATATAGTTGTCTTGCACACATGAAAACTATATAATGCCAAACTGATTAACAAAATACCATATATTCTTTAATACATGTTCAAATAAAACTTTTAAACAAATACCTATTTTATGAGAAGTTACAAAATATTTTACAAACTTAAAAACTTAAATGTTCTACATCAAAGCATAAGATAAAGGGTTTTTTTTTGGTTTCTCTTTTTAAGTATCTTAGCTGGTAAGTCAAAGTTTTACCAACAAAAGATATTTTATTTGGTCCTGCTTTATTCTAATCTGTATAGCTATTCAAAAGTCTTGTAATTCATTGTGATCACTGTCAGGTAGACAGATTGTCACTTGGTGATTTTCTACAGTTGGACACACTTGACTAGTTATTAAAGTCACATTTGAAGGAAGTTCCTACCCGTCTTCCTTGTGCCTCTTACAACTTTTCACGCCCTTCTCAAATTTCAGCTATAACTTCTCCTCCCACCAAAAGTTAAGTTAAAGAACACTGTTGCACTCTGCTAAACAGGGTGAAATAGAGGCATTCATACACTGTCTCTGGTGTAAGGAACATAGTCAAAAAAGGTCACCATAGGCCAAAAAGAAAATTGCCTCCTTACTAGATTCTGTACCATGAGTAAGTGGTCTCCTGTCATGTTTCTTCCCTGCCTTCTCTGAGTGAATTGAACTTTAAACACACACACACACACACGCACACGCACATGCACACAGTCTCTCATACTCACACATGAGTTAGAAGTAGCAAACCCAAAACAGGATCTTAGAATTCTTAGATATGAAAATAGTGATATACTACATTTTAATGATGTTATGAAAAACATCAAACTCAATGTAACAAAGTGGGACTTTAATAAATTGATAGAATATGAGCATCACCTTTGCACCATAAAGGAATTCCAAATAAAGGTAAACACTTTAGACAAAGTTTATAGCCACTAGAATTACAAAACTTTTGGCCTAATTTTTAACTTAATCACTAGATACAGTATTTCTCATAATACCACGTTTACTTAAGCAGAAGTTTTTACTTCAATTTTTGGAAATCACTGATTGAAAAATTACTGCACCTACTTGATTTTAAATGGAGTCTGAAATTTGATGTGTCCTATCGAAATAAGTATAGAAAGCAAACATAAATCATCAAAGAAGTAGTATTTGTCTAAGTTATTGATTATGTAACTGAAAATTACATGACTCATTTGTCCAATTTTATAAAGACACAATATCAATTTTTCACCAAGGCATCAACTAATGAAAAATGATTCTATTTTTAAATCACCACTACAAAAATCAATTAAAGAATTTTTAGCATTTAGATATCAACAATGAATGCTGCTCTTTAAATACCTGAATTATTTAGAAAATATTTTATCATTTAGATATTTCATACTGCTAATTTAATTAATGGAATAACAATCAAGAAATATTCAGGAACAGTTCCTGCAGAAATGAGAGCTAATTTTAATAAATGTCTTTGTTACAAATTCAATTACCATTCTGTGAAAAACTTACATTTTTCAATTAAAATTTTCCTGATAAATTAATTAATGTGATATTCACAAAGACCATTAATAACCACTTTATAATGAGGAAGAGAAAACTGGAGAAACAAAATAAAGTCAACTATCCCACTTATATATGCTCTAACTACAGATATTAGTAAAACTTTGTCTTTTCCTCCTTTTCTCTGTCACATACAAATATTGTCCAAAAATTCCTTTATATAATAAAGCTAAAAAGATTTTTGCCATGTTAACATTAATACATGGAAACCAAGGTATCAAAGTAAATAGTCAAAGTAAAACAAGGCAGATAACATACCAATAGCTAAATTTAACCATTTGAAACCATTGAAGAAACCATCTTAAAAAATAAAAATAAATGCCATTTTAAAAATTAATTTTCTCTATTCCCAATAACTCAATCGATACACAAAGAAATAGAAAGAGATCCTAGTTTGACCTTTAACAAGTGTACCCATAAAGTTTTACAAAACTTTATAAAACCAGGCATCAGATATAGTATCATAAAAGAACCGTGCATTGCCACTCTAATGAGGCCTCCATAACTAATGCTTATAACCTTAAACATTTTATATGGAAGTATTCTTTTTATATTTAATCATTCATGCTAAATTTCGCATAAGATGAAAAGGCAGGTAATTTTAAACATACACAGAAACTTCTGTTATCTTTAAGAAGACAAAATGATCAAACTGATTACCTAACATTCTACAACTAAATAAATAGAACTTCTGGCATCCTGATTAATGATTTACCCAAGTCAATTCCAATATCCAACATTTCAAGAGACAAAGTATATATAAAGTTGTTAATTAACTCTTATGTTTGAGTGCACAGTCTAGCAGAAGATCAAGAAAGTGATCAAGAGGCTAATCTCTTTCACTTATCTCATTCCATTTTCTATCCTTTGTAGCTGTAACTGTAGTTTCATTTTCAGAACTGGGTTTATAAGGTCTAAAGCATGGAATCTTAATCAGAAACCCTCAAAATTTTATTGCTAGACATAGCAGTTTATTCAGCACAGCGGCTCGCTGTGATTTAAAGAGAATGCACAGGACTGCAGGCCTCCTTTACTTTGAAGTCTGTAGATGCACTTACTAATAAATAATAGTTCATTTATCATTCAATCAACAAATGATGGCTTAGGTCAGAGGTCTAAAACAGATAGGTGATGCCAAACACAAAGAACCAAAGAGGAAATCTTGCTTAAGAAATTAAATCAGTACAGAAATGTACTTGTCAAGAAGATTCTACAAATAGATAAAATGTTTTAATGTCTGACCAAAGCCAGAATGTATTTTGATCCCAATGAAATCTTGCTAAAATTGAAGACTTATCCAAGTTAATTTGCCTATTAAATACCAGTTATAAGGAAAATAGAAAATAGGAGAAAATTCTACATCTTTTCAAATCTCTTGTGGTTGGCTAAATAAAAAATCAGGTGAAAGTACTCAGCTCTGCATATTAACCTGCCAATGCTATAAGCCACGTGTGACCAAAGAGGTCAGGGGCCAGAGTAGAATCCTCTGACCTATGGAACTGTCTGTTTTGGTCTTCAGGCAAAACTCTGTAAAAGATCATTTAACACAGATTTATCAATCATATTTTCCAAGTTCAGCATTCTATCTGTTTGGTTTGAAAGAAGAAAGGTGCTCATCCTCAAAGGAAATGAAACCCAAAGCAATTTACCTATAAGCTACATCTACCCATGGTTAAAATGGACAAACCACTGTCCATTCATCTTTCTGAAAGATGTATGTTGTGTTTATTCTCATCTTTTTCACAACAAGGGTATGTCTATGTCACTGTTGCAACAGCCTAGGTGCAACAGTGAGATGAGGTCATGACAACCAATCAGAAGTCACTAGTGAAGCGTTAAAGTAAACATAGCTGTTGGAGCTGCAGCTCTGCTTGAAAAATGCCCCCTCCATTATTTCAGCAATTTTCTCAAGACGTGACCTGGGACTGAAACGCCTAAAATGTCACTTGATTCCATTTTCTGCTTTCTCCCAATGTGCATTTAGGTAACAGCACCCTGCTAATATTTTGTAAAATGTTTGTCACAACCATGCTTTAACTTGTAGCTCCCTATATTCTAATGTCGTGTTCCATGGTACAAAAATACCATGATATAGACCAACATAGATTATTCCAGTAAGTTTCCAACTTCAAATAGCTCATCAAGTTAGTCAGTAAAAGAAAACATGCCACAAAAAGTTTTCAGAGGACCACCTGTTGTCTATTATTTTTACATAGCACTTACTCATAAATCATAACACAGGGTAATTAATCAAGCTGTCAAAGAGAAGGTCAAAGGTTATATGGTAGAGTCAGAAGGTCATGCATGGGCTGATAGAGGTCAGGGTCACACTGCATTCCTCATTATCAAGTTGGGATGAGAGACGGCCCAAGCAAACAAAAGTGAAAGCAGATGGAGAAGTGAGTGGATAAAAAAAAAAAAAGAAAAAGAAAAAAAAAGAAAATTTCACAAACAAAAAGAAAAGTGAAAGAAGACTGTCAGCTGCCTTCAAGTAGAGAATAGAAGAGAAAAGAAATACACTGAAATGTGCTCAAAGGAGTTCAAGAACATAAAGAAACTACAGTTTTATTAATTAAATAAGTTGAATATAACTTTTCTTGGTCATTTTATTAGTGCATACAGCAACATGAGAAAATATACATTTACCATCTCCTTACCTTCTCCAGCTACTGTGCTCAAGATAAATTAAGGTTAAGGCAAAGAGTTCCAAGGATAAAGTATGATTACAAAAAAAGACAACAACAACAAAAACAAAACCCACAAGTTACAGTAAGAGGGTTTTTTTTTCCTTTATAATATTGTCTCTGCATTACAACATAGATGTGCAAATAGTTTTAGCCACAGGATAGATAATTTTTAAGTATGATACAAAGATATCCACAAATATAAATGCATCATAAAAGTCCTTTTGAATAACAAAACAGTTATAAAATATTCTATTATTATGCTGGCCTGAATCAGATGCAGAACACTGTGCAAAATTAGCTGTCACCCTTTGCTCAAAATCTTTGTTAATCTCATTTTGAATGTTTGCAGCTTTATCAACACATGCATCAATGTCAGCTCCTTGGTTACTGAACCGCTGTAGTTGGAAGAAGATATAATTAAAATGTTTTGGCACAGAAAAGGTGAAATTGTATCTTCCCTTGTTCCCTTAGGAGTCTGTAAAACATGAAGGATATATTGACAAACACACACCCTTGTCTCTAGTTCTGACATCTCAGGTCATCCAAGTGCTATTTATTTTAAAACATTCACTTTGCGCTTATCTATATTATCACCTGTTCTGTTTCTAACTTTTCCTAGGTTTTAGAACACTGTGATGCTTAAACACAATTTTTTCTTCTGATCACCAATATTTTATTTATTAAAGCACTCTATAAATTTATAATAGCATCATTAAAAACATTTACCACTCATTATCAAGGACATAAATATGATTTAATACTACAGCATTATGAAATCTTTTATATTCTTTGCTTTTCATTCTTATAAAAAAAACAAACAAACATACACCCACACGTTTACACATTACAGTAAAAAGAAGTAACAAGTTACAACTGTTGCCTGTCTATGACAGATCAAAACCCCTAAGTGGGTATAGGGAATCTTACAGACACACCTCCCTATTACATGGTCCCAAGCAGAGTTGGATGGACAAATTTATCTTACGAAATTTATGTTCTCCATGAAAATTGTGGCTTTATGCTTTAGAGGGCAAAATGAAAGTCTAATAGTCTCTTAGCTTCGCACTAAAATCCTTTAGAAAACTGTGTAAATATCGTAGCTATAGATGATAGGCTCAAAGTCTTTCGAAACATTATCACTTGACCTGATCATATATGTACCATGCAAACATACGCTTACGGTTTCAAATTACTCTTAAAATCTGCTTAAAAACTATGGTACATTAATCATTTTATCTTCAAATATGCCACCTCTCTCTTTCTTTTTTTCTTCCAATTAAAATAGCATGTTTAAAATATTTTTGTTGTTTTTTCAAGAATATATATGAGTGCTTTCCTCGTGGTTCTAGAGTCCACTTGCAAGCATGAGGACATAAAGAAGGACCCCAAATATTCAATGAGTCAATAATGTGTTAAAAACTGATTCCATACAATGAATACTTAATAAGCAGCTACTATTAACCAACCACTGTACTAGGTACAGTGCTATACCTGTGAGTCACCTTTTCTTTTAAGATATGTCCATTCAATAGAAAATTCCAAATCAGAATTAAGTACAAATTCCTAAAATGTCTACATGAAACCTTTTTATTCTTCAAGAGAAAAGAATAATATGAAAAGGGAAAAAAAGGAGGAAAGCATAATGATAAGACAGTCCTAAAACCAATCTGGCTACACTTTCAAGGATAGTTAACCCTAAATGGTAAGTTAGCTATGCTTGTGTTTGTATTAAGAGTAATAGTTCAACTTACTCCACCATAGTGAAAATGCACTGCTTGGGGATGTGTATGTGTGTGTGTGCATCGTATACATTCAGGTATTTCATTGAGTAAAGTCATTTCATAATCTAAGGGAAAAGCTTCTATACACATTTACCTCCCAATAAACAGGTGCAACTGAGTACAGCTATGAATTTCCCTTCCCACAGTGACCTATGTCAGAAGATCTCCTCATACTTCTGCTAAATAATTTAATTACTTATGAGTTATGGTTTCTTTGTAACCTTTTAAATGACTGACTCATTAAAATGCAAAAATATGCAAAACATGATGTCACCAGGTCAAACAGCTGTGTTGGTAAAATTATGGCTGTGAATGTCCCCAAGAACATGAAAATATTAATAATTTATATTGCTCATTAGATGGCAAAAACTCTTTAAACAGATTTAGAGACAGATTAATTTTATAATCACAAAATGCTACACTACCTCATGGTAACAAATCTTTCTACCATCTGTGACCCTTTGGTGTACATAAAACATATAAAAATTCATAATGGCTTAAAGTTTTTGCATTACAATATGCGTATTCATGGAAAAAAGACATAAGAACCTGGAATACAACAGTAAAGGACTTTGTTTTTAAAAAAATAATGAAATCACGACTATTCATCAACTTTAATCACAACTTAATTTTCCTTCAAACAGGACAGAGTAATGGCAAATAAGCTATAGCATGAGATAATCAACAAGTCATACCTCTGCAAACCAACATAACTGTCTTACGCTGTTTAAAAATAAATGTCATACTATGACTTCAAATCTTGTGCAGAAACTTC